>NW_012104085.1:0-1086 GCF_000951045.1 Mandrillus leucophaeus
GGGAGGCCAGGGCGGGTGGATTACCTGGTGATGCATGCCTATAGTCTCAGCTACTCGGGAGGCTGAGGCAGGAGAATCGCTTGAACCCGGGACGCAGAGGTTACAGTGAACTGAGATTGCGCCACTGCATTCCAGCCTGGGTGACAGAGTGAGACCCCTATCTCAAAAATAACTAAATAAATACATTTAAAATATACATATATATTATATATATATTTCGTGACTTATATCTTGCACATACCAGCACACCTCATTAATTTTCATGTAACCATCCAGTGGCTTCTCTTCTCTCCTCAGAAATTCGAGCTCAACTGGTAGAACAACAAAAATGCCTGGAGCAGCAAACGGAGATGCGAGTTCAGCTTCTCCAGGACCTGCAGGATTTCTTCCGAAAAAAAGCTGAAATTGAGACGGAATATTCCCGGAATCTAGAGAAGTTAGCAGAAAGGTTCATGGCAAAAACGAGAAGCACTAAGGATCATCAACAATACAAGTAAGAGACTTGAATCGAATTCACCTTTCCAAGGGTGATATCCATCCTGCCTTTGCCACCTTTGTGGATTTTTGATTTTTCTATTTTTGTCTGAGTAGTGGTTGTAGAGCATATTCTCATAAATCAAAGCAGCCCTCTACATTTGTAATTTATGAGCATCAGTTTATCATTTCAAACTAGTGTAATCTGTTGACAGTTTTGTCTTTCCAATACATATATATTTATGGATAACTTTATATGCCAGAAGAGAAGGTATCTGTTTGTAAAATTCTTGATTATAGAAACCTGGGAGTTGATATCTGCTATAGGTAGGATAGATTTAAAGTAGCTTTTTGTTCAAACAAAGACCTCAGATTTTCTATTGTGAATTTATATGAAAATAAGCAGTAAGAATTGCTTGAGTTTAGTGCCCCCCCTTCCTGCCCATCATGTTTATGGTCATTGTAATTGACACTGATTTAAAACAAAAGTTTTAAGGAAAATGCTATGAATGAGCATCAAGTAAGTTTAATTATAACTTATTTGCTTTAAAAATTACACATAAGATGTTCTGCTAATGAAATTTACCGTATGATTTAAATCCTGGGGACAGG
>NW_012104085.1:2734-3499 GCF_000951045.1 Mandrillus leucophaeus
GCATAAAAAAATGGGATGGGAACTATCCCTGGGATACTTGTGCAGAAGCAAACACAAAACTATTCTGGATAAGAAATACCTCTCTCTTTCTTTCTCTCTCTCTCTCTCTATTTCTCTTTCTCCTCTCTTTTCTCTCTTCTCCTTTTTCTTTCTCTCCCTTTCTCTCTCCTCTCTCTCTCTCTCTCCCCACGCACACAGTCTTTCGACTGTAACTTTTACTGTTGGTCCAGCATAAAAATAAATCTTAATGATGATCCCCAGGGTGAACAAATGTTATATGTACTTAACAGAGAGTGGGGCTGGGAAGCAGAGGCTGGAGCCAGTACTGTATTCACATTTATAGTAACTTAACTGTTTCTTTTTAAAAGCAGTTGTAATTAAGAAGACAGCCCATTCATCTATTCAGTAATTTTTTTTTTTTTTTTTTTTTTTTTTTTTTTTTTTTGAGAGGTGGAGTCTTGCTCTGTCACCCATGCTGGAGTACAGTGGTGCGATCTCGGCTCACTGCAACCTCCTCCTCCCAGGTTCAAGCAATTCTTCTGCCTCATCCTCCCGAGTAGTGGGATTACAATAGGTGCCCACGACCATGCCTGGCTAATTTTTGTATTTTCACTAGAGACAGAGTTTTGCCATGTTGGCTAGGCTGGTCTTGAACTCCTGACCTCAAGAAATCTGCCTGCCTCAGCCTCCCAAAGTCCCGGGATGACAGGTGTGAGCCACCGTGCACAGCCCATTCAGTAAATATTTTTGAGTATCTTCTGTGTT
>NW_012104086.1:0-1718 GCF_000951045.1 Mandrillus leucophaeus
AGCCTCAGCCTTCCCGGGTTCAGGCGATCCTCTCACCTCAGCCTCTTGAGCAGCTGGGACTGCAGGTGCGCAGCAGCACGCCTGGCTAATTTTTGTATTTTTTGTAGAGTTGGGTTCCGCCATGTTGCCCCAAGCTGTTCTGGAACTCCTGGGCTCAAGCAATCTGCCTGCCTCGCCCTCTACAAGTGCTGGGATTACAGGCATGAGCCACCATGCCCAGCCCTGCCTCATTCTTTTTAATGGTTATGTGGTATTTCTTTTTAAAATTTTTTGTTTGGGTTTTCTTTTAGAGTATGTTGCCTAGGGTGGACTCGAACTCCTGGGCTCAAAAAATCCGTATTTTATTGTTTTATTTGACTATGAATTATTTTTAGTTGTTTTACGTTCAGGCAGCTGATGTTTCTAGTTATATATTTCTATTAATTTTAGCTTAATTCCATTGTGATTGAAGAACATACTCTATGTAATTGCAGTTAAGAACATTTGTTAGGCTTTCTATATAGCTCTGCATATAAACAACTTTGGTAAAAATTTTCCTTGTGAATTTGAAAAGAATGAATTCAGTTGTTGGGTTCAGAGCTCTATATATGTTAGTTGATGCAGTTTGTTAATTGCATTGTTCAAATCTATATCTTTACTTCTTGTTTTTTCTCTCAGCTGATATGAAATATATATTTTAAAGTCTCCTACAATGATTGTGAATTTGTCTACTTCTCTTTTTAGTTTTCTCTGCTCTGTATATTTTGAACCTGTGCTGTTAGGTGCATACAGATTTAGCATTGTGATGTCTTCCTTTTTGTTTGCTTCCTTTAGCATTATGAAATAGCCTCTTTACCTCTTGTTACGTTTCTTCCCTTAAAGTATACTTTTATGTTTGTTTGTTGTTTTTATTTTTGAGATGGGGCCTCACTCTGTCCCTCAGGCTGGAGTGCAGTGACCTGATCAGGGATCACTGCAGCCTCTACCTCCTGGGCTCAGGAGATCTGGGATCCCACCTGAGCCTCCCAAGTAGCTGGAACTACAGGCCCACACCACAGCCAGCTTTTTTTTCTTTTTTTAGGCAAAGTCTCTCTGTCACCCAGGCTGTACTACAGTGGCACGATCTTGGCTCAGTGCAAGCTTCACCTCCCGGGTTCACGCCATTCTCTTGCATCAGCCTCCTGAATAGCTGGGACTACAGGCGCCCGCCACCACACCCGGCTAATTTTTTGTATTTTTAGTAGAGACGGAGTTTCACTGTTGTTAGCCAGGATGGCCTCGATCTCCTGACCTCATGATCAGCCCGCCTCGGCCTCCCAACGTGCTGTAATTACAGGCGTGAGTCACCATGCCCGGCCTAATTTTTGTATTTTTTTTTTATAGAGGCGGGGTTTCATCCTGTTGCCCAGATGGGTCTGGAACTCCTGAGCTCAAGTAATACACCTGACTCCGCCTCCCAAAGTGCTGGGACTACAGGCATGAGCCACTGTGCCCAGTCATGTTTTCAGGGAAGATAGTAATATTAAGGTGTATTTTTCTTTTTCTTCCATTCTTTCTTTGTCCTTTTATGTATTTTATTTATATATATTTTTTGAGACAGGGTCTTGCTGTGTTTCCGAGGCTGGAGTGCCGTGGCCTGATCATGGCTCAGCGCAGCCCCGACCTCCTGGTTTCAGGTGATGCTCTCACCTCAGCCTCCCGAGTAGCTTGGGTTACAGGAGTACGCCACCATGCCCAGC
>NW_012104087.1:0-6676 GCF_000951045.1 Mandrillus leucophaeus
CACAAGTATACATATGTAACAAACCTGCACGTTATGCACATGTACCCTAGAACTTAAAGTATAATAATAATAATAATAATTATAATAATAATAAATTGTTGCCCTAATGCCCTGCTCACTAAGTAGGCAATTTGTATCATTGGTGGGTTAAATTCAATGAAATAAGAAAATGCACAGTTATGGTTGGATTTAGCTCTAAGTTTTCATCATGCATTTAAAAGTCATGTTATTTACTGCGCTTTGTTAAAATGGGTTCTGTCTCCAGAATGAAGTTAAATGTGATATTATTGATTATATCAAAGCCTGGCCTGCGAAGTGGATGCTATCAGAAGGAGAAGGACAGCCTTTTACCCCAGCATCACCTATTCATTTTGCTAGGGTCATGAAGGAAAAATATGAACACAAATATATGAACAGAAACTTGAGATTTTAAAAAGTGACAAGGTAGAGAGCTTAGTGGAAACATAGGAAAACTTATTGTGAATAAAAAGAGTTTTGAAAATGATAAATCTTTGAAAATAATTGTATCATAATGTGAAGACCCCCAGGTTTCTTAAAGATATTTGAAAATCGATAGGTAAATATATATGTGGGGAAAAAAAGAGAAGCCTAAAGATAATATATCATTATAAATTGAATATCAAGGGTTTGTCAAGGTTAAAGTTGTACCAGACAAAGCTAAACTAGCAAAGTAAAGTATATTTGAGATTATTAAAGTAGGAGAATATTGAACTCAACTCTTGCAGGAATGTTTTTAAATACTGGAGTGACCTATTGAAAAATACTAGAGGACATTAGGTGGTGGGGTGAACAGTGGGATATGCCAAGCACAGTGGATAATTCCTGAGTTTGCAAATTCTTTTCTCTATGATTAGGCCATCTGTGTTTGCCAATTAATGCCTGTAGATGTCAGGTACCTACGCTCCTACAGAGACTGGGAGCTCAGAGCACTATTTCCTTCAATGTTAAAATTTCAAACACCTGGTTCATATTTCCTTGAGAAAGATAATTCCTGGTTTGCAAAACTGGCAAGAGGTTGAGAGAAGATTTGCATACATTACAAAAGGGCAGAGAAATAATTTACAATTGCAAGTGTTCTAAAATAAGTCCTTTAAGAAAAAAGAGGTCAGGGGCCTATAGTCAGGAAGAAACCTGCCTAATGCTTAATCAAGCTGAAGTGAATTTCAAGGCCTTCTTGGTTAGGTTCTAGTAAGCTAACAATCAGAAATGTATAAACACCAGTGCTTTTTTTCTTTTGCAGAAAAGCAATATATGTTCTGGTGTTTTAGGTTCACTTTTTTCCCTCATCCAACAAATATTTACTGTGAAACACTAAAATAACAGTGACTACACCAAGGACTTCAGATATAAAGATATTTGATAAGACAAACTCTCTGACCAGAAGGTTCTCATAGGTTAATGGAAGTAAAGGTGAGTAAACAGGGAATGAGAAAAAGTTTTAAAAGTGTTATGTCTGCAATGCTATGGGAGCAGAGAGGGCAGAACGCAACTCCATCTGGGGAATTTGAGAGAGTCAAAGTTCACAGAGGAAGAAAACCGAGTCCTCAAAGAAAACAGCGAGAGATGGGGACACCAGGCATGAAGAATAGTGTTTGCAAATGTCAGAGGAGTGAAAAAGCAGCATGTCAGTTCATGGAAAAATGAAAGCTTTCTGCGGATAGAATGTACGGAAAACATGAGGCAATGACAGATTTTGATTTTCTTTGTTCTGGTAAGGAAGTTGGGTTTTAGCTAATATATATTGGAGAGACTATACTATTCAGACTGACATTTTAGAAATATACCCTTGGGATACAAGGTAAATGAGATACAACAGAATCCCAGGGAAAAGTGTGTAATGATTTGGAAGAGAAAATGGATTCGAGATTTTAAAAATCAGGCTCACTACCTGGATATGGCAGCAAAAATAATCCAGGGATTAAAATTGACTTGGTAACTTTCCGTTTAAAATGAAGCAATATGTAGCTTCATTTTGAGAAGGAGAGTGAAGAATGAGGCATAAGTCTCAATTCATGGGTCGTCTTCAGTAAGCTGAGGGTGATTGTGAACCTACGTACCTTATGATTGTTAGGGAGTTCAGGTAAGATGGTTATATGAAAATGTTTTCTAGAAAGGTCCATGCAAATATGAGACTCCATTTTTCCCCTCTTTAATTCTTTTGTAAACTTTTATGGTTATCAACAAATATATAAATAAAGACTATCACTATCAAAAGTCAATGTGAATTTTTAAGATAATTTCTGAAGAACACAAAGCATATCAAAATCTCAGTAATAATTATCGGAGTTACTCTGGATTTTGTATAGATCTGGCAAGAGAAATCAAATTTCAAAATTACAATCGTAGGATCTCTCTAAATGTGCTTTTTAATCTTGACTGTTTGTCTGGTCTCTCTCTGCTTCAGTTTCTCCTTTCTGCTTACCTGCTTTCAATTCCATTATGTTGATGAGTTTCAGTTTTAGAGGGGGAGGTGCTTTGCACATAGCACTATTGTGACTGTTAAAATCAACCATAAAAGGTAGACATTTCTATGATTTTTTTTTTAAATCAGGATAATTCAAGAGGCATTTAGAGAATAGGCAGAACATTGATATAGTCTGGCTGTGTCCCTACCCACATCTCACCTTGAATTGTAATAATCCCCACATGTCAAGAGTGGGCCAGGTAGAGATGATTAAATAATGATGTCAGTCTCGCCCATTCTGTTGTCATGGTAGTGAATACGTCTCATGAGATCTGGTAGTTTTTTCAATGGGAGGTCCCCTGCATAAGCTCTCTTGCCTGCCACCATGTAAGCCATGCCTTTCCTTCTCCTTTGCCTTCCACCATGATTGTGATACCTTTGCAGTCATGTGGAACTGTGAGTCCATTAAACCTCTTTTTCTTTATAAATTACCCAGTCTTGGGTATGTCTTGATTAGCAGCATGAAATGGACTAATACAAATATGTGTATGCTTTGCATTAAAATGCAGTTGATTATATGTTTAATGTATTAATTTTTGCATTCTTAGCTCAATTCCTAAACCATTGAAACACTGAAACTGTAAAAACCTTGATAAACCATGGTTTATCTTCTATGTTTTATTTAGGCTCTAACACAATAAATGCAATAAACTTTCAGTATATAGTTTTACCAAGGAAAAAAGGCTATCCACTGATCTCAATTCTAATTTTGTGTTTCTATGGTAGTCTTCATGAATTTTTATGGTAATTACCTCAAGCAGATGTTTTAGTCTCTTATCCTGATAATAAGAGACACAGTAGAATAAAAAGGAATAGTTTGGGAGAGCTCATGAGAGTGTAGTGGCATTCATGAAAATAGGAAAAAGAAGGGAACATATAGGGGGTGACTTTAAAATGTCAAAATCCATGTTTACGTTTATTAGAATAGTAAGTTATGAAAAGATTTTCTTAAAGTTACATTTGTTAAGAAAGATAAATGGGGGAATACAAATATAAACATTTAACTCTCATTTTGGGTTTACAAAAATAAACCAGAGCATTTTCATTTTATATCTCAACCTCTTTTGTAGGGTATTTCAAATAAGTTTAAACAGTATGTGCTTCAGTTAAGGCTTCAAAGTAAGGTGTAAATTGTAAAATGTAGACAACGGTTCATTTATTTAGTCTGTTTTATAAATTTTATGTATTTTGGCAGGTTTGGTTATAATGCCTAGACCTTTGTGGGTGAGAAAAACAAAGTTATATAAATGCAAAGTAATCCTTCCTTTGAAACCATTTATGTTGGTAAATGTATACCAAAAAGATATTATATTTAATATTAATACACAAAGGCAAGCATGAGGAGGATTCTAAATGTAAATCTAGCTAAGAAATTGTCCTCAGAGAGACTAAAGAAGAAAAACAAGTTGCATTGGTTTGTACCTACACCAGTGATAGAAATACATAAATCACAGTAGTGATAATCAGATGTGTCTGTCCAGATTTAATGGGATGCACACTTAGATAATCAAAGTCTCAAATAGCTCTATGGTGGGGATATCTGGTGGATGAATATGTACTAACTGTGGGGCTGCTTATATGAAAAAGTGGAATTTCCATAGTGCTAAGCAGCAAAACTTCCATTTCTCTATATCGATGAGTATAAATTAACCTGATATTTAGGTATGTGCATGTTTAATATATTCCTATATATACTCTGAAGTAATGTTATGCAAAACAGTTCCTATCCAATCAAAATAAAGTATATCCGAAACAAAATTGAATGTGAGGAAAAGAGATGAAATTGTTTTCTGCTACTCTTATAAGACCTTAAGAGTAGAGTAAGGTCTTATAAGTCAGATTCAATTAACCTTATAAGTAAGATAAAATTAACAGCCTAAAAAAGTGGCTGGAATTGACAAGTTATGAAGTTGCCTGTGATAACCACTGACCCAACTTTTTATTTTATTTGCCTATGGTTTCCCAGATGACTTATGCCTGGAATGCTGAAGATTTAGCTTAAAAAGAGGACAGCTCCTAAGGGTTCCAATTAGCTGAGTTGATTAAAGCATTCATTGAAAGCAAAATCAAAAATGTAATGATTCCATATTCTCCTAGATCAATTGCTGTTTGTTCAATGGCTGTGAGCCAAAACATGTCACACTGGACTCATCAGTGATACATGTCTTTGTATATGAAGCACTGTGTGACTGGCACCATGTATCACTATGTTGACAAACAACTTGAGAGTACCTGTCTCTTGACTTCTTTGGAAGCAAAGACTTATCTGTTATTCACTGTCTTAGCATCCTCAGTTCCCCACCAAGAAGAACCCCAATCTAGTTCTAAAGCAGATTGGAGTATTGGTCAGAACTCATTTCAAATCTATGTTCCTTTAGTCAAACTTCTGTTATTTGAGAAAGGTAACTTAACTTTTTGAGTCTCAATTTCTTTTAAAGTAAAAATAGTCATACCAATGTCAAAAGGTTATTGTGAGAATTAGCTGAGATGATGTATACAACATTCATACATTCTTAGCATAGTGCCTGACAGAAGATGGGCATTCAGCAACTATTCATTGAATAAATGTTTTCAGTCATGGATACTCTGTATGAAGAGATGTATAAAGAGAATCTGCACAGAGAAGCAAATGCCATTAGGTATGAAGTCCAGATGAATTTGTTTTATATAGCTGCCTGTCAAGAGACAATCTGGTTCTAATCAAACCGGAAGACAATAAGTGGAGAAAAATTCTGGAGCATTGTTTCTTAGATTTTATGTGCATAGAAATTACCTGGGGATCTTTTAAGAATGAAGATTGAGACTGGGGTGCAGTGGCTCACGCCTGTAATCCCAACACTTTGGGAGGCCAAGGCAGGCGGATCATGAGGTCAGGAGTTCGAGAGCAGCCTGGCCAGTGTGGTGAAACCCCATCTCTGCTAAAAATACAAAAATGAGCCGGGCCTGGTGGTGCGCACCTGTAGGCCCAGCTACATGGGAGGCTGAAGCAGGAGAATCGCTTGACCCCAGGAGGCGGAGGTTACAGGGAGCCGAGATCGCACCACTGCACTCCAGCCTGGGCGACAGAGTGAGACCCTGTCTCCACCAAAAAAAAAAAAAAAAAAAAAAATTAAGGTTGTGATTCAGTGGGTTGAATCTGAGAGGCTGCATTTCCAGCAAACTCCAGGGGAGGCATATGCTGGTGTCCGCTGAATACACTTTCGCAAGGCCCTAGAGTACTTGAATGCATGGCAAGAAATACCATATTTAGATCTCTATTTGTCTAGACCAACATTCTGTTTCCTACCACAACTTAAAATTTATATATTTATTTAACAAAAAATGATTTAGTGCTTCCTACCTGTCAGGCACTATTCTAGGTTCTAAGCATAAAGTAGCAAACGAGACAGATATGGATAACACCCTCATTTAGTCTAGTGGTAGTCAGAAAATAAACATATTAACCAATTAATTAAAATAGGTTCTAGTGGTGATTAAAAGTCTAACGAAAATAAACTGAAGGGACTGGGAGAGTGTGTACAGTCAATGAAGTCTTCTCGAGGAAGGAGAAAATTGAACTGAAACCTGAATGTTGAGAAACAGGCTTCTGTGTAAGACCTGAAATTTTCATACAAAGTGAACAGAAAGTGCAAAACTACTGAAACAACAATGGGTTTGGTTTGCAGGAGGAAACGGAAAAAAGTCATTATGGCTGGAAGCTTCAACCTAAATGTGAGACAGTGATCAGAGCAGTAAAAAGGGACAAGATCATACCTGGAAGAGGTGGGAATGGTGCAGAAATCACTCTAAAACCATTAGGGAAATCTTAGATGTTGGATCTTAGATGTGTCTTAACAGCTCCACAGAGGATTAAAGGTGATGGAAGGAATGATTCTACAGGAAAATACACCTGGCTAAGCAGAACAAGTGATTGAAAAAGAGCTAAAATAAGATATGGGACACAAACTGGGAGAGGGGGGAAGCATAACTTAAAAGAAAGGTCAAAACTGCAACTGGTTTACATGACAACAAACAAAAATGCATTACTTATGCCAGGCAAGCTTATCTAATGGCACCCTTGTAGCAAACTCTCCATTGCTACAGAACAAATAATATTTTTCTGGCCAGGCGTGGTGGCTCACACCTGTAATCTCAGCACTTTGGGAGACTAGCGGATCATGAGGTCAGGAGATCGAGACCATCCTGGCTAAC
>NW_012104087.1:6816-25616 GCF_000951045.1 Mandrillus leucophaeus
CCACTGCACTCCAGCCTGAGAGACAGAGACTCCGTGTCAGAAAAAATAAATAAATAAATATAAGAGAAAAAAATCTGAATAGAAAAGATTGGGTAACTACTAGAGGAGACATAAAAATATAACTTTTGTTAGCTATAGACTGCAGCCCCAAACTTTTCTTGCTTTCCACAGAATATTGGAAACAATAGTGAGAGACGGTAGATGGCACTATAAAAGACAACAGTGAAGAAAATAAGATATAAGAAAGCACCCCTTGCACTAAAAAAAAGCCTAGTAGAAAAAAAGACTCATCATTATTATGTCAAGTGTAAGATATTAAATGCCTTATACCATAATGATTTTCATACTCTACCTACCTACCTATATATCTACTATCTGTTTAGTACACTGTTTTATTGGGATACATGCCAAACCCCAATGCCAATAAAAACAAAATTTAAGAGCTCCCAGAGATTAGAGTAGCTAAATAAGAATGAATAATATAATGTTTACTCAATTGCAATTTTAATGAGCCTCCTTACTTACTAGTGAGTAAGTCTAATGATTTAAGGCCTTGCAGTGTAGTACCTATTAACACATAGGTGCATTCCAATTGACTTCTGATTTTGTCTCATGATTAAAGTCTCTGCGAGCTAGTAGCTGTTAACATGTTAGAGCATTCCCAATTGACTCTGATTTTCTGTCTTGTTTTTAATATATATGAATAAAGGAGCGTACATTAAAATGGTGCTGCTGACTCCCCAAGTGAGAAACAGGTTGGAGTATTTTGTTCAGTAGCCAAGGAATGGCAAGGTGAGTCACCCTTTCTCACCTGAATGCCTAATGCGAGGCACACAATTTTTATATATTCATGCAGTATTGTGATTATATTCTGTGGCAAAATAGCAGGTTAATTTTTGTTTGATTGTGTATCATTTCATTCTGTTCTGTTCCATTGACCTTGTTAACCACCTATATTAATCATCTAAACCACAGAGTTCAGACTTTTTCTCCTACCCTGTTTTTCTGTTGGTTGTTTTTGGCATTTATTAACAGCAACAATGTTTTCTTTCTCATTGGCCTTTTATGTATCTCATTTCACTCATTCAGCAAATACTAAATAAGTGTCAATTTTGGGGTGTCAAGGCAAAATGAGGGAGTGGAGTGAGATGAGGCTAGGAAGAAAAACAGAGCCAGGTCATTTGAGGTCTTACAAACTTTTGAAAATCTGGCCTTTATCTTAAGAGAAAAAGGAAACTAAGAAAAATATTAAGCACTGGAGTGACACCATATTACTTCTGCCACTTGTTTTGTCTTGTTTCCCTCCCTCTCCAATTGGGATCACCTTAAACGGTGACTTTATACTGTTATCCCATCATTTACATTTCCTATTTCCAACTCACAATTTTTTATGAAAGAAAAAGGTTGCCAATTGTATGAAAATAACTACTCCGAGAGACATAAGAGAGTTTGTAAATAGACACCTATTAGTTGGTTCATAAAAACATATGATAGAGGCTATGGATAGAGTCATTATTTGTAAATCACAGCTCATCTCCAAAAAAGAAAGAAATAGGGGACATGCTTTGTTGATGCTCATCATTACAACTTAATAGTACAAGTATAAAACTGAATACTTAATGGACAGGTATCTGTGACATAAGAATCCTCTCAGCAATGTGCTTGATCTACCCACGTATGTGCCTGATAATGAAGCCTCATTTAGGGTTGTGAGTGTATATATGCTTGTTCCTGGTGTTCTATTAACATCTGGCTATAGTAGGCAATTTCTCTTTTGGCTTTGTTTTTTTTAAAAAGATAATGTAACTTATGTGGGTGCCTATCCGGTTTCAATTGCTCATTTTATTGATTTAACAATAATAGTCGTTGATGGTCATGTCTTCCCCAGGAGAAGAAGTTGACAGACAGCTGTGCAGAGATGCCATCTTTCCCATCCCTGTGGCCTGCGATGCCCCATGCCCAAAAGACTGTGTGCTCAGCACGTGGTCTACGTGGTCCTCCTGCTCACACACCTGCTCAGGGAAAACCACAGAAGGGAAGCAGATACGAGCACGATCCATTCTGGCCTATGCGGGTGAAGAAGGTGAGTCTCCAGCTTCAGACGCCATCTAGGTTCGTTTCAGAAGTTAGTGTGCGTCTTTTTTGTGTAGCCTGGATAAGATGATATTCTATGAAAATCAACTGCCAGAAATCCAGCCATATCTGTTGATGTGTTGAGCAATTTGATTCTGTCCCCCAAAGTTAATCTTGAAAATGGATCTCTAACAAAGGAGGAAAGACTTTTAAAAGTGAACTCATTTTGCTTTTTCCCAGCCTCCCAGTCATTAGAGATCTTTGTAAGCCAAAGTGTTAAGCCTTTAAAACGGTCTGAAAATGGCTCCCAAAATTCCAGGTATTTCTTTGTTTTTTATGAACTTCAGAAGTCAGTTTTATCCTTTGAAATCAAATTCTACCTTCTCATAAATAAGTATATATGTCTAATAATAAAGTTTATTTAAAATCACAAGAATAGCTAGTGTTCAACTGAAAATTGCATGAGTTTTCAGTTTCTTTCGGTTTCTTGAACATAGGCTCTGAGATCCAGAAATCTCATATGTAAATTTTGTTCATTTTTAAAATATGTTGCTCCTAAATCACTTCACCCTATAGGGTGAATAAAGCATGTTTGTCACATATTCAGACCTCACTTGCAAGCTTTATTGCCAAGAAATACAAGGCTCTTGGTAATTGTCTCTCAAGATGATATCCAAATGCTAATTTGGCCTCTGTGTGACTGGGTGATATAATGTCATACTTAATCTTGTCATTCTGAAAAATAACACAGGAGTGAGAAAAGCATAAAAGTAAATCAAATTTGTTCACATTAAGGCATGTTCTTTAGCAAGAATGTAAGTGTATGTCATTTAAACATTATCAAGCTAAATGACTCTTTGTTCACATTTAGCACTAATACGTAATTATTTGTAATATGCATAACATTTATGTTTTCCCCAAATTATCGATTTGCAGGGGAGTTTTGTGTTGCCTATGCCTTTTTCTATTTTTCTCTTTATGAAGTATTTTAGTGATAGAAACACAGTGTTCTTAGTCAAATTTGCTATCTGTGTGTGTAATAACTACATAAACATATAACTACCTTGGCCTTTGCACATGAGTGTTACATGAGTAAAACAAACATTTTACATGCAAAAAAGCCAACCAGTGTGAAGTTTTAGAATGTACTTTACAGTGTTCAAAAACTTTTTCCTACCATCTTAATATATACTTAACTCTTTGCTACAAAAAAGTGTATCTATTAAAAAATAGAACCTTTTATAAAGAAAATTATATTTCTTGTGTTGTCAAACAATGACTCTAACCTTGTGAAGATTGTAGGCAGACTTCAAACTCTATCAGCTCAGATTATGTCTTGGGCTTCATTAAAATTAGATCTGTGGTCACCCTGCTTCCTATAAATTCATTATGTTCTGCAGACACTTGCTGTGTGACTATTAATGAGTGACTTTTCACCCCCGAGTCACATGGCAAGGATTTTGTCATGCTTGCAGAACTCACCAGATCATTATTCCTATAGACATGTTGCTTCACACTGAAAGGTCATGAAATGTTTTAAAGGCAGAAATTTGTGATTGCTCTTTGATATGTATCATCCACTTAGTTTGAAAGGGTAGGGCTTTGATAGTTTTTAATTAAGTTTAGTGGTTGCGTTATAAATAAGACATGCTGGAAAGTTATAGATGTTTATATAGTAAATCACAAGGGCATTAATTCAAAACATAACTGCATTTCCTATAGTTTTGTTTTAATTGATATGTAATAATTGTATATATTTATAGGGTGCAGTGTGATGTATCAATATATGGATAAATTTTGTAATCAAATCAGAGTAATTAGCATATCCATCACCTCAGACATTTATCGTTTCTTTTAGCAAGGGCATAGAGAATCCTCTCTTCTAGCTATTTTGAAATACATAATACATTATTGTAAAACATAATTTTAAATAGAAGCCATAAAAGAAATTCTGTCAATGCTATTTGTCTCTGCTGCTATTTACCTCTGTTAATAACATTTATAAAAGCTGGTATAATTATATGAAATTTAGATTTCAAAGCCTATTTAGTACCTATTATTTGTTGGACACTGAAACATGTTTTATGAGAAATTTATGCTTCAAAGCCTATTTAGTACCTATTATTTGTTGGACACTGAAACACATTTTCTCTTACTCAAAATCTTTCCTGATTCTGAACTATTTTTAATGATTTAGGAACAGCATCTGCAGGAAATTTTAAAATATGTTTCCCTGCCACTTAGATAACCCTTTGTAATTCTACACAAAAGTATGTCTTTCTATTATTCCTCAAGAATTAGTGCTTTGTGTCATAAGTGTTCTTAAATTTCTGTGGATCAGATACTTGACTGTGACAACTTTAAAGGAAAGTGCCACATTTGAGAAACGATATATGGAGTGTTTAGACAATCAATTATATGGTTTTCTAGGGAAATAATACATAGGATAAGTCCATGTGAAATGTAGTTCTGGATTTATGCAATAAATGCTCCAACCTATATTTTCATTTTCCTTAATCAGAATGCCACCATTAAGCAATACTGAAGGTTAGATAACTCCTTGTAATTAATAAGGATAGACTAGGTTGTGCTTCAGTAATGGACAACCCAGACATTCAGGACCTTAAAAGAACAAAGTTTTATTTATTTCTTCCTCATGGAAATTTAGCTACAGTTTTGGGTAACTCTCCAGAGCAGTTTGTCCTTCATGAAATGTCACAACATTGCATCACCATATGAAGACCTGGTTCCACAATCTTCATGGGCCAGAGGAAGAAAATACTTGAAGAATCTGTCAATTTTAAGCATCCCCAATTAAATTCTCCCATCTAAGAGTGATTGTCATTTCTCATGTTTCATTGTTAATGTAAGTTGTATAACTATGCCTAACTTCAAGGAGAATGAGGGAAATATAATCCTACTATGTGCTAAAACGAGAGGAGTATTGGCTAGTACTCTTTTCCCTGATTCACTCAGTGTTCTTATTGTGTATCAATGTGTATATATGTGTATATATGTGTGTGTGTGCGCGTGTGTGTGTGTATATATATATCCATAGATATACGATAAATAACTATTCTATATGGCCCCAATCCAGCAGATGAAACAGGGCTCTCCATTGTGAAAATGTTAGAATTCTTTTTGTCCCTCTTAAATGAATGACAGAATGATAGAATGGCACTTTCTCTTCCTCATACTGTACTTCTTTCCTTTCCTTTTTCTTTTCCTTTCCTTCACTTCCTTTTATTGCTAGGCTCTTTTTCTCCTTTCCTGAACAATTCTATCCAAAAAGCCATTTGGCAAAGCCAAGCAGCTGGGCATCTGTGTCAGCAGATGGGAGGTCTGCAGTGATCTAGAGTGGGCTGTCAGAGCCCAACTGGGTGAGGAGCAACCAAAGTGGGAAAAGAGGTGACCTGGCATGCAGTTTCAGAGCCACTGAGCAGGGTGAAGGACAGGGGGCACATGGGTTGTATGAGACGATAGAAGAGTGACTCAGCACTGGATGTCAGAGCATAGCAGGGTCAAGAGAGAATCCCAGAATCAAGGTGGCCAACCCAGTGTGGGGTGTCACAACCAGACACAGTTGAGGAGGGTTTCTGTCATGTGGGTGGCCTCATGTAGGATGTCAGATCATGAGCAGAGTGAGGAAGATATCTTGTGGGTATAGCCATGGAGATGACAATGGGAGATGGAGTGTGGGGTGAGAGGGAATTGACAAAATAAGTACATGTATTTAACATAATAAGAGTCGGGTTTTTTTATTGCTAGAGAAGAGAGTCGCAAATATGTTAGCAAAGAAAACTAGTACACTCTGTGGTACAGCATTGGAATTGGATGTTATTAATTTATTTGAATTCATGGTGTTCAATTTGTTAAGATAAATATAGATCAGACATCAATGTAAGTGTGCAAATATAAATACATATTATATACATATATACATATATTAGCCTCACTCACTGAAAAGACCTGAGAGCAGCAAGACCTCAACAGCAGTAAGTAGATGCAGCAGTCAGATCTTGATTTCTTATACTTTTCTCTAATAAAAGGAACAAGGGAAACTGCGAAATGGCTGATTCCACAGCTGCGCTAGAAGAAGTACAAGATGGGCCAGGAGGATCTTGTGGTAGAAAGTAAAGAGAATGTCAAAAGGCCACAGAAGCCAAGTTGAATGTTCTCCCACTGACCACGTATGCAAACAATTTTAGTAACAAAATAATAATACTAACAGACCGTTAAATAGGAAACCATGAATCCACACTTTATATAAATAAATAAATGAATTGAATCTCATTAAAAGCATTGTATTTACATAGTCTCAAATATTTCCCTAATAAAGTCTGACAGACACCCCCCTTAATATAGTGACCAAAGTTAGCATTATCAATAATGAAGCAAACCGAAATCTTGTGTCCTCAGTGTGATATAATGAGAATATGGCATCACTTCAGTGATAACTCTGTCAAAGATGCATATATAGAATCTATTCATGAGGAAACATCAGATAAAATCTAATTGAAAGACATTGTACAAAATAATCTTTAATCTTCCAAAGTGTCTAAGCCATGAAAAGCAACGATTGAAAAACTGTTCTAGATTTAAGGAGACTAACGAAGTGTGACATCTAAATGTAATGCGTGATTCTGAACTGAATCATTTTGCCATAAAGGACATTTTGGGACAGCTGGCAAACTTGAATGGGGTCTGGGGATTCAATGGTAATAACTTATCTGTTTATATTCTGATTTTTGGATTTTGAATATTGAATTGCTTATGTGTAGGAGGATGCTCTTGATCATGGGGAAGCACGCACTAACATACTTAGGGTGATGGACATCTTCTCATCTTTTTCCAAATGGTCCAGGAAAAGAAAATTATTTATATCATACTTTTAATTTCACTGTAATTTTGAGATTGGTTCAAAATTAAACATGAAAAGGAAACGAATTTGTATAATTTTTTTGAGGTAGAATCTGTTGCCCAGGCTGGAGTGCAGTGCCCCGATCTTGGCTCACTGCAACCTCCACCTCCCAGGCTCGAGCAATTCTCCCGCCTCAGCCTCCTGAGTAGCTGGGATTACAGGTGCACCACCATGTTTGGCTCATTTTTTGTGTTTTAGTAGAGACTGGGTTTCACCGTGCTACCCAGGGTGGTCTCAAACTCCTGAGCTCAAGCAATCCGCCCACCTTGGCCTCCCAAAGTTCTGGAATTACAGGCATGAGCCACCATTCCTGGCGCTTTCTATACCATCTTGAGTAACATTATATAACCTATTATCAATATACAAAATTTGTCATAAAATGCTAATTACTGAAATGTCATTTGGAAACCAAATCACAAGTACTGGCAACTGGTGATAGTTAATGTACTGGAGAAGGTAAAATTAGTTCTTTACACTTAAAAAAAAAAAGTGTGTGTGTGTGTGTGTGTATCTTCGAGAGGCTTGACTTCTGATTAAATAAAATTGGCAATTCACTTTTTAATGTTCTTACCTTAACATGTAAATATTGTATAAACTGTAGGAGTTGTCTCAAAAAATGTTTTAAAGTTATGTTAGGAAATTCTAAAGGGAGGCAACCTTTTAATACTTACGTCTGGCATATTTTTTAATATAAATAGCAAGTTGAATTTGAACAAAAAATTAAAAATTAATGTTAGATTTTTAGCTTTCTCAATTTTTTGAACCTGTATTGTAGATCCTAACAAACTTCATGTAAAAAGGAAAAGGTTATTTTTTAAAATGTTTCCCACTGGGTATAACAATTTCTTTTAATTCTCATGATATAGTTAATTATTCTTACAGAACAAAAAAAAAGGAAAGAATATTTATTTTTGTTAAGTTCAATATGACCTGATAGAACTTCATCAACCAAATAGTAATGTCTTTATACCTGTCTTATACAAGCAGAGAATAGATGCAGATTGAAATAAATTGTCATTTTTTCTCAAATAATTAATAGTCTTCAGAAGTCATATTTTACAATGCAGAACATTGAGAAGAGTATTTTTATTTAACTTGTTCAATTTTTATAGCTAAATGATTTTAACTGTAGTAACCAGGTAGTACCCATATTACCTAGAAAAATTTGAAGAACACCAGATTCATTGCATGTATGCGTATATATGTGTACTCGTAACTCTGATTTCTAAGTAAATACTGTAACTTCCCCATTCTCCCACCATTGACCTTGAAAAGAGAGTTCTGCTTCAATCTGTCACTACTTGACCGTCAAACAGGATTTATGCAGGCTGCACATTAGACAGTCTTCTGCCTGTTTCTGCAAAGAAAACTTGGGGGATGGGACTGTGCTACAGCAGAATCTCCTGAGGTACCCCACAGCTAATGCTGTTCCAATTCAGTACCCCCAAAGCATATCCTTGCCAATGCACTTTTCACCCAGCAGTGGTCTGCCGTCAAAGGAATTCAGGCTACAGTGGCAAGAAAAGTTAGAAGCACCTTAAAAGTATAATTTATAGTACCATGATAATAGTACTCATCACACTAATAGCTTCTTTATAACATAAGCCTAGGCTACTTATTCTTGTTGCCAATTACTTTCTGATGTGAACTCTACACTCCAATTGACTACGTCAATATTGTTAATTCCCAAGGTCACACCTGCCTGCATACCTTTGCTTCTGTTTATTTATTTTTCTACTTAGATACTATAGTCTTTTCCTTCTTTCCCTTCCCAGAATTCTGCTTATTGAAATCCTACTCCTTCAAAACTTTTCTCAGTGCCTCTTTCAATCTGAGGCATTTTTCAGACTCCGAAATGTAGTGAAATTGTACTCTTTGAATCCCAGTTATACTAAATACCCCACCATATAATTTTTTCTTTCCGTCTAGAATTATACTCATTTGTATGCTTGTCTTATCTCCCCTACTACTTTTCCCCATTACATTATGCGATCCTTGAGTGTAGCAGGAACTATTTTTAACCCCTGTAGGTATCCCTTGAAGCATCTCACATAAATATTGCATGTATTTAATTATTGTTTTAAACAAGGTTCTTTTTAAAAAATTTATCATCTAAATTGTAAGGACATAAATGCCAGAACCAGAAACATCATAGCTCTATTCAAATGCCTCCTAAAAAAGCTTTTATTAACTTGATGTGGGGAGGAAAAGTCACTTTTTTATTTCTAAGAAGTTTCACAGAATGACAGGTATTTTTATATAACCACAGGAGTTTATTTACATAGTAGAATTTTATCAAAGCCTTATAACATTATTCCCTTTGATGGAATAATAGAAAATCTAAATAGTGGTATTAGTATAAAACATACTTTTTGATGTAAGAAGATTTTTTAAATTATGACTAATTTTGTCATAAGTCACATTTTATAATTTCCCCAATACTATGAAAATATTCCCAGAAGGCTGGAATTACATCTTTCTGTAAATAATAGATAAATTCAATATTATACCTATCAACTTTTCTACCATAAAATTATCCCCCAAACAACATGATGCTGCTTCAATGACTAATTACTACAAACCATACTTTCAAAATTGCTATCTTCTTTTTATAATTAAGACCACATTGGGGCTTATTTGTGCAAGTATCCTGACATCAGACCAAAACTGCTGATGTATCTTTAATGTGCATTGGGGCAAGAAAATAAATAATCTTTATGTCTCTAAACTTAACCACTATCTCGCAGTTCCTCAACACTTTATACTGATGTTGTGAAAGTTTTTTTCTTATTTTATTTCAAAGCCAAACAGTCAATTCCAATGTCAAAAACAATCTGAAGTTTTAAGATCACATTTTAAACAGCATACTTAATAATCACGGAGAAAATAAGGTAAATCAAGAAGCATATTCTTTGTGCAAGATCAGTACTTTTACTATTAAATATAAAGACATTATTAAAATAATTATATAAAAATATACACATATATTATGTCTATAATTAGCTTGTCTGAGAGTTAAGATTGGATAAATCTAGCACTTTGAAGAATGGGTAATAGGAGAGCTTACTTATTCTCCCCAGCCCAGTTAGAATGTTTTAGGATTCATTTCTATTCAAATCCTAAACTCCTTTGTGGAGGCTTCCAGGGTCACAGAGCTGTGTGACAGAGGATAGGATATGAACTGTGGCAGAGTTTCCACCATCATGAAGCAGAGAACATTAATGAAATGCTGTTTAATGCAGGTTGTTCTGATGTTGAGTCTATGTTCAACACTGCATAAATGATTCTAAATTGCAGTTGAGTTAATGCAGGTTATTCTGATGTTGAGTCTATGTTCAACACTGCATAAATGATTCTAAATTGAAGTTGGGTTCTCGCATAGACTTTCTACTGATTTATTTGCTGAATAAAGGGATGTCTTTAATCATAAGGGAAGTGACACTGGAAGATCAGCTCAGGCTGTGGCCCATGGCTTTATGTTTGATCTGTATCCAAATCTCACTTCTTGAGCCATCTTCCATGTTAGGGTCACTCGCTACTGAATTGCCTTTTCTTACTCATTTTTAACTTTACGAAGCCTGCTTTTCTAAAATCTAAAGCCCACCTCTTTTTATTTTCAACATTTCCTCTATTTCCTGTATTGCAAATATTTGTGAGGAGCACTCAGGGTTCCCACCATTCCACTAGTTCTTTTTTTTTTTACAACTAGTTCTTTTATATTCTAAGATGAAGTCCAGAGGCTGCGTAAGTTCCAACAGAACAAACTGTCAATAAAGTGAGCAGTAAATTCTTCTAACATCCTGCTTTTAACAACATAAGAATTTTTGTTTTCATAATTGTCATCAGAAATAGCACAGCGTCAACAAATTGGCCTCCATAAATTCCTCATTGTCACTATGGTCACATCATGTAAGCTGTTTGGGTTCATCCATTTAATGATTTTTAACTCATAGAACAGTTGTGAATGTAAAATAAAATGCCACCTACAAAATACTTACAATGGGGCCACCACATTTTTTAAAAGTCCAGAATAACTCTTATACCATATACTATTAATTACAAGATGCATCTGTTTTACCCTGTAACATCTCTGGAATAATTGCATCTCACATTGGAATCATTTTAAAACCTCTGTGGCCAAGCAACAGTTATGGCATAGTCATCACTGCTCGTACATGTGAACTTTGTTGTTATTCCTGGTGGAGCAATTCCATGATGCTTCTGCAAAAAAAAAAAAAAAAAAAAAAAAAAAAGCTGCTAGGACCATTTGAGGAAAGAAAATAAATCCCAGTTGCTTGCTTAAAACTCTCATTGACACCTTCTGGGGCAATTAAAAATGCTACAACATCAAAACTTAGAGATGCATATCAGCATCCTGGAAGACAATTCTGGAGACAAAAGGGGAGAACACTTTTTTAAGAAACCGTACATCGTTGGCACTTTTGACATCACAGAAACTGATACTGAATAGGAGGAGAATACAGACTTCAGTGGGTGTGAATTAAAAATTGACTTGAAAGATTTGGATTCTGAATATAAATAAGTTTTAGAAATACCTTTCCTTTTAATGTATGTAAAAGAACAATATTTAAAACTAACCCATAAAAAGCTATTTCAATAAGCATACAATATAAATTGAAGTAGATCAGAAAGAATTATCATAGTTTAATTTGCAGCCATTTCTTTTTCTTTGGGACATGTAAAATGATGGTGTATTGCACAGTCAATACAACTTAGACTTGAAGAAATATGATATTGTTACTCAGTGACCTTCCCAGTAATGCTCTGGAGCATCATGAAGTATCATTCCATGTTAATATCCCTGTTTCTAATCACCCTAAAACCTAATACATTAAATTAAGCAGCATTTCAAAAACTGTAACTAAGACTTGCAACTTGGGTAATAACATTTGAAAATACACTTCATTTTCTCCATCCACAAAGTCTCAGTACCCATGTTTCTCCTGGTCAGCAATGACATGGGCCTTGTTTTATCTTATTTTCACTTTCTCTGGAGGGCAACAGCCTCTTTCTTTAAGGTCTTCCATAGACCCCTAAAGCAAGTATCATGTAACTACAGAGTTTATATTTTAAGCCAGATCATGCCAACTGAGGTAAGATTAACACGTAATTTGCTTCCCTAGCAGTGCAGCTGTGTGCCAAATAAGTGGCAGATATTGTTCTTGTCAGCCATGTTAATTCCAAAGAACAGAGAATGGTAAGGTTCCTGTTGGCACTGTATCTAATCTGCTATCATTGTCCATTTTTTTAGGTGGAATTCGCTGTCCAAATAGCAGTGCTTTGCAAGAGGTACGAAGCTGTAATGAGCATCCTTGCACGGTATACCACTGGCAAACTGGTCCCTGGGGTCAGTGCATTGAGGACACCTCAGTATCGTCCTTCAACACAAC
Organism: Mandrillus leucophaeus; assembly: GCF_000951045.1. Taxonomy (NCBI): domain Eukaryota; kingdom Metazoa; phylum Chordata; class Mammalia; order Primates; family Cercopithecidae; genus Mandrillus; species Mandrillus leucophaeus. Next base: position 19,222 of record NW_012104087.1, read on the forward strand.
TACAACTTGGAATGGGGAGGCCTCCTGCTCTGTGGGCATGCAAACAAGAAAAGTCATCTGTGTGCGAGTCAATGTGGGCCAAGTGGGACCCAAAAAGTAAGAGCTTTAGAATGACAACAGTAAATCATATAGCCAACTATGCAGAGGATTGGCTCAGGCATCACTAGCTCCATGAAATGGAACATTTTGATGCTTGTCATACCTATCCTCAAGAGAAAGATTTGTTTGTTTTGAAAGTCAGCCACTGATAAAGCTGTAACAGCTTTGAGTTTTGTACTGGGGAACCATAAATTCTGTAGAAATCTTTCTATCTGGTACCTACTTTCTGTTTTATAGTAGCACTTTCTGCTTTTATTAAGCTAGTGAGGCAATGAAAGAAGTGCTTGCTGTAAGCCTGGCTGATCAATAATGACAGTGTACTAAGTCCTGGCAGTGTAGGTCATCCATGACCTCCTATATACCCCTAGGCTATGGAGGCTGTCCAATCTAGTTTAATTGGGTAGAAGCCTTGTATGATCTGCCTTTCATTTCCCCTAGACAACACTATATGAAAAATACCGAAGCATACTTACTATGTCTTTCAGTGGTTAGAGTAAAAACCATTTACTTCCAAGAGAGAGCCTTGGGATAGGATGAGTGTTATTATAAGTAGAAAAACTATCAGATTCTCAGGGTGCTTATGAGTACTGTAATAACAAGCCAAACACTTTGCTGGAGGGGAGAACAAGGAACCAGAGAGTTGGCATATTATATGTGCCTTGTGAGAAGTATAAAGAAAAACAATGGCATAACTGAGCTAATCAATTCATAGAGAAAATAACTCTAAAAAAAATTGAGGGGAAAAACCTCTATTTTTCAAAACTTAACATACTTTTTAAAAATTCAAATCGCCTTAGCCATGTGAGATAAGAAATGATAAATGAGTCGATTTTTTTTAGCATGGGTTTAAAAGTGGCCTCATATTTTCTAAATACTCAGCCAAGTGGTTAAATATTGTGTGTAATCTTCAGCATGCTACCGAACTTTTATTCTGGCTAACAGTTTTCAAAATCTGTTGAAAGGATTTAATGAAAAATCTAATAGTAATCTAAGCACTCAATAAATGTTAGAAATTGGTTTTTTTCTTAAGAATTTCAGTTGCTCCTTAGTGTTCCAGGAAAATGGAAATAATGTCTCTGATGCATGAAAAACTCCAAGGAAACAAATATGAATCCCATTATGAGATGTTTGTATCTGCCCAGGGTTCCAGACATTAGGGATATTTTGCCCCACAATTTTTGTTTATATTGCTTGAAATTAGGAAACACAGAAAACATGCCAATGAGATTTGAATAAATTGAAAGACTATTTCACATGTTTAATAGGTAGTCTCAAACCAATATTTTAATAGAAATTATGCTAAAGCTGTGATGAATCTAACTCAGGAAATTAATGTGCAGTATATTAAAATTCAAAAGTGGTAACAGCAAGAGCAGATGTCCCAAGTCCTGGAGGATTCTGACTCTTGCTGGATCAAGAACAAAGGTAGAAATATTCACTACCCAGGCACAGGACCAACCTGTTGTGATGCCGGATGAGGGTTATCGTGCTGAGCTTCTACCAGTGAGCTCATTCGGTCCCTGTCCCACGGTTAATCACCTTTCAAATGTTGCTGTTGACATTTTCCTCACTTCTATAAGCTACAAAATATTTTTCCTGAGTAATGGATATACATATGTACAAGCCTATATGTGAAAGAGCCTGCTGGATTAACAGCATTAAATCAGTAGGAAGGGTATCCTGAAGTCCCACATCGTACTACCACAATAATTCATTAAAATTCGCTTTGCCCTTGCAGCGTTCATTCAGTGACCTGTATACATCTATAGACTTGTTAAATCAAATGGATGCACTTTGCCTTTAAGATTCTAGAAAATCAAGCAAATACTGTGAATTCAAAAGAAAATATTATTGCCTTTCTACATGCTAGGTTAAATTCAGTGAATGGTTTCCAATACTAGATACTTGAACCAAAAAATGCAAATTGAAAATTTGTTTTAAACTTCTCTTAATAAAACAGATTACTGTGCAATGGTAAAGTCAATGTTATTGATCTTATCTATCCTCCCGGTAACAAACTTCAACTCCTATCACATCTGTTTAATTTGACCTTGAATAAGATTTGGGGGAAAATCGATTCCTTGATTTAAACTGCAAACACTAAATACAAACAGTACAAAGGATAAAAGAAGCATGTTGACTGAACCAATTGCCTTGCCAAAGGAAGTCCAAATTCATTTTACTGGATGTAATCTAGGCTGTATAATTTACCTTTGTGTGTTCATTTAACAACTTTGTTGTTTGTAATTTTGTTCTCCACAGTTAGCCAAGTATCTTGCTGTGACTATTTCTCAACTAAAACAGAATATTTGGAGGTTGTCAATGATAACATTGTAAATTTCATTGATTTATTCAGGGCTAATATCTGAGGGGCATGCAACTGAGTAATGCTCTCACATTGTTAAAGTTATAAAATTGCCTTATTGAACAAAAGTGCTGACAATCATAATTACTGACCAATAATCTCATAGTTCCAGAAGAATTAACTGAATTATATGTGGAGTTTTGCCATGTAATGTTCCCTGGTTAAGAATGCAGGTTAAATTGTAATTCTACTGATTTACAATCTAAATTATAATAATACATTTGCTTCTATGATTCAAATCTAAATTTATTTGTTGTCCATGACTTTGAATAGTCATAGAAATTAGGAAAATTTCAGCTCAAGATAAATCAAAAATTATTTTTGAAATGTTGAATCTTATATATTTTAAAATTTACTTCCAAATGAACAGTAGGGTTTTAAAGTAATAGAGGAGAGCATGGATCTGTATAATTGAATAAAGCATAATATTTATGTATGAGAAAGAAAATTTACATAAATAATAATACAAGATATGTCAAAAATGAAGTATCAGCAAAATACTATAAAGAAATTATGGGAAATAGATTAGTGATGTTGCTTTTTTTTACTCATAGTTCACTTCTGAAAACCTGATTAACTTACTTGACAAAAGGCAGTTTATCTGGAACTATAAAATATTTGAATTCTCTTATATAAAGTATTTTAAAATCTTATTTCCCACTGATTTGCCAATTTATTTTAGCAAGAACTATACTAGTTGTTTAGATTATTTTTTCATTACCTGTTAGCTTACATGGCAGGGATTTATATGACCTCAAAAGAGAATTGCTTAGGAATCAGCATAAGTTACTTGATACTTTTAATTATATGAATGATGTTATTATATTTTGCTTTTCTAAGCTACATCTTTTTCTAGTGTTAAGGCTCATGATCAGCATTTTATCTCTAATAATAGTAGCATCAGATCATGAAAATGCAGAGAATTGGGGAATTTAAAAATTATTACTTCTCAGCCTTTTGGCTAAGCTCAAGTGTAAAAAATTATATACTAAATGTATTTTGAATAAGTATATTTAAAACCTATACATCAGCTTCCTATTATCTCTTAAGAAGTGAAAGCTTATATGAAGTTACACATTTCAGTGTTCTTCATCCTTATCTTTCTCTTGTGTTCCCAATAAATGATATATTTTTGCTGTTATTTTGAAAATAATAGTTGATTTTACTATAATTTATGTCAAGCATACAGTATTTTTCTTTAAACTACTGATTTACTACCTTTATTTATATTCACTATTTTTATTCCAAAAAAAGATATTGTAGTTTATAAAAACATAAGAAGATTAAATCCCATAATTTAAAACTAGGGACTAATGGAAAAGAAAACACAAATAGATACACTAAGTAAAAGCAGGAATAAAGCAAAAAATGCTTATCAGATTGATTTATACACTTTTATTATCTTATATATTATTAAATATACAGTTCTTAATACAGTATTGTGTTTTGAGCATGTACCATGAAAGAATACACTCCACTATAAAGTTATTCTACACAATACTTATTTGAAAAAATAAAGTGTGTAATAACCTGGAAACTTATAATAGGCAAAAAGCCTATTTAGTCATACAAACATATATTATAGAATTAGATCCTTATTCATAATTTAAATTTTCACAAAATTTTTCTTAAAATATATTAGAATATAAATACTTATTAATGGAGAGATTATAATAAGAGGATAAGGTGTAAGTGTTATATTTGTTTCTAAATAGCATCATTGCTATTAGTAAATCTGCACATCTTGCCTTGAGAAGCTTTATTGAGATCCGGTTTGAAACAATCAATTTAGTTGTATAGTTCTTGCCTGTAGCAGAAAGGAAGACTCCTGGAAGTTAAATAATACAGATGAGTGAGTTGTTTTGCAATTTTAACAGTGAAAATTCTAGAGAAATTAAATTATCTGATTTTCTGCCTTACTATTGAAGCCTAATAATTTCCCTTTGCCTTTCTAGATGTCCTGAAAGCCTTCGACCTGAAACTGTAAGGCCTTGTCTGCTTCCTTGTAAGAAGGACTGTATTGTGACCCCATATAGTGACTGGACATCATGCCCCTCTTCGTGTAAAGAAGGTATGGTCTGCAGAGTTAGGAAGGCTGTTCACCTAAAAAAAACCCCTTGGTAGACTTCTGAGGTCTTCTGGCCTAGCAATGTTTGTGAGTTTTGCACAGGGCTGTGTAAAACTGATTTGACATGCATGCCATACAATGTTAGTTTCCCTCTAGAAAATAACATAGCTTTAGAATCAGACAAGTGAGGTTTATGCCAAAACCTGGCTTGAAATTTTATGATATGGATTAAAGTGAAGGATTCTAAATCTTATTGTATTAATAATGTTCACTTTCACATTAGTTCTGAAAGAATATATCGTGGTTTATGTGTTTTAAAATGATATACAGTGCTTTTATCAGTACACATGGCTTTCAACCTACTTAATGGCAAAAAATAACATGGGACCAGATTTGCTGCAGATTCAATTATGCAGCCCCAAGAATAGGAATAAAAGAAAGAGAAAAAATGGCCAAATTGTTTCTCTGCCAACATGTAATGTGTCATGAGGAATTTATGAATATTTATTCCCAGTTTGGCTTAGTTTTGCTTTTATTACTTACAGACAAAGACTTGTTAGTATCAAGTCAAATACTTTGATAATTATTTCTTTACCCTCTGGGACAGGGTCTTTTCTCACTGCTGATGAGAAAGGTATCAACATCCTCCAGGTGGCTTATGCAATAACTGAATAAATTTTCCTGCAGTGTTACAAATGACACTGTCTCCTATTTCTTATCTTACTCAACAAATACAGATAATTTTTTCTAAATTCCCTTTATGATTTTATTTTATTCATGTTTCTTAACACTTACTAGAGAGGTTCAATTAAGAGTCGACTTCTAGCTTAACAAATAACTACTTTAAGTTGTCAAAATCTATTCAAATCCTTTAGGTATTATAAATTTAATAATGGATACTTTTACTGTATTATTATATTTTTGTATAGTTGAAACATGATTTTTCTTTTGATGGTTTCCGATTTAATACCCTTGAAATACCAAATAAAATTAAACACAAACTGAGAAGTGATAGAAAATTATTATTGCTTTTAATTTATTTTATTTTTAAGACAGTCTCTTGCTCTGTCATCCAGGCTGGAGTACAGTGGCTCAATCTCAGCCCTTTGCAACCTCACCCTCTGGGGTTCAAGCAATTCTCGTGCCTCAGCCTCCCAAGTAACCGAGACTATAGGCACACGCCACCACGCCTGGCTAATTTCTGTATTTTTAGTAGAGATGAGTTTTTGCCATTTTGGCCAGGCTGTTCTAGAACTCCTGGCCTCAAGTGATCCACCCATCTCAGCCTCCCAAAGTGCTGAGATTAGAGGCATGAACCACTGCAAATATTTTTATTTAGGAGTCTCTTAATTTAAATAGCTTTTGGCAGATTAAAGGGAGTTATAAACATTAACTTTTATAAACATGTTAATGGCATAAACTTGCTATGCAATGTCATTGCATGACATTTTAATCCAGATTTTCTTTTCTTATTCCTTTTTTTTAAGCTAAATAACATTGGTCACAGTTGGCAATAGAAATGTACTTTCTTATAGATTAATATTTTACCTATGATGGCAATTATAGGTGGCAATTGTTGGTTATTAATTAATTCAATTAAAAAGCATCATTAATTACATAGAATTAACACTTATAAATTTTATTATTGATGCCTTTATACTTGATCTTTTGTGTTTATATAGAATATGCTCATTTATTAATAATTCCAGGGGCCGGGTGCGGTGGCTCAAGCCTGTAATCCCAGCACTTTGGGAGGCCGAGACGGGCGGATCACGAGGTCAGGAGATCAAGACCATCCTGGCGAACACGGTGAAACCCCGTCTCTACTAAAAATACAAAAAACTAGCCGGGCGAGGTGGCGGG
>NW_012104087.1:25809-55164 GCF_000951045.1 Mandrillus leucophaeus
GTGAAAATTTTGAGAGTGCAAAGACTTTGCCTTTCCCTTATTTTAGATATTTTCTTATATTGTGTAAATTACTCTTTTAAAAAAGTTGATTTGATCTAAAGTATTTCAAAGAAGTAAAGTTTTAAAAGAACAGAAAATATTTTATTAAATTGATTCTAGAGTAATCACTAATAAGAGTGAAGAATCAGAAATTTTCTCATTTCTTTAGACCTTTATTTAAAACTAATTTTGGATATTGGAATGTATCCAGGAATTAGGAACCATTTTAATAGCCTATAAATTTTTTTCTTAAGTTCTTGAAAACACATTTGTGATTTTGTTATGTATTATATACATCTGGAAAGGAAAGAAAAAATGGAGGTTTTTTACTCATGAGAAACCAGACTTGAAAAGAAAATAACATGATTTTTAAATTTGTGATTTTTACAGTATGAAGAAAATGATTTACTCTTTGCTATTTGATCATTTATAAAATAAAAAATGTAAAACACTGTGATGACTCACATAAAGCACTTAAAAAAACTTAGCAGATAGATGAGAATGACTAGATTGTGAATGCTACACATTCACATTAGGTCTTAACTGAGTCAGTACTTATTTGTGTATATATGTATAAATACTTATTACTTATTTACTGATTTCTGTATATAACTAGCGCACTAATGGTCGTGTAGAGAAATCACAGTCCCAGACATCAAGAAAGCTTTTAATTGCATTTAACATATAGAACTCTTCTGCACAGCCCAGATAATGTAAGACTTACATGGTTCAATAACAACATTTAATGGTAAAACAGAAAGAGCTCTAAGGAAGGGAATAGAATAATCATGTCAGAGCAAATATATTAAGGAAAATCATATTGAAAAGGAGGTGCAAGAGATCTTCTTGAAAGATGGACCACATGAAAGAATTCCAAGTGAGGATTGGAGACATCAGGAAAGCCTTAAATGACCATGAGAAAGATGTGATTTTGGAACGACCAGCCCACTGGAACCCAAGATGTGAAGGAAACTTTTCCAGAAGAGACTGAATATGAGAGACCATGTGTTCCAGTTGGCACATTGGTAGAAGGGCTAGAGGATGTAAAGGAATGAGAAGCTGAATCGTGTTGTGCATGTAGGTAGTGCTGTGGGTCTAGGTGACCTGAGCTGGGGAGGGCTCATTTCTTGTGATGAGTGACTGGCATGTGAGGCCTAAGGGGTTTAGTTGGGTTGGTCTCTTGGGAGAAGGTAGGAAACCTCTGTAAGTAAAAATGCATGGTACCACTAGGATACTATTCTCTCCTGGTGTTCCTGGGATGGTGGTGGCAAAGGAGTGCAAAAATGCCAACTCAGGAATTGGTTCTCTTGGAAGCAAGAGGCTCTCTAAGAGGCAGAGCGGTGTTTCCCTGAACGCAGGTCATGTCATCCGGAGCAAGCAATGAGTGCTGACCGTTTTATTTGGCAGCTCATGTTGTTTCTCCTAGAACAAAAGGTTTTCAGAAACTCTAAACCTAGGCACTCCGATTTTAAAAGAATCACTACAATGGTGTATTGAGGAAATAAAAATTTTTTAAAGACTAGGGAGTGATAGAAGGGGTCATTGTTGGATAGCAGTGCCAAGATGCTTTGTGCTCTAGAAGAAGCTTTTTCTGTTTTGCCTGTAGACTGCTGTAACTGAGAATAAAGAGACAATGGTGTTATAGAAAGTTGGCCTTTTGTTGTGAAGAAAATAAAGCAATGGCATGAGGTTAGTTTTTTTCAGTATTTGATAAGAAATGGAAATAATCCAAGTATCATTTTGAAATTATACCAATTTACACACACTATTTAAAAATGCTAAACAAAGTTGAATGTTCAAAGACAGGTAATAGCAACAGAAAATTAATTCAAAGATAGGGTGGTTCTTTTTACTTAACTCTGCGAGTAAAGTCTAAATTTTACAAGGATGTTGGGCTTATTAAAATGTGGGACTACCCTTCTTTTTAAAATCACTTTAAAAAAGTAAAATACACAATACTATTGCAGAAAATAAAACAGAATAGCAGGATTCCAGGAAGAACTAAAAGAGTTGTTTGAAATGTTATTCAGCCTTCTTCTAAAATATCCCTTGAAAAATCAATGCTGGCAAAGATCAGTATTAAGTGGAACGTAGTTGAATCCTCAGACCAGTACATTTGCTAATGTATTTTTCAAATTTTTGTAAATTTTGACAAAGGGCACTTTAAAAAGTAGAAATAATTTATGCACATAAATTATTTGTACCTCTAATTTTAAAAAATCAATACATTTGATCAAATAATGTATTTGATTGCTCAAATTCTGTTTGCTCCTTTTTTTCTCACTGCATTTATTGTGTTGAAAGATAGAAGGAATATTGCAGGGGCTTATTCCTCATGTCCTGAATCACTAGAACACTAGAATTACCACCAAAGATCTGAATATTACCTTTACATTTTGCTTCTTGCATGAAACGTTTCCCTTTCAATTTCCTGTTACTGTGCTGCTCCAACCTGCAATCCATCCCATATCCAGTTTAATGAATCAGTTTTGCCTGCCTTTTAAATCCTTTTCATCAAGTAATTTCTCTGGTGAAATTTATTTTGAATGTCTTAAGATATCTGAAAAATGCTATAACTGTGTGAGAGATTACATACCTTCTGAATCTCGGTACCCCATCATCACATAATTATTTGCTAGATGTACAATCTGTTTTTTCCATTCCTATCCTGGATAGGCATTTTTAAGCACAAACATCACAGGCAGGTGCCCTTATTTTTCCCATACTTATTATTTCCAGTGAAAACAAAGTGATAGCTTATTTTTATTAATCCTCAATGCACAGCATTGGTACCCACACGCTTACCATTATAAAGGAATAAGTGGAAAGAAATAGAAGGTGCTAACTAATAATCTAGTTGAGAAGATGTGAAATAAATATGTTTGTGCATTCAGCAAATATTTATTAAGCACTTACTATGTGTGACTCTTAGGTATAAAACACACAGATGAATAGAAACACTACAAATATATCAACTACATATAATAAAATGAGTCTAAATACAAGCAGGGGACGATGAAAGGTATAAAATTCCAAAATTGCCAGCTCAAGTTATTAGTGAGGAAACTTTCATTTTTCGCTTTCAATGTATGCTGTATAGCTTCCTTTTTTTCTGCTCTCTGATCTGAGGGCTCTATAACCTGGCAGAGCTCTACAGCGCTGTAACTTTGAGTGCACAAGCAATTTCTTAACTACAATCTGAGAAGAAAGAGACCTCCCAATGGGTAAAAACATGGATGTCATGACACTTCCTGTGTAACCCCATTAAACTTCTTCTCAGGGTGTCATAGCTTTGAAGAGTTCCACTTTAATCAGTTCACAATCTCTATCCTGTGGGCTGTGCCAGGTTAAGGAATATGAACTTTTTGTAAGAATAAATGGATTGCCACTCTGGAATCCATTAAGGACGTTAAAAGAGTCATCATAGTCTTCAATATCTAGCACTAATTTGTGGAGTTTGTGATGAGAAGGTGTTAAGAGAATGTTTCAGAAATGTATTCTAAGTGACATTTTTTCTTTCAAATCAACAAACAAAATAGAATTGAAACATTAATGTTTGGTAGCTGCTTCTTCAAGTAAAACAGCCCTGGCTATGCACCAGGTGCCACCTAGATAGTTAATAACTAGGAGCTTTAGTCTATGAGGTGCCACTAATGCTGAATTCATTGTCTCCACCAGTCCCCAGATCCCTTGGTCTTAATCCTGTGTCTGTCCTCTCTCTGCAGATTGGAGAGTAATTGCCTCTAAGAATTTTGACCAACTGGGAAACAAAAACCCATTTGAGCCCTTTACATCTTACCTCCCCATTAAAAAACAAGCAAACAGAAACCTTCCTGCTTCCCCAAGTTAAACAAATGATGAGTCTGATTATTTAGTTTGTATATTCTTTAAAAAAAAAAACGAAAAGATTATGGACAGATCATAAGCATAAAAGAAAAAAAACAATAGAAATTGTAAAAGAAGGGCAAAGCCAGGCAGTGAACAGGGGAGGGGGTAAAAGGAAGAGGGAGAGGAAAAGTTATGCTAGAAAATCAAAGCTGAGGCAAGCTCCTGCAGTTGAGAAGAAAATTAGCTCTGAGATTCTGGTGACCAAAGCAAAAAATAGAACTACAATGGATTCTTAACAGATTGTCAAGGGAAACAAAATTTTCCCTGGCTCTGAATTATTAAAGGAATTTACCACCTGGGCCTTAAAATACAGGTCATTTGGACAATATAATAGATGGAGACTGCATTAGCAATTTATTAAAAGTCCTATTGACATTTCTTAGATCTTCCCTAGATAAATTATATTTAACATGTAAAAGTTGCAGCTGGCATTCAAACTACTGTTACAGTTAAAAGTCCATGACAATATTTTCAAATACTTTAATTCTGTGCTGCCCAATGCTTCTAGCCCCCAATTCCCTACTCCATTATCTGTAGTATACCGCTTATTCATTAAAATAGTTATGATGAATAATAGTTATGATGATAAAATAGTTATGATGATAAATAGTACAGATTACACCCCACGATGGGAATAATAATTCTAAAAAGTTACATGTAAGACCAGAATCTTGAATTGGGATAGGTCATACAAGGTCATGTATTACAGTAGATTTCAAACCTGGCCCTTCATCCCAAATACCTGGCAAGATTTTTAAATATCATATTCCCAAACCCAGCTTCCAGATTCTGATTTAGTAGTTCTGGGTATAGGCCCAGACGTTTGTTGTTGTTGTTAAAGAGATTCTCCTATGAAGTCAGGCACTGAGGAATCACTAATCTGATCCATTCTCCCATCCAATACAGAAATCCTCTCTAAACATGGCAGTGAGTCAGTTGCCTAGACCATGCTGAAGAATATCCTCGACTTAATGAGAAAGGATATTCCATTATGGGAATGTTCTAATCATCAAATCATACTTTCTCCGCCACCGCCATATCTTTTAAAATGGTTTCATTTGGTTTCTGATTAAACGTTAATTGTTAGGAGCTGCTAATCCTTTAAAATATTTCTGTTCCTATAGTCTATGTATCAAATATTTGAAGATCTTCCAAATAATGAAAATGCATCAGGAGGATTCTATTAACGTAATTCTTGAGAGAATTATTTAGTAAGTAAAACCCTGTGCCATGCAGCTATTCATCCTTAAAGTGTATGTAATGTTAGTTGAAATACATTTTATTAAGGTTGGCAAGTTTTATACACTATATGATCTTATACTAAAAGATTTTTGAATCCTTACATCAGTCGTACTGTCAAGTCGATGTCTTTATTGAAAGTATATCTTAATTTTTTCCATTTTTAACATACTTTAGAGTTTCTTATTTATAGTAATTAGTGCTATTTTGAGTGCTTCTCTAAAAAGTCTGTGTCTGCCTCTAAGAAACCACTTTCATTTTACTACTTAGATCCCTAATGTTTAGAATGCGACCTGAATTGAAGATCTTAGACTGTTTAACATGAATAATAAATGACCAGAATAATTTACAAGTTATGCATTTCAAATTAAATGAATAACAAATAAAATTTCACATTATAGCACTGAATTTAAGATTCATTACATGTGTATGAGTCCCATGTGATAAACAGGGCTAGGCAAAATAGCATGAAAATAAATTTAAGGTAGAGGAAAATAAATTAATTAGGTCTGTCATATTCCTCAAGGGAAAGAATTATACAAAAGAGCAATTACTTTGTAACTGCACCTTAGAAAGTCTAATTGACTGTGGAACTATTTTCTCCACTCTTCACTTTTTCTCTATTTTCAAATAGGAGTTGATTGGGTTTTCGATATAAATGGTCTTTGGAAATGTTTAGACCAGGTAAAGCCTCTCAGGGATGTCAAAGCACATGTAGCCGGAGGTAATGTAATTTCTTCACATAGACTGGTATTTAGAGATTATCTTATCAGTGTAAAGTACAGAGGTTAAAAAACTGCTTCATTGCAGGGGACTCCAGTATCAGGAAGCAGTCTAGGCATCGGGTCATCATTCAACTGCCAGCCAACGGGGGCCGAGACTGCACAGAGCCCCTCTATGAAGAGAAGGCCTGCGACGCACCTCAAGTGTGCCAAAGTTACAGGTAGGGTTAGAGAAAGGTATCATGAGGGAGGAGCTGAACAAATATGTCAACTCCTCATTCTTTCCTAGGATAAGGAAAGGAAGTCAACACTGTTCCTTCCACAGGCTTAATGGAGTTAGGATGTTTATGGCTGTAGCTGCCATTCTTGTCTCTTCAGGAGAGCTGCTCTGCTGCTGAAATGATGTATAAGGAGCAAATACTTGTATAAATTTCCAAGGTGTGGTGTTAGCTCCAGTAGTTTGGGGAAATGTCTTATGTTGATATAACATATAAGAAATGCTGAAAAGTGATTAGTGATTATGAAACATGTATGCTTTAGGAAGCAATTCTTTTTCACTTAGAAGAATAGCCTAAGCATCTCTCCCCTGCTCCAAAGAGCACCTGTTTGTTCTCATAAATGCTTGCATTCTGGCTCAGGAAATGACATCTGTATTTCAATGATGCTTAGATGTTCTGTTCATTTGTGATCACCTTAAGTAAAATTACAGTTATTGAAGCTATATATCATCTTGATAATTTATTAGAGAAATTTTACCTCCTCATGATTAAGACAGAAATTATCTAATAGAAACCTGACGTGGTATACATTTGCAGTCCCGACAGCAAATGAGGTATTATGGCATCAATTAATGAAAAATGTAGTCACAAAATAAATATTTAAGATGACATTGTCAAATTTGCCATCTTAATATATGAGTCTTTAGTTCTGAGATGACAAATACTATAATTGTATGCTTACACCATGAACATGGACAACTACTGGTTCAAACTTACTTATTTTTGGAATTTGTTTTTGTAAAGCATATTATAATTATAGTTGCTGAGATACTCCTACAATGCTACCCAAAAGAGCACTATACAAAAGACTCATGAATTGAATACAGTTTCATAACTTGAATAAAATAAATATACTTTATTTAAATGGCATACATCACTTCTGGGGCCATCTGGTGCATTTGTTGGCAGTCCTAATCATTAAAAACTCTAAATGTTTTCTATAGAGTCCTATAGAACTTGACAATGATGTGTTCTTGTCTTCACTACCAGAGAAAGTACTTTTATATTTAATGTCACTTCTTCTAAAGCCTAGGTGGAGATCTAAATGAAATTTAGATAGAACTGAGCATTGTTAAATAAATTTCTGTTTGCAGTGGTCAAAGTCGTGGTTCCATACTGCTGTGTCTCTGTGATTTGCCTGGTATTTTTGCTTCTTCTCCATTGGGCTTCTGTTCTTGTCTTGTAGGTGGAAGACTCACAAATGGCGCAGATGCCAATTAGTCCCTTGGAGCGTGCAACAAGACAGCCCTGGAGCACAGGAAGGCTGTGGGCCTGGGCGACAGGCAAGAGGTGGGAGGCGCCATTTCACAGTTCATTTCTCCAGCATCACTAGCTTAACCACGGTTTTGATGCATTTGTCACTTGGACACCATGCTTAGCAAACAGAGAAAAGCAGATATAAATCTGCTGTGAGCCATTCCACAAAACATCAGGACATGGAAACTTGTCTTTTTACACTGTTCCTGATGTTCTTTGGCATAACTCTTGAATTTTTCTCATATTTATATCTGAAAGAAAGTCAGGCCAAGCTTTCAGTTATGACATAGATGGTACACTGAAGCTTTATTGTTTGTTTGTTTGTTTTTAGATTAAGGTATTCCATAGCATTTTGCTTGCCACCTTAATAAGCAATAAGATTCTTACCTCCTTGCCTATATGCATTATATATGTGCATACATACAATGTAATAGAATTAGTTAACTTTTTCAGAAGTTCTCAGAATGACATCTCTGTCATTTTCATGGCTATCCACAATTCTGTTCATATTCAGTACTGATTTTTAAATGGTAGACTTATTTACTTGACTGCAATCTGCACCACTAAATAACATGGAATCTTGAGGAAATAGGTAATGAGAATGTTCAAGATTGCCATTGTTATTTACTAGATATTATAGGGAATATATAAACTCAAGATTTGGAGTCTGTTGTTTCTTCCAGACATAGCAAATTCAGTCTTTAAAGAGTACATGATTATTTTTACTCATATTGACTTAAAGCATACAGCTTCTGCTGTATATTTAAAATGTAGCACAATACATAATTGAATATGCAAGCAACTTTAATTTATAAAAAACATATTTTGCTCTCCCATGTGTAGTTATGTATTTCATGTTGATACAAAAATTTGAACATATAGAGCAGAATTCCAGTTTTTGCTGATTTGATCTGGGACTTCATTTTCTATAGAGTGGAAAAAAACTGCCTTTTTAAGAAAAAAAAGTTTCTATTTTATAAAAAAAATAAAAGAAAAAAACCTATTTTTATAATCTTCCTTTTAGAAGTCCTCATCTGAAACATAAAACTTAGTTTCCAAATAACCTTAAATTCCTAGTTGCAGTAGTTTTCAGGATTTCTTTTTATTTGCATAATTCTCATTATATATCTCCCACCATCAACTTTGGGTAAAACATAACTGTGACTCCCTTTACAGTTATAGAGACTTAGGTATACAGAACTGAAAGTCATTCTCCTCCATTTCAAATCCTTCTTTAAGAAATTGAGTGATATGAGATTTTCTTGTCATGCCCTACTAACTCCTTCTTGAATCAGGCATAGATTTGCATATATTTGGGGTTCTATATAGAGTTTATAATGAAAATGAGCATGAGTTTGGGAATCAGGAAACAAAAGTTTTAGTCTCCGTTCTTTTACTTATACTATGTGTCTTACTCATCCCTTCAGTTTTCTGGACCTCAGTTTATTTATATTAAAAAAAAGAGGGGTTTGGACCAACTGCTGTTTTAGGATTATTCGAATTTTCATAGTAGACGCACAAACAATACCCAGAGCTCAAAATGTGAAACAAAATTAGGTAAAGCAGATGAAAGCCATATTTTTATAAAACACCACTGGAGGAAATACAAGATACAGTAGATGCAACAAAAGTGTGAAAACAGCCTCAGTTTCAAACGATGACGTATAAGCTGCGCAACCTTGGATGACTCATTTCCTCCCTTTAAGGCTAAGAACACAAAAGTCTTACAGCAGTTGGCACATGTTGTCTTCATTAAATGTTCATTTCTTCCCTCTTCCTGTTTGTTCATAACCCAAGTGAATGTATGCATATGGGCCTTTTGGGTTTTGACACACTATCTGCACAAAAACTATTTTTTCTATGATTACCAGCAACCTTTGCATTTCCAAATCGGAAAACTGTTAATTCTTCATCCTGGGTGGCCACCTTGTATTGAATACTTCTTACCCACTCCCTCTGTGATAAAAGGGTCTTTAGTGTCTTCAGTGTGTGACTTTCTCCTATCTTTCTGATTGTTCCATTTTTGATTTCCTATTACTGGTGTCTCTTTCTCTGCCTGTACTTACCTAGTGCTTCCTAATCTTGGCATACTTGTCAAACAACTTGCTGTACCTCAGCAATCTTATCCATTTTCAGGATATCTGGGAAGTGAAAGTTGCATTATAGCAAGTGATATCTTCATAAATATATTTAGAACAATCCCTTTAACTTCCATATGAAGGCAGTCTTTTTATTGCCTTAGTAGATGAAAGACTGATTTTTCATACAGCTTATATTTCTATAGAAACATGAAAGGGAGAAAATTAAGAGTGTAGAAGTATCTTTTACTAATTGCAAGAAGACAAAATTTTCTTCCTTTGATGGTCATGGCTGTTTTCAGAACTCCACATTATTAACCTGCCAAGTTCTTGCTATTTTCATCTTTGTCCTTACTGATGTGGTCAGAGACTTAAATTAAAAAATGAACTTGTGTTATTTTTTTCTTTGTAATCTCAATTTTAATAGGAAATACATGTTTAATATTATTACAAGTGTCATCTTGCTGCAATTTGAACATTTTGAAACATAGATAATTAAAATAATAAATGAATATAATTCATCCATTGAGGAAAGTCATAGCTAACATTTATGATGTAAAATAAACTTACTTGCTATATTAATTATATAACTTATTATCTTACAAATATGCTTTGCATCACTTTTGAATCCCTATAATCTATCCGATTATTGCGTTCCAACACAAAATTATAAAATGTATAATGGAATCAAATAAAATACATGTCATAGTTTGAGGAAAAAATCATTGTAAAGTGTAGACTTCAATAACATTTTTTAAGGGAATATATTTACCACTACTAACAAAGGAAGAAAGAACCAAATAAAATAGAACTATGTGGGTAAAATTGAATTATTACTATTATGTCTTTGTAGTTCATGCACATTTTACTTACATATAACTTGAAATGCTATTTACTTAAAGAAATGTAATAAAATTCATTGAGAATATATAAATAGGATTCTCTGAGGATTTAGTCTGCAAAAAAAAGGACAAAAGGAAGAAAGGAAGGAAGGAAAGGAAGGAAGGAGAAAAGGAAGGAGTGAAGAAGGAGGAGACCGAAAAACATATGTTCTAACTCCATTTGGCAAAAGTAGAACTCTTGTGTTCTTATGAGGTAAACCTTTTTTTTCAAGTGTCCAAATTCCTAAAACATCCAAACCAAGAATTCAAAATGAATTACAAAAATGAAAACTATTAAATGTCATGTCATTAAAAACAAAACTGCCCTATTTGGTCAAGGTGTACTATCATGTTGTAAGTACGGTGTTGTCATTAAAAGTTCCATGGTATCACAATGGCCATGTTCAAAAGAAAGGACAGAGAGGTGCGGATTGTAACAGTTTGTGATGATATGGAGATTGTGAGCATTCTTAACTTGACATGCTTGGCAGATAACTGTTTTAGAATGCTGAATTGGAAAATACAAATATATACTAAATATATTTCTTATAACATAAGCATTTTATCTCATTCTCTTATCTCTAAAACAGAAGGAAAAAATATTTATAAAATGACGAAGGTAAATCAAGAGAAAGAGAAAAGTTTCCGTGGACTTGTGCTATTTTTTATGACAAAAAATAATTCTATGGTAAACATTGAAACAATCAACAAAGACTATAGAGAAGCTACTCTCTGTCCCCTCTAGCATATCAGAATTTCTCATTTCAATTACTCATTCCACTGTTACTGCATTCAGAAGACTGTAGAAAAAGCTATAAATATTAGGAAAGAATGAAGATCTTTAAACCAGAGAGCTTCTATTTTTTAGGGAAATTAGATCACTGTTAATGCCACCTAACAAGTAAGAATTAAAAACTGAAACTTATCAATTGCAAAGCCAGTCATTTGAAGCTGAAGAGTGAGGAAAGACTTAAAGTATGGGTTGGGACTTGACTTGTACCGTAATATTAGAAGTAGAGAGGATAAAAGAATACAAAATAAGATCAATTCTATAAGCTAAGTGTTTGAGGTAAGAAAAACAAAAACATTAAATGTGTTCACAGAAAAGTAGGTGGATTGTGCTCTGAAGATGTGATCTGGAGCCTGGGGTGATTTTGTGGAAGGCTATCAATGTCAAGATCAGTATTTTAGACCTTGTTCAATAAGTGGTATGAGCAAGGACCTGATGAAAGCAGTGTTTTATCTGTCAGCGTGTACAGAATAAATTAGAAAGATAAGACACTTGGGCCTGAATGCCAGCTAGTATGCTGCTGTAGCAATGCAAGGTTGAAGTCGTAGAAACAACAGTAATATAAATAGGCAAAAATAAATAAATTGTGGACATATGATAGAGGGAAATATTTTTGGGACTTAGTAGCAGACAATAGAAGAAAGGTAAAAATAAAAGAGTCGAAGTTGATCATATGATTATTTAAGTCCAACATTTTTAGTGTAAGAATAGTTTCATTGGTGAAAATTCTACGTCTAAAAGTAGAGCTAATTTTGGAAGGTGTATTTTATACATTTTATATGTGAGGCCATGGCAGGATTAGCCAAGTGGAAATAACCAGGTATGCACTTGAAATGTAGAAATGTAGTTGTAGAGATAGCGTAGGATGGAAGATGGAAATTTGGGTAACATTTCCATAGAGTGAATTGCTGAAGTTATAAAAAAGCTAAGATCTCTAAAATGCAACTTGTATTATATATATGAGTAAAAGCGATTATACCTTATGATTAATAGATTTCTTTTTTCTCTAAAAAGTTTGCATTTGTAGATTCTTTAAGCATTTCTTTTAAAGTATTTAACTTAAATGTTATTAACTTTAAATTATTGTGTCCTTGTACTCCCACTTGAATAATATCATGTAATTAAGATATGAGATAGCTAACTTTACCATTGTCTGATTCTGGAGATAGAAATGTTTACTGCATGGCTCTTATCAATCTATTTGTCCATACCAGGAGCCAGCAAATTATATGGCCTGTGAGCCAAATCCTGCCCGCAGCCTGTTTTTTGTAATTAGTTTTATCGGAACACAGCCACAGCCATGTTTTTACATATTGCCTATGGCTGCTTTCATGATACAAGGCAAAACTGAGTAGTTGTGACAGACCATATGGCCTACAAAGCCAAAAACATGTACCATGTAGTCTTTTACGGAAAAAAATTGCTGACCCTTGATCTAAAACCAAAAACCATGTGACCAATGATGTAGTCATAACTTCTAATAATACTGAATAGTCGTTACCCAATAGGATCAGAAAATCCCTGGAATTTATCTTGTCACTTGGGAAGATGTATACAAATTCAATTCAACAATAAAAGAAGCATTTTATAGTTATGAAAGTAGCAGATTTTAAAGACTGGGACGATCGTAAAATATCTGCCTTTAAGGATGAAATTGCAGCATTCTTTTTGGGGGAGGTTAGGAATAAAATGTTGACTCTAAGAACTTTAGTAGTAAAAAATAAAATTAAAAAGGGGCTAAAGGTGAAACCAGAAAAATACATGGGCTGTGGAAGACAAGAGAGAAAAATATTCCAGGCCTCAAAATTCCTTTGTCTAGAACATGATAAATTATACCCAAAAGTTGGATATTCAGAGTTAATTTACTAAGTACACATAGAAAAGAGAGAATGTGTGTCTTATATAATATGTATCATTCAGCACAACACTTAAAAGATTACCTATTATGATTCAGTTCTTCTCCAATGTTTGGAACCTTCCATATTAATAGAAAAATACCACACAAATTCCTTTTTATCACCTTAGTAGCCACACCTCCTAGGCCCACACCTGCTTTTAACCACCTGTTAACAATAAAATAAAGTGGCCTTTATAGACAGACTTTCTTTTTTACTATTAATACTATTAATAGCGGAATTTTTCCAATTGGAGGAACTATCTGTGATGACATGTTTCAGAAGATTTGGGAAGAGTCTCTTTAAAAATTGTGAACTGTTGACTACTTATAATCTCAGCACTGACATTCACTCTAAAGCAAATTTGTGAGAATCATCCTTATTCAGAAATGAGTTAAAATGACACAGGAATAAGAATATAGATAGAGTCTCTTCTAATCAAGTAAATGCAGTCTTGATAAAAATCTATATTTTGTTTATGTCAAAACTATATGAAAAGTTTTTCTGGTCTATTATATTAGAGTACAAAGTGCTTTAAAAGAAAATTTATATATTCCTGAAAGTTTGAAAAGCATATAGGAATTTTTTATTTATGACCCAATTCCTTTACATTTGAAACGAAAAGTGACATAATGGTGAAGCAGAATTTTATATCAATTATTCCCAGAATCACCAGTAATTTTTGCCCAATCTTCTCTAAATTGGATTAGCTACTCTGCTACATAATGAGTATTTTCTTTAAGTTTATCAAGTGTTTCTGTAGAAACATTAGAAATCTTTTATAAAACAAATGCTTAAAATGTTGTATTGATAGTTTTATCAGGCTTCTTGGGCTTCTATAACAACACACTTTAGATCAAGTAGCTTAAACAAAAATTTATTTCTCACAGTTCTGGTGCATGTGAAAGTCAAGGTGCCAGCCAATTTGGCTCCTGGCGAAGGCCTATTTCCTGACTTGCAAATAGCCATCTTCTCTCTGTGTCTTTACATGGCAGAGAAAGAACAAGGCGGAGAGAGAAAGCAAGGGGAGTAAGAGAGAGAGAGAGTGCACTCAGGTCTCATCTGAGAAGGGCACTAATCCCATCATAAGAACTTCACATTCATGACCTCATCTTCAAATACCACCATCACGTTGACGACTTCAACATGTGGATTTGAGGGAGACACAACTCAGTATATAGCAGTAGTGCAGGATCCATACTTTTAAATAAAATTCCTATCATCTTAGTGTAGAGAGCTGTATGTGTGTTAATATTATGCTCTTTCAGAAAGCTGTGAAAACAGATAAGTCAGATTTCTAAAAACCAATCCAAACTTTTTGAATATAATTCAATATAATACATTCTCTCATAAAATAAATATTTATTGAATGCATGCTACATATTTCACATTGCCTTCACGGTACTAGGCCCAGCCTCTTGAGATACTAAAAATGTATAACAAATAGATTCAGTTAACTTAGTATGGTAGAAAATATACTATAGGTATACATGACTTGGGTTACAAGTCATAATAATACATTAGTAGTGTATACACACAATAATCACTGAAGAATTGAAAAAAAAAGATATAACCACTGATAGGGCATAGTGAAAGAGAAACAGCATTTAAATATAGGATGACTCAAGCAAAAAGGCAAGAAGTAAAATCTTTATGTTTAAGAACCGCTCATTGACCAGTCTGCCTAGGGTTCTGTGAGTGAGTTAGAGGAAAGGGGAAAGGATAGTTTTTGTTTGTTTGTTTGTTTTCATTAAAAAATGAGAAGTAGCGAAGGATTTTTACAAGGCTTTGGGTATTGAGAATGTTATATTCCAGGAAATTTTGTATAATGACATAAGAACTAAAAAGAGAGGAAAAAGAAATTTTTAAAGAAGACATTGACAGGATTTGGCAACTTTAAAACTTGAATCATTCTTAAATCTCATATGGAAATTTTAAAGGATCTTAGAAATAGGCATCTTCCCTATAAAATTGTCAATAAAAGAGAAATGCGAATAACATGAAATATGGCCATATTTCATTTTAACTTTTAAGTGAATAGACAGCTTATATTTTCTTCATGCTATTCAAGTCACTAGTGTATAAATTTTAATAGAACTATAACCTCCACTATCTTTTCTCTCTGTTTATATTTATACAGTTCAGATGATATTTAGAAGGCTAAATTATTGGTCAGTGGCTATATAATTGAAACCTAGCCATAATAACTATAGATAGAATTGCCATTAAATTTGCATTAGAAATAAAATATATGACCATAATGTCAATTTTGGATGCTTTGTTCTTTACAACTACCCTAAGAAACAATGTCAGTAACTACTTCTTAAATGTGTATCATTCCAGTGTTTATTACTTTGTGACATGTTTCTACCAAGAGTAGAATTTTTAAAAGTTGCAAAGATTCAAGGTAGACATATCATATAAATGATTGCAGATTTGCTCTTGCTCAATCTCCATGTTGCGCATCATGCCAAGTGTGCTTGCTGTAGATTAGATGGAACTAGGGTTAATATTTTCCAGGGTCTACCCTGACTAGCCTAATCTAGCAGCCCCTCTGTTTCTTGCCTGCCGAGGAACACCTGTTGAAATGTCACTGGTCACTAAGATCTGATATCACTCTCCTTTTTTTTTTTTGAGACAGAGTCTTGCTTTGTTGCCAAGGCTGGAGTGCAGTGGCGTGATCTAGTCTCACTGCAAGCTCTGCCTCCTGGGTTCACTCCATTCTCCTGCCTCAGCCTCCAGAGTAGCTGGGACTACAGGCGCCTGCCACCACACCTGGCTAATTTTTTGTATTTTTAGTAGAGTCGGGGTTTCACCGTGTTAGCCAGGATGGTCTCAATCTCCTGACCTCATGATCCGCCACCTCGGTCTCCCAATATGTTGGGATTACAGGCGTGAGCCACCGCGCCCGGCCTGACATCAGTCTCTTTATATAAAAGCCAACATAATTTGGATGCATTCTCAAATCTAGACCACAAAAAAGGAAAATACTTCAATAATATACCTTGCATAGGAGAGGCCCTCCTGGCCTTAGGAGTCCTCACCCTGTGTCACTTATTGGTTAAAAAAATTATAAAAGGAAAGTCTTTAAAAAAAAAAAAAAAGATAAAAGAAAAAGTTCTAATTCTTCCCTACTAAATCTAAATGTGGAATGTGCAATATGATAGTTTAACTACATTTTATGCTTTTATTTTTCGTGAACAAATATGCTTAAGTTTCATGGTTTAATCTATATTGACGGGCTTTGCATCTCCCTTTGCTGAAAACTCTGACCCACTTTGTTCTTTTTTTTAAGATTACATTTTAGAGGTATGATTGAGGTTAGACTCATAATATCTGGGCCAGTTTATCCTGGCAGGGCACATTTATCTGTTAATTGTCAAAAGAGAGTTCTGTAATAGAAAGAAAAAGAAGTAGAAAAAGAACTAGGTAGGAAAGAGAGAAGGAGCTTGCTTTAAGGAAATTTTATACAGACATAATTTTTAATCTCTTTTTTGACTGATGTATTTATTAGTTATTACCCAGGTTTTATACTCTTCAGTTATGTATACTATTATTTAAAACTTCTAGAATTATTTATATTTTAAAATGTTTATCTCTAACTTCCTATGAATATTAGCAACCTCATTAATTTGGGGTTTTGGGTTTCGTTTTATATCTCTCTGGGAGATCTGTCATAAAATGCTTATTAACATTTGCCATTTTTTAAATAGTAGCTCATAAAATAAGCTTGGCACCGTGCTGGGTCTGTGATTGTTCTTGGATGCTCCATGTGTTGTGATGCAGTTAGTTAACCCTTCCCAGATCCCAACTGGGGATCTTAGCCAACCTCAGTCTGAGCTACTCCACTGGGAACTGATCATTATTTCCTAGTAAGTTCTCATCCCACTATTCTCATGTATATTATAAGCATTAGTGATACTGGGGATCATTGGTAACTATTTAAGATCAATAAAAAATGAAAGTACATTTCTTTCCATTGTGCCAGGGCTACATTCACAGATTGTACTTAGGAACTATAATTTGACAAACTTGTCAGTGAAAATCTCTTTTACACAGAGAAAGACCAGGATCATTATATCTACCTAGTAAACAACTGGAACCCTCTTGCATTATTTATAGGTTTGATCTTATTTCTAAACACAATTAGGTCTCTTGGTAACTAGTTCACACTCACATTAAGCTTTTTTGTCTTCATTTCTACATGACTCATTCTCACTATTGCCATTTTTTTCATAAAACCATAGGAAAAAAATCATTCATCTAATTACTCAATGAGCTGATCATGTTCTGTCTGTAATGCTACCCAGACGCTAGTGTAGTGGTATAAACCAATTTAATATTGTTCAGCTTAATAAATAAGGTCACAGAGCTCTTTGAAGCAGTAGCTACGTATAATCCAACAGCTTTCACTGCAATAAGGCATTGATCCTATTCTGTTTCCTGTAATGGACTTCTATGTGTCCATTTTGGATCAGGCAATTTATTTCACTCTGATTATTCAAACAAAATGAGTGCATGGCCTTACAGGCTGAAGGGTAATTCACTGACCAATAGAACACCCTCTTCTTGTGAAACCTGAATAATAAGGAAATTGCATTCCTCTTCAAAAATGAAGATGAGCAATTACATTCAGAATTCCATTTGATGTGCTTCAGAGCTGCATCAGTAGCCTTCCATTGACGCATTCATGTATGCATAACACAGATATCCACGTCCTCTTAGCTCAGCCAGTGTTATCTATTCCTTTTCAGTCCATGAACCTTAATTTTTCTCTTTAAAACATAGCTTGAAACTCAATTTACATGAAAACATTCTACAATTAACTTATTCAACTTACTAATCTTTTTAGTTTAAATTTGAGGGAAGTTTCAAAGATACACAAAAGTAGAGGGACTAATATAATGAGTACTAGCAATATAGTCATCATTTACTCAGTTTCAGCAGTTTTTAACATGTTGCTATTCTTGGTCTTCTGTCCACACACTTAAAAAGAATTTTGCTGGAGTATTTTAAAGCAACTTCCAAGTAAGATATATATCATCCATAAATACTTGAGCATTTTAAACACAACAACAGCATTATTATTACATAAAACAAAATTAGCAATTCTTTCAAACTAATATTTTTATATAATAAGTTTTCTCCGTTTATGTTTATGCATAGTTTGTTTAAACTGAGGTTCCAAAAGGTCTCCACATTGCATTTGTTTCATGTATTTCTTAGGTCACTTGTAATCTAACAACAGTTCTAGCTCCCTTTTTCATAGCATTTATTTGTTGAAGAAACTTCTCTTAGTTATCTTTACAGCATTTTCCCAATATTGATGGTCTAAACTTACTTAACTTGATTCATATGTAACCCATAAATCCGTCATATTGATTCTTCCCGTGCTTTCAGTCTGCCAGGAGCAGCCTGTCCTATATCACTTAAATAAAAATTGCTGTGCTTTATATAAATACAATAAATAAATGAAGTAAATGGCTATAATCAACAGAGTTAAATATGGAATTTTACTTTAAAATAATCATTTTGATTTTTGCTGATCTCACTGAGAAGCTTTCATGGTGAATTATCTGTAGGGTAACATGATTTTTGTCCCATCTTGCTAACAAGTCTTCAGCTCAAAGGAGAACTTGTGTAATCATTAGATATGATATGACATATACATGCTTCACCTGTAAATACAGATACAGATTGTCTGGGTATACGTAGTTTTCTGGTGTGCTAAGAAACTATGCTCTTAGTATGATCCATCTTTTCTACTGTTCAAATCACCCTGTTTTCAGTGTTTTAGAAATGACTTTTAAGATTTATAAAGTTGAGAGACCAGATGGTTTCCTTTCCAAACATTTATATTTTCCTCGCCCTAATATCAGGAAGTTCATTTCAGATTGCATTTCTGTGTTTGAATTGTTGTGTTTCCTCTAAGTCGGAATACAAACAAGTTGAGATGTAGGATAAGTTTTCAATATATTGTATGGATTGTGCTGTTGCTACTTGTTTGGATAACATTGTACGAGTAATTTATTCCAAAAGTACATGGTCTAAAATCTCAGATAAGGGGTATAAAGTGCAGAGTGGGTTTCTGAGAATAGCTATGGGAATTTTACACATTTTTTTTCTTTTCAACTAGCTGCAGTACTTGAGATTTTATGTAGTGCAGATATATGGGGAAAAGGGATTCCAGTTTATGTGAATAATAGCTGCACAAAATAAATTGTTTCTGGAGTTGTTTAGGTAGTAGTGTTATTTCGTTTTGTTTTTGATGTCACATAACAAGATAATGGTTGGAGCAATTCTGAAACGAAATTTGTAAGAAAGACCCTTAAGAGAAAACCTAAGTCAGTTTCATCTAATTTCTCAAAAGGTTTATATTGAAGTCTGTTTCAAAGAGCTAAATGGAAAGAGTAGGTAAAAGTAGTCTCATTTCAAAGAACCCAAATTTAGTTTGGTAATTTTTAATTTTCTTTTAGTTGCAAACAGTGAAACCCTCTTCACAGCTTATGAATCTCATATGATCAGATGTCTTATTTTCTAAATGTATCATTCTTGAGGCTCCTGCATGTCCTGATTAGTAAAATGTTTAATATCTTTCTCTTTATCAATTATTTCTTTTGAGTATCTTTGGGGAAACTTTGTCCATGAACCATTGGCATTTAACTGAGTTTAAAGTATTCAAAAGGGTCAATCCTGCTTCCAAATGGCAGGTATAGAAACAACTTCAAAATCACATCAGCTCATTTATGTCCTGCATCTTGAGGATTTCTCCTACCCCGTGTTACAGATGATGTTCTTCTAAACTAAATGGATGTTCTTTTTTATCTATTTCCTGTACAAATTTCTATCATGCCCTTCCTTTGAACTCCAAGTTTAGAACTCTTTTACTTCATAAAATGTTCAGCCATTGTTTCTGAAAGCTTGGTACCAGAGTGATTAGGTACCAAAAGATTTTCTGTCTCAGCCGTATGTGTTTGCCAGAACCCTTCCTGTGTCTTGAATACTCAAGCTAGTGGCTCTCAAACTTGAATCTGCATAAGGATCACCTGAGCATCTTGAAAAAAATGCATAATCCTTGACCTCATCACAGATATTTCATTATTTGGATTGGTCCAGATTATGAAACTCTTTTTGGGTCCAGAGATCTTGACGTTTAATAGCATTCTAGGTGTTTCTGATGCAGGTAAAAATATGTTACTTACTAGAGCAGTAGTTTTCATATAGCTTGGATAATTAAATCATCAGAAAGCTCAAAAAGTATCCTAATTCCCAGGACCCTAACCTCAACCAGGGAAATCAGAGCATTAGAGTTTAGCAAGGGCTTAGGTATTTTCCAAAAGTTATCCAGGGGATTATAATCCACAGCCAGACATGAGAACCACTATTTTAGACTGCTATGATAAACATATAGCACCAGATATGTCCTCCCTCAATGGGGTAGATTCTCTTTGAGACACTTAATGTTTTTTATTTTTTTCTGTCATCTAACCTTCATCAAGGCCAACATTGTTCACCCTACCAGGATTTTCATGTTTTTAAAAATTTAGGGGCCCCTGTTCTTTTCTTACAAATTGGCCTTTCCAAAGTCATGTGTACTAAATGAAAAGCATATCTAAAGCTAAGAAATAGGGAAGTGCATCCACATTTGAACAATTTTTAAGAGCCTTTTATGTTAGGCCTGAAGCAGTTGCATTAAGTTGTGTTCAACTACACAGAGAAAATCTTGCCTTGCTAAAATAGCTACTTATGTCCGTTTACACACTCTATTACAAAGCCCTGCACTCCTAGGCATTAGGTTTTAGTACATAGATCCAGACAGTGTTGTCTAACCGGAGGCCCTCTATGCCCTCACTGTAATTTAAGGTCAAAAATGTCAGCCTCCTTCACCTTGATTTCATGGTGATGGAATCCTGAACAGGGCAGAGATCAGCAGCAGTTTCAGCCTATACTATAAACCTGAAAAAGCCATGTAAATCAATCTGAATGAGGCCATTTAAGATAATTCAATAAAGACAACTTTAGGACCAAGGTTTAAATGTTTCATCTGCCTCCTCAATAAGTGAGTTGTTTTTAAAACCAATGGGAAGGAAATGGCATAGGGAGAAAGTGGACTTTAAATATACTTGCTCTTTTTCTTTAAGACATGTTACCATAAAGCAATCATATATATATATGTGTATATATATGTTCAATAAGTAAAAATATTATTTCTTATTTTGTCAGTAGGACAATATCATAGGAGAAATAATTTGTATGAATTTAAACTTTGTTTTTTTAAAATTTATATGTAATTATAGAAATACAAATTTTAACATTATAAATGAAGATTATTAAACATTTTTAAGTGCAAGGTTGATGTTTGTGCATGTGAAGAACTTGTAGAAAGAGGAGATGGAGGACTTTGACATTGCCTATCCATTAATCATTCCAACCCTTCCTAATAAACTTGCAATGTAATACAATGAACATACTTTCCATGCCAATGCAGTTTCAAGATAAGTTCTATAAACACACCTCCTGACCCCAAACCCCAACCTACCAACCAGTTTGCTGCCACTAAAGCACATCTATATAGGAATTCTAGTGTGTCCAATGATACAACACAATATTAGATATACCTAGTGCCTTCTAGTCCCTCTCCAAACATCCTATGCTCAACATAAACTATTATCAGAATCCATGTATGATTTGTCTTACATTCTTACAAGTTTATTTCTAAATATACCCTAAATGTGACCTCCGTTGAAACCCTGAATACATATAAGTAAAACTGCTAAATGCTAAGTGTGCATCTGTGTCCACTTTTCTGTGCCACAAAAATCACTCAGGGTTATGTGTTATTAAAAAAAATACAAAACAAATTTAATGGCTACTGTGACTATTAGAAACACTCCTATAAGATTTCTACTGTAAGTAAGGAATTACTAGAGGCTTTCTCTGACTGCTTAACCAAATGTTAGGTTAGCTTCTAAGTTATAGAGTAGTTAGACATTTGAATTTAACAGCTTTATGCTTTTCTTTTAGCCATTACTTGTCGCAAGCAAGATGGAGGACAGGCTGGAATCCATGAGTGCCTACAGTATGCAGGCCCTGTGCCAGCCCTTACCCAAGCCTGCCAGATCCCCTGCCAGGATGACTGTCAATTGACCAGCTGGTCCAAGTTTTCTTCATGCAATGGAGACTGTGGTGCAGTTAGGACCAGAAAGCGCACTCTTGTTGGTAAGAATAATTGGGATGCCAAAGCTAGTACATGTCAAAGCAGAGAAACACAATACAAGTCAGACTAAGAGAGTTCTGACAATGTATTTGAAAAATAATATACCAATGGATTCAGATGTGTATTTTAAATTCAGTTGGCAGTGATAAAAGCATTATGTACTTCTAGTAGGAAGAAAAGGAAGCCTTGAAAATTGAACTCTGACTCCCTATATAATAGGCAGTAGATTATTTTCTGGTGTCGACATGATCTTTTAGTGGACTGCCTACAGACTGTAAAGTGTTTGGAGCAAAGTTTTTGGGGGGACTTTATTAACCCATTCTCACTGTCAAAGCCTCAGATTATCCTTTCTCACCTAGAAGGGGGAATGTAGTCTATATCTGAAAACTGTATTTTAAACTGTAGTAATGACTGAAAGCAGGAATATAATGAGCAAGAGCAGGAGCCATCATGCTGCACTAAAGCTTGGTGCATTTGAAATATTGCCAATGGCAAAAGCAATCTAAAAATATTGGTGATAGTAGACTATTCAGAAGTGAAGTTAAAAAATGAACCACCTATATAATGAAGACTGTCAAAAACTATTACGCAGCTTATGAAGGTGAGAGATAAATATATGTAATTATCTGCAGTATAATTTAAAAGTATGTGAAAAAGAATGTTCTGAAACGATAATACAAATTTTACTATGCAAAGTCCCCAATACTAACGAAAGCCTATATAGAAAACACTGTGGAGTGAGAAAATATGATTGATTTATAGGCTAGTGTTAAACATGGTTTAAAATGGAGAAAAAGAAATTAGGAAAGTAGGAAATGTAGGGATGTGTGAAATTAATGATGGTATTTTCCAGTTTAAATTGGCTTGGTTGTTTCTCTTCCACAGGAAAAAGTAAAAAGAAGGAAAAATGTAAAAATTCCCATTTGTATCCCCTGATTGAGACTCAATATTGTCCTTGTGACAAATATAATGCACAGCCTGTGGGGAACTGGTCAGACTGTATTTTACCAGAGGGAAAAGTGGAAGTGTTGCTGGGGATGAAAGTACAAGGAGACATCAAGGAATGCGGACAAGGATATCGTTACCAAGCAATGGCATGCTACGATCAAAATGGCAGGCTTGTAGAAACATCCAGATGTAACAGCCATGGTAAGTCAATCTTTATAGTTATATATTTGCTATCTTTGGGAGTGTGGATGGAAAATACACATGTATTATAGTGGAATGGAAGTGAAGGTTTACAGAAGTATATTCTAAATCAAACTCTATGAAGCACCACACTATACATATATCATTTATATGTAACAGGAGGTTCAATGGCATTGCCTCATTGTCCAGAAGTTGGCAACTTAAGTCCCAAAGATGGTGACAGGAAGCCTGATGGGGCCCACATCTTACAAAGGGTAGGCAAAAACCGGTGCCGGAAAGGTCCCCCAGAGCTTATCAACAGCCTGTACATTGAACACACCCAACAATCCCCAACAAGTCTGCACAGAAAGGGAGTAAGGAGGAAATAAGATTTGAATCAGTCTGAGATTTAAACAGACTTTTAACAACCAAACTGGCAAGATTTGCAATGTGCTCAAAATGTTATTAAGCGTCAGAGAAGATGGAAACTAGTAACTGATGAAAACGCAAATATTTCTTCTCCCTTGAATTCAGATTGGCGCGTGCACACACACACACACACACCGGAAAAAAAAAGAAAAGAAAAATGTGCATACTCTTGGGAAACTGTGTCACTTTTATTTTCTAAGCCAAAAAAGTAAAAAATGCAGTGATAATAATTGTGTTGCCAAAAGGTTGTGAACAGTGCCATATTTGACCAGAATATATTTAATCTGAATATAGGCAGTATTAAGCAATTTTCACTCTTATTGTTTTATTTTAATACAGTTGTCTTTTTATAATGGAATGAAAGAAGTTTACAGAGGGGCAGCCTGAAACACAGATACCACATACTTGCAAACACTGGATGATGATCTCTTACTTACTTGATAGAAGTGACCAAGAAAGGATGAGTTAAATTGCTAGGAGTGTGATACATGACAGTTATCCTCCAACCTTGCTGAAATATTAATAACTCTTGCTATTGGAATGGTGCTGCTCCAGTTTTATTATATGGTTCAGAAAACAACACTAATAAAAACCATCTGTCATTTATAAACCATAAAGGCGTCATGGTGACATATTTACTGAAATCTCTTCAATATCTCTGCGCATATATATATCCATATATGTCCACGTATTTTATATATATATGTGTGTGTGTGTATATATGTGTGTGTGTGTGTGTGTGTATATATATGTATATATATGCGGCAGACAACTGTGCCCCTTTCGTTTTTTTAATTATACTTTAAGTTCTGGGATACATGTGCAGAACGTGCAGGTTTGTGACATAGGTATACGCGTACCATGGTGATTTGCTGCACCCATCAACCCGTCATCTACATTAGGTATTTCTCCTAATGCTATCCCTCCCCTTACCCCCATCCCCTGAGAGGCCCCAGTATGTGATATTCCCCTCCCTGTGTCCATGTGTTCTTATTGCTCAACTCTCACTGATGAGTGAGAACATGTGGAGTTTCGTTTTCTGTTCTTATGTTAGTTTGCTGAGAATGATTGTTTCCAGCTTCATCCATTTTATGGTGTATATGTGCCACATTTTCTTCATCCTGTCTATCATTGATGGACATTTGGGTTGGTTCCAAGTCTTTGCTATTGTGAATAGTGCCACAATAAACATATGTGTGCTTGTGTCTTTATAGTAGAATGATTTATAATCCTTTGGGTATATACCCAGTAATGGGATGGCTGGGTCAAATGGTATTTCTAGTTCTAGATCCTTGAGGAATCACCACATTGACTGTTTTCCATAATGGTTGACTAGTTTACAATCCCACCAACAGTGTACAAGTGTTCCTATTTCTCCACATCCTCTCCAGCACCTGTTGTTTCCTGACTTTTTAATGATTGCCATTCTAACTGGTGTGAGATGGTATCTCATTGTGGTTTTGATTTGCATTTCTCTGATGGTTGGTGATGATGAGCTTTTTTTCATATGTTTGTTGGCTGCATAAGCGTCTTCTTTTGAGAAGTGCCTGTTCATATCCTTCACCCACTTTTTGATGGGGTTGTTTGTTTTTTTCTTCTAAATTTCTTTAAGTTCTACCTACGAAGAAGTTTCTGAAAGTCTTGTCATTTTGTTGTTACCTTATCACATAGGTCCTATTGTATCAAAGTCTAGTGATATGCAAAGAAATGATAAACGTTTGAGGTGATGGGTATCTCACTTATCCTGATTTGATCATTATAGGAGTATGCATGTACTCTGTAATATCACATGTTCACCATAAATATGTATAATATTACCATCTTA
The DNA here is from genome assembly GCF_000951045.1 of Mandrillus leucophaeus. Lineage (NCBI taxonomy): Eukaryota > Metazoa > Chordata > Mammalia > Primates > Cercopithecidae > Mandrillus > Mandrillus leucophaeus. Next base: position 51,476 of record NW_012104087.1, read on the forward strand.
ACTATCTTTAAGTGTATCATTCAGTAATGTTAAGTACATTCACATTGTTGGGCAATCAATCTCCAGAAACTTTTTATTAAAAAACAAATTTTATTGTGTATATTTAAGGTAAAAAAAAAAAAAAAAAAAAAAAAAAAAAAAAAAAGGTTTAATGATGTGAACTCCAAAAACTCCACAACATTGAAGCTCTAGATATAAGTATTTTTCAGGTTAATATACGTGCATTGCTGAGTTGAAGATTAGTACATGCCTTGAGAACAATAACTATAAAAGTAAAGGGAACTTAATATTTATAATTGGTGTACTTTGAGAAACATCTCAGAGTAATTGAATATTTTATTTATATCAAATAACATAAGTGTTAGAAATTAGATACCAAGAAAAATCTAAATTCCCTTTCTACTTAGAGGTGATAATATAGAAAACCGTAATTAGCCATTACAATATAAAATAGAAAATCACTTTTAAAATGTGTTTATTTTGGAATGCAGCATGTAAGTGTTTGCTCACATTTTAACTTGTTATGCACAGTGAATCACTAAAATAATCATTTAACATTACCTGTGAGCTTCCAGAATAACATTCATATTTTCTCACTTTTGCCTTGATCTGTTAATTAGATGCATGAGACCATCAGCAAGTCACTTCAGTCAATCTTATGTTTAGAAAAATCTTTTAAAATATTCTGTGACTCTCACAGAAACGTTTGATCCCTTCAAAAAAGTAAAAGAACAAAAACAATTGAAATTGGCCAAAGGCAGTATACATTTCTTATTTTAGTATTGTCAACTCACAGCATGAAGAATGCAGTACTATATTTTAGAGAAAGGCACTTATAGAAAAAGAATGAATCTATGATGACATTGACTTCATGGGGATTCTGAAAGGATCTAAGAAAGATCCTTAATGAAGTGAATGGTTCTAGCTTAGTTCTTCTGCATGTCCTGCATCATTCCTTTCTCAATCTGGTATCTGATGGGATGTCCAATGGATATTTCAGTGTTTACTAACATAATTACTCCAAGTAAAGACTTGAGAAATTGAATCTCTAATGCCTAATTTCTTTGGGAATTCCTACTTTCCTTAAATATGTTCTGCAGATTCTGGTGTTTGTGGAATGTTACGACTTTGCCACTCTATCCCAGTCATCCCCTAATTATAATCTCTATGGCAACCACATTCTTCCAGCCAAATCAGCTTTTTAGATGGATGGTTATTAAGTGGCTCTGGAGAAAAAAGTATCTTCTTGCTTTCAATTTAAACATAAAATTGATCCCCATGTGTGTGCAGTGCAATGACAATCCCCTATTCAATAGTGTCCTTGGGGTATTTCTGTTTAATCATTGTTGTCTATCTGTGGATCATATTACCAGTTATTATATTCATAAACCAGTTTGACTTTCACCAGTTTAATTATATTATTTTAGACTGTTCCCCACTAGGTCACTTTTTTTAATTTCTTAAACTTGAGGTAGAATTCTGTTATTTTTGAACTTCTGTGTAACAATAGTCTCTGTGCTGAAAAGTGACATAACTGCATTACCAAAATCAGATATTAAAGTATACTTTGGAGGTGGAGCAAGATGGCCGAATAGGAACAGCTCCAGTCTCCAGCTCCCAGTGTGAACAACACAGAAGAACCGTGATTTCTGCATGTTCAACTGAGGTACTGGGTTCATCTCACTAGGGAGTGCCGGACAATCGGTGCAGGTCAGCTGCAGCAGCCCAACCAGCAAGAGCATCACCTCACCTGGGAAGCGCAAGGGGGAAGGAATCCCTTTTCCTAGCCAGGGGAACTGAGATACACAACACCTGGAAAATCAGGTAATCCCACGCTAATACTGAGCTTTACCAAGGATCTTAGCAAACGGCACACCAGGAGATTATATCCCACACCTGGCCGGAAGGGTCTCATGCCCATGGAGCCTCCCTCATTGCTAGCACAGCAGTCTGCAATCTAACTGCAAGACAGCAGCGAGGCTGGTGGAGGGGGGGTGCCCGCCATTGCTGAGGCTTAAGTACGTAAACAAAGCTGCTGGGAAGCTCGAACTGGGTGGAGCCCACAGCAGCTCAAGGAGGCCTGCCTGTTTCTGTAGACTCCAACTCTGGGGACAGGGCACGGCTAAACAAAAAGCAGCAGAAACCTCTGCAGATGCAAACGACCCTGTCTGACAGCTTTGAGGAGAGCAGTGGATCTCCCAACATAGAGGCTGAGATCTGAGAATGCACAGACTGCCTGCTCCAGTGGGTCCCTGAATGCTGAGTACCCTAACTGGGAGACATCCCCCCTAGGCGCACACTGACACCCCACACCTCACATGGCAGGGTACACCCCTGAGACGAAGCTTCCAAAGCAAGAATCAGACAGCAACACTCACTGTTCAGCAATATTCTATCTTCTGCAGCCTCTGCTGCTGATACCCAGCAAACAGGGTCTGGAGTGGACCTCAAGCAATCTCCAACAGATCTACAGCTGAGGGTCCTGACTGTTAGAAGGAAAATTAACAAACAGGAAGGACACCCACACCAAAACCCCATCAGTACATCACCATCATCAAAGACCAAAGGCAGATAAAACCACAAAGATGGGGAAAAAGCAGGGCAGAAAAGCTGGAAATCAAAAAATAAGAGCACATCTCCCCCTTCAAAGGAATACAGTTCATCGACAGCAATGGATCAAAGCTGAATGGAGAATGACTTTGATGAGATGAGAGAAGAAGGTTTCAGTCCATCAAACTTCTCAGAGCTAAAGGAGGAATTACGTACACAGCGCAAAGAAACTAAAAACCTTGAAAAAAGAATGGAAGAATGGATAACTAGAATAATCAATGCAGAGAAGGCCATAAATGAACTGACAGAGATAAAAACCATGACACGAGGAATACGTGACAAATGCACAAGCTTCAGTAACCAACTCAATCAACTGGAAGAAAGAGTATCAGCGATTGAGGATCAAATGAATTAAATGAAGCAAGAAGAGAAGTCTAAAGAAAAAAGAGGAAAAAGAAATGAACAAAGCCTTCAAGAAGTATGGGATTATGTGAAAAGACCAAATCTACGTCTGATTGGGGTGCCTGAAAGTGATGGGGAAAATGGAACCAAGCTGGAAAACACTCTTCAGGATATCATCCAGGAGAACTTCCCCAACCGAGTAAGGCAGGCCAACATTCAAATTCAGGAAATACAGAGAACATCACAAAGATACTCCTCGAGAAGAGCAACGCCAAGCCACATAATTGTCAGATTCACCAAAGTTGAAATGAAGGAAAAAATGTTAAGGGCAGCCAGAGAGAAAGCTTGGGTTACCCACAAAGGGAAGCCCATCAGACTAACAGCAGATCTCTTGGCAGAAACTCTACAAGCCAGAAGAGAGTAGGGGCCAATATTCAACTTTCTTAAAGAAAAGAATTTTCAACCCAAAATTTCACATCCAGCCAAATTAAGATTCATCAGTGAAGGAGAAATAAAATCCTTTATATACAGGCAAATGCTTAAAGATTTTGTCACCACCAGGTCTACCCTACAAGAGACCCTGAAGGAAGCACTAAACATGGAAAGGAACAACTGGTACCAGCCATTGCAAAAACATGCCAAAATGTAAAGACCATCAATGCTAGGAAGAAACTGCATCAACCAACGAGCAAAATAACCAGCTAATGTCACAATGACAGGATCAAGTTCACACATAA
>NW_012104087.1:57121-102597 GCF_000951045.1 Mandrillus leucophaeus
AAACCATCATTCTCAGCAAACTATCGCAAGAACAGAAAACCAAACACCGCGTGTTCTCACTCATAGGTGGGAACTGAACAGTGAGATCACTTGGACTCAAGAAGGGGAACATCACACACCGGGGCCTATTATGGAGAGGGGGGAAGTGGGAGGGATGGTACTGGGAGTTATACCTGACGTAAATGACGAGATGATGGGTGCTGACGAGCTGATGGGTGCAGCGTACCAACATGGCACATGTATACATATGTAACAAACCTGCAGGTTGTGCACATGTACCCTAGAACTTAAAGTATAATAATAACAAAAAATAATAAAGTATACTTTGGAGCCACATAAATGTTCATCCATCCTGATTCATGGTATTAAATATAGCAACTGCATAAATGATGATATATAAACACATTTATGGCATATCTGCAGTAAAAACATAATAAAAATTTTGTATATTCACTCTTGGTATGAAATCTTGGAAGGTGTCACTATAGCAACAATGTTTTAGCTTTTTTTTTTTTATACTTTTGAGTTCTGGGATACGTGTGCAGAACGTGCAGGTTTGTTACATAGATATACACGTGCCATGGTGGTTTGCTGTACCCATCAACCTATCGTCTACATTAGGTAGTTCTCCTAATGCTATCCCTCACCTAGCCCCCCATCCCCCCCGACAGGCCCCAGTGTGTGATGTTTCCCTCCCTTCTGTCCATGTGTTCTCATTGTTCAACTCCCACTTATGAGTGAGAAGATGCAGTGTTTGGTTTTCTGTTCCTGTGTTAGTTTGCTAAGGATGATGGTTTCATCAACCAATATCTTAGAGGAATATTGTGATGAATAAAAAATGTGTTATTTGATTTTTGAGTGATTTAAAACTGTTGCTGTCCTCTCAAGGAAATAAGAGAGGACAGCAACAATTTGATGATTAATTTATTAGAAATTTATTGAGAGCCTAACTACACAGTACTAGGTACTTCCCAAGTTAATATCTTCAAAATGTTACAAAACAAAGGGCAGAATATCTGGAACTTTTTTATTATATCATTTAATCTTCATATTTTGAAGAATCTTAGAGGTAGCCCAGCTTATGCAAGGTACGTATATACAAGATTTCTATTTAAATAGAAAGGATAGAATGGTATTGTGCCACCCCTCAGCTTGATCCAATGCTCCCAAATCCCTTTATCCTGATGTACATTTTACATTCCTAAAGCGTGTATCATCTTATAACATACTATATAATTTACTTATGTTTCTTGTTTATTCTTTATCTCCCATTCAAGAATAGAAATTGATGAGGATATCTTAGACTGTTTTATTCACTGATGTATCCTGAGTACCTAGAACAGTAGGTGCTCAACAAAATTTGTAGAATAACTGGACGAATAAAAAACTGGATAGAATGATTTTTTTCCAGATAAAGAGTTACTACCTACTGGAGTTGCAGTGGTTTCTGTAGTTTGGGATGACCGTAGCAATTTCTTAAAATAAGACAGTAATGAATTTTGCTTCATCAATTGACTTTTTCATTCACTAAAGAGTTCTCTGTTGCATGCAGTGTTATTTGATAGCATTTTACCCACTGTGGAACTTCTTTCAAAACTGGCGTATATCCTCTCAAACCCCACGACTGCTTTATCAACTTCATTTATGTAATATTCTAAATTCTTTGTTGTCATTTCAACAATTGTCACAGCATCTTCATCTGAAGCAGATTCTATCTTAAGAAATTACTTTCTTTGCTCACCCATTGAGAAGCAATTCCTCATCTGTTCGTTTTATCATGAGATTGCAGCAATCCAGTCACATCTTCAGACTCCTCTTCTAATTCTAGTTCTCTTGCTGTTTCTACCACCTCTGCAATTACTTTCTCCACTGAAGTCTTGAGCCCCCTCAAAGCCATCCATGAGAACCACTTCATTCAAACTCCTGTTAAGGTAGATATTATGACCTCCTTCCATGAATCATGAATGTTCTTAATGGCATCTAGGTTGGTGAATCCTTTCCAGAGGTTTTCAGTATACTTTGCCTGGATCCATTGGAGGAATAACTATGGCGAGTATAGTCTTACAAAATGTATTTCTTAAATAATAAGACTTGTAAGTCAAAATTACTCTTTGGCCTATGTACTGCAAAATAGATATTGTGTTAGCAGGCATCCAAACAACATTCATCTCCTTGTACATCTCCATCAGAGCTCTTAGATGACTACATGCATTGTCAATAAGCACTAATATTTTGAAATCTTTTCTCTGAGCAGTAGGTCTCAGCGGTGGGCTTAAAATACTTGGTAAACCATGCTATAAGCAGATGCACTATCATCCAGGGTTTGTTGTTTCATTATTGAGCACAAGCAGAGTAGATTTAGTTTGATTCTTAAGGGCTCTAGGATTTTCAGTATGGTAAATGGGCTTGAAGTCACCAACTGCATTAACCCCTAACAAGAGAGTCAACCTGTCCCTTGAAGCTTTGAAGCCAGCCATTGACTTTTCCTCTTTAGCTATGAAAGTCCTACATGTTGTCTTCTTCCAACAGGAGGCTGTTTCATCTACACTGAAAAATCTGTTGCTTAGTGTAGTCATCTTAATCTGTTACCTTAGCTCGATATTTGAGATAACTTGCTTCAGCTTCTATATCAGCACTTGCTGCTTTACTTTGAACTTTTATGTTATAGATAGCTTCTTTCCTTAAATCCAAACCAACCTCTGCTAGCTTGCAATGTTTTTTTAATGCAGCTTCCTCACCTTGCTCAGCCTTCATAGAGCTGAAGATAGGATCTTGCTCAGTTAGGCTTTGGTTTAAGGGAATGTTCTGACTGGTTTGGTATTCTATCTAGATCACTGACACTTTCTGCATATCAGCAGTAACACTCTAGCACTTTATTATTTGTGTGTTCACTGGAGCAGTACTTTCAGTTTCCTTCAAGAAACTTTTCTTTGCATTCATAACTTGGCACCCCCAAACAATTACAATAGTAACATCAAAGATCACTGATTGAAGATCACCATAACAGATGTAATAATAATGAAAAGGTTTGAAATATTGCAGGAATTACCAAAATGTGACACAGACACAAAATGAACACAGGCTGTTGGAAAAACGGCACTGATAGATTTGTTCAATGCAAGGTTGTCACAAACCTGCTATTTGTAAAAAATGCACAATCTGCAAAGCAAAATAAAGCAAAGCCCAATAAAATAAGGTATACCTGTAAAACATTCTAATATACTTACATTATTTCTTTATCAAGTTTTATTACTCTATGTAATGCATTGGGTATTAAGTCTTAAAGAGAACTGGTGCTGAATACTATTAAAAAAAATCAAAGCCCAATTCAGATTTGTCCTTTGAAAATAGTCATACTTTTGCTGAAGGAATTCCATACTAATTAAACTTTAATGAACAAAATGATTCCATATTTTACAGCTCAATAGTTTTTATTATTTTGCTCTGACTTTTTGTGCTTAAAGAAAAAAATTAAAATTACAAAGAGAACATAAATCAATATATCAGCCAAAATATTAAAATATATCTGTCGAAGTATTGAGGAAGAAAAAAAGTCTTTTTCAGTTCATCTAGAGAAATAAGGGAGAGTTCTAGGTTTATTTACTGCCCTATTGTCAAACAAAATACAATATTATATTTAAGTGCTGGGCATACTTTGCTTTGTGCACTAAGAGTCATGATCCAATGACTCTAAAATTACCAGGCCTTGGTACTGCCGTGTGGACATCATACTGACATTCAGAAAGCTAAAATACATTTTTTGTAGGCCACTTTAATTATATTCATTTGTCTTCCAAGTGTAGTAACAATTAAATAGTTCAGAATAGTTTGTCTAATGCCTTATTAATATAAAATAATGTCTTTTTAACATTAATTTTTAAATATAGTGATTTTTATTGACTTTTCCATGTTTTCTCTCTTTGCCTAGTATGCTTGTGAATGATATTACAGAAGACTTTCTGGACATTAATGAATAGCTTAAGCAACTGCTTTTTTGCAAGCATCTGTAGAATTCAAAGTGTGCTTTGCTAGCACCCAAAGTTACTCTTTAGAAATTTGCTTCATACCAGTTTGTACTATAGCACTAATTATTGAAATAAGAAGGCTCTACAAATATTACAAATAAGGAAAAACCTTTTAATATATTATCTTTATATTGTAAATATGTGTGTGGAATATTTATATCCTTGTGTGGCAACATTTAACATTGTTGCCTAATAGCCTAAGCAGTCTATTGCTTATTCCACCAGCCTCTCACAGTTCTGACATAGATGATTCCAAAGCAGGTGTTATGTTTCAATGACCATTGCTAGCTACTGCAAGGAAGGAACTATAAATATGAAACACTGTTGTATCACTCAGGGCCTCTAGTATACATGCCTCAGCTGTGGCTTTTCTACTGGCATTTGTAGGAACAGGAAAGAATCATCGGGGGGGGGGGGGGGGGGCGGGAAACTTGGGAAAGGAATACATCCTGGATGAATTTTTTAAATTATAATACCCAATTTACAAATAGACTTTAGTTTAAGAGTTGGTGCTTTTAAGTTGAATATGGAACTCAAGATAAAACTGATAAATATAATCATGAATATGGGTAGAGAATAACCCACCTGACCACTCAACCATAAAGTAATTGAAATGTATTACTTTTTGTAATAGGATTCTACCAAAGATTATATAGGTTCACTATTAGAGGTTAATTAGAAACAAAATTGAATAAGAAATTCTTCCTTATCATAGTGGATACTCGTATTTGAGGAAGAACATGTTTAATTAAACCAGGCAGAAAAAGCAATAAATAGAGTCTTGTAAACAAGCTGAAATGGAGTCTTAATTTCTCCAAAGAGCTTTTCCACTTGGTAGAATTTATTTAATGTCTAATTCATTTCAGATTTTCAATGTCTCATTTGATAGCATAGGTAGAGCTAGTACTGCTTTGGCAGTTATCATTCACAACTGGAATCTTTTTTTCCTTTCAAATGTAAAAGAGAGGCAGGGGGTGAGGGACAGACTTTTCCTGAGGTAACTAGTTGCAAGTTTAAAGAGCCAAGCAAAGAAGGAAAGAGCATCTAAGGATACTTGGGCACAAAGAGAAAGCAACTGCCTAGGGTAGAATTTAAATAAGGTGTGGAGATCAGCACTAAGCTCACACAGGCTCCCTAAGAGAGTACAGAGGAGGTGATTTGGGAGAGATGGGCTGGAGATTTTCCTGCAGCTGCCATTTGAGTCAGGTGTGATGGAAGAGCATCTGCCATTATCATTTAGTTCTGTTCATGTCCCGACACCTCAACTCATCTACTACTTCATATCATGGTTTTCAAACCGGGTTTTCCAGAGCCCCTTAGGCCAGGCTGTCAAACATAGCCCCCAGTAGATCCTGTGTCCTTATTTGGCTTTCCTTTCAGTTTTTTAGGAATAAAGTGTTCCATTGCTTAAAATAAATTTAACTGCCAAGAACAATTCATTATTTGCAAAAACCAAAAAAGAAAAATTAGAATTTTGCTTTTATCAGCAATTTCAGCTACTATAGGAAATTTTAAGGAATCTGGATATAAAACAAAATTGACTCCCCTTTGATCTTTTAAATAGACATTAAAAAAAAACAGGAAATGTATCCAAATAACACTTTCCCCTCCCTTTGTTGAAATTAATTTATTGCTAGTTTATCCATGCTTGACCTTTGACCTGTAAAATATAAAATAATGTAGGAAGAAGAAACTTTCTTAAGCTTTTGGCATTTTTGTTTGGTTGCTTGGTTTTGCATTTTCTTCTATACCTGGAAATGGACATTTAAAAAAACCTACTTTAAAAATCTTAAATTCTGAATGGTTCAAAACACGAATTCAATTTTAAAGCATTTCAATTATAATCTATTTAGATCTATTTCTCTGGTCCCCAGTGAGATGCTATGTGAAAAAGTCAGCAATTATGGGAATGCACTATCTGAGTCATTCTCTTAGAGAGTCATAGTTTGTATTACCCAAAAGAGAAAGTCCAGGGTAAAGAGACCTGATCAACCTAGTTTAATGCAGCAGTTTTTCAGTTTACGACAGAATGCTTTTTGTTAAAATTATGTTTAATACTTATCGGAATCCAATAAACCAGTGTTTAGAGATCATCCTTTGCAAATACTTTCATGGCAATATTAGATTTTAATTGATTGAAAGAACAGTGCATTGCACTGGAACAAGTTAAAAATAAATCATTCTAATAAGCTTCAAAATTAATACATTTTCCATTACTTCATCTTCACAATCTGTACACTCTATCAAATATGTTTGTATTCCTGACAAAGCCCTATTACTAAAGTGAGGTTTTTAAACTCTGCATCTGATTTTCAGTATTATGTTAGTTAAAATTATAAATGCTAAATATGAGGAGAAAGTCAATGTGTAATTAATATGTGTAATTATTCCCAAGGTTTGTTATTATGGTTGAATAAGTAAAATATAGACACAGGTTCTTAAATATATAAGTTTATTTTCTTTTTTAACAAAATATATATTTGAAAGAGCAATATAATTATGATACTGACTACCTGGAGTTAGGCCAAACTTCACAGGTTAAGGGACCAGTACTCCACAAGACTCCTCTCACTTCAGATATCAGCCGCAAATTTCGGAGTCCCCAAGCCAACCTTACTTCTCACAAGCTGGTTGCAAATTTCTGACTTCCCAGTACTGCCCCAGCCTCAATAATTCACTAGAACAGCTGACAGAACTTGGAAAAGCACTATATTTACCACTGCAGTTTTATAATAGCAAAAGGATACAAATCAGAACCAGCTCAAAAAGACAGGTAGCTGAGGTGAGGGGGCATCTGAAACATGAAACATCCATAATCTCTCCTTATGGAGTCAGGAGGCATCTTTCTGTCAGCACACTGATGTGCATTTCCAAACAGAAAGCTCACCTGAGCTTTGGTATCCAGAGTTTTTATTCAGGTTTCATTACATACGCATGACTGAGGAATCATTGGCCATGTGGTTAAATGCAATCTCTCCCTTCTTAGAGGTGGGTCAGATAACATGTAGCTCAAAGCTCCAACTCTCCAATCACATGATTGGTTTCTCCGGTGTGACCAGCCCCTTCCTGAGATATCCCTATGGCATAATAAGTGGTCTGAGGAGCCCACCATGAATAACATAGATAGTTCTATCGCTAGTGAAATCTCAGGGCTGAGAGATTTGCCTTTCAGGAATCAGGGACAAGGGCCAGGCAAATTCCTTATTACACAAGAGAAGCCTTTAGAGTTTGCTGTAAGAAATGCCCTTGGTAATGAGCTTGTACATAGATATAAACAAATGAATCTGAAAAAGCATGGTCATTGAGTAAACTCCCAGTATTAAAATAACAACAATAACAAAACCTCACAGCCATTCATACTGATGTTGAAATTTTCTGAGAAAATTTATAACTACTTAGCAGATATGAAAACATATGCCTTCAAATGTATATAAAATGAATAAACAATTAAAATAATATTTTATTATACTTCTATAAATTTTCCTGGGTACTTTACTATGATAATTAATTGCCTAATGTTGATTTATAACTTTTCATCCATCAAATACACAATGGATAGAACATTAGAACATAGGAGTTTGGATATATACATAGTAATTTGGTTGTCCCAGATATCAGATCCCCAGTTTTTAATATATAATTGCTCCAGAATATTGTCCATGTGGAAAATTTTTGCAAAATGGTTTTTTTCAATTTTTTCCAGCTTAGACAATAGATAGACAATAGATAACAGACTAGCTACATCTTCTCATTCCCAGTTGCAGTCAAGTGCATATAATACACATTTAAGTAGAAGAGATTTTTGAGGTTGCTTTTGAAATTAATCCAGATGTTTCAAAGAGAATGCCAGAGTTATTCACACAGCTATAAATCAGAACCAACCAGTATTTTCTATGTGCTTTCAAAATGAATTCTTTGATCCATCAACAGTGCTCCTTTCAACAGCACAATTTAGTAATTGTGAAGTTTGTTGAAATCTACTTTATCTCCACATTCATAATTCAAATGAATGAGTGATTGTATATATCTCAAAGGCAGTATGTCCCCCAGTTGCCACTTTAAGCCTGCAAGTGTTTTGTGTTTATTTCAACCTGAAAGCAGCAGTCAAAAATATAATCAGAAGTCTGGAGTTTAATTTTTCCAAGTGTCAAATTCTGTGTTGAACTGCTGAAAGTTTTAATATCCTAATTGTGAAGTCATTCCTTTTATTCCAGCATCCTCAGAAACCATACATTGCTATAAGATGCCAGCAGTTTATTTAGCCTTAAAACATTCTAAATGTTTTTCTATCTTTCCACCCCCACGGTTGTTTGGTGTTAATTGCCCTAAAAAATGATCTGAGCAGAGAAGGCAGAGGAATGCTTATCTAGCAGTTCACCAGTAGCATTAAGGGTTTTAATGGTGCTAGATAAACATGACAGGCAATTATTGAATGTTGTCAGACATTGGAAAATAAAATTGAGATGCTAGGCAATATACGCTTTTGCAGTTTTATCTTTATCTCAGTTTCTAATTTGTATCTTTTAACAGTTTAATAGGCTGAATTTTATTCAAGAGATGTTTTCTGGAATATGCTATTGGAAAATCAGACATAAAAGTTTTATATCTCCTTCCTTAATAACACAATGTGAATCATGAAGTCATACATGTTAAATCTTACTAAAGCCATAATATTTCAATCAAAAAAAGAATTTCCATTTATCTGTTACTCTGTGGGGTAGTGACATGAAAGACCACCATGTGCTTCTATTTTCAGTTATAATTACTGAGCTGAAAAAGGCCAGAAGTTTACTTTTGAGAGACATTTTGCAGTTTATCAAGGTGGCAGAATGCAATTCTTCTAAAAATATTTCAATAACTTATTACCTTTGAAATACTAGTGCTCTTTTGCCAGAGCCATTGATAATATTTGGAAATGATTTGGATGGTTTTTAATTCACTATAATCTTATAAATATGATTAAATAATCTGGTCATAATGCTATTGATTTGGAAATGACTTTAGATACTTTCAAAGTTTGATTCCATTTATTAAACTATTATATATTTAAAGAAAATAAATTATTACTGGCCCTAAAATAAGAAGAGTTCTTTTTAGGCATCTCTTACTATTTTAGGTGAATTAATTTACTGCCTGAACTGTTAGAAAAAGGGAATGGAATTTGAAATATATTTCAACTCAGAATCATGAAGGGGCTTATTTCTCCACCCCAAAGCATAAAGTCAAAATGTAAGATTTAAGTAGATCACTGCAATCTATTTTAAAATTTCAGTAACACTACTCTGAAATATTCCTTTAGTTCTTTGTTGGACTTTCCTCTGGATCATTATTGATACTCCAAAAGCCATCTTGAATATATGTGAAGTTACATTGGAAACTTAGCACTGGCATCTTCTTTCTGTCTTCTATGTCTCACAACAAACAAAATCCCAACTCTGCCACATCTGCCCTCCAGAAGATTATCTGAGACTAATCCCCACTTTCAGAACTTTTCATTGTATCCTAATCTTCATGCCAAATTTGTGATCCTATTTTTTAAAATTTATTTTATACTTCATTTACAGTGGATGATATAATACACATACCATCCAATTTATCAATTTCTCTTCTAGGAGTACATCAAACAGAAACGCATACATATGTCCATCAAAAAACACATTCTAGAATATCCATAGCAGCAATGTTAACAATGGCCCCATATTGAAAACTACCTAAATGCCTACCAACAATAGAATGAATAAATAAGCCATAGTATAGTCACACAATAGAATGTTACACATCAACTAGAATAAACAGTATTCAGCAATATGCACCAATATAGATGAAATGCACGTCACAACGTAGAGTGAAAAGGCTATCACAAATGGATATACACTATATGATTCTATTTACATGAAATTTTTAAAAAGTAAAACTATTCTACACTGCAAGTAGTCAGGATAGTGGTTGCTCTTCTAAGAAAAGGTAGTGGCTGGAAGGGAATACAGAGGAGAGTTCTGGACTATTTATTTCATGGGTGTGTTCAGTGAAATTTACATCTATGGAAAATGCACTTTCGTGTATGAAGACTACAATACAAAGGTTAAAACAAATATCTCTGACAAATGTATAGGAGATATTACATAAAAAGATATGCCAGAAATCTATCTTCCATTTTTTTGGTCCTGCCTGTATCTTACAGTAGCTCTTCCTAACTTAAGTCCTACACAATCACACACACAAATGATTGAAAGTAAAACTTGTGAAACCTGAGTAAGCATGATGGATTATATTAATGTCAGTAACTTGAGAGTGGTGGAAGCTTGTATTTTTAACATGTGTCTCAGGTAATTTATGATTAGGCAAGGCTAGGAAATACTATATAGTAAATTAGTATTTTAACACTTTCAGTACAGGACAGTTGGGGCACAATCTTATAGATTAAATTTGCCATTTTGGTTTAAAGGTGGTCTGACTTTCCTGTAGTTAAAGAAATTAATGCTTGTTGGTTCTTTTTAAAAACCTACCTACGCTAAAAAGAATAAAATACTTAGAAATAAATATAACAAAATAAGTTCAAGACCTGTACACTGAAGACTATAAAACATCATTGAAAGAAATTAAAGATCTATATAAATGGAAATAAATTCCATGTGTCTGAGTTAAGACAGCAGTACTCCCAAACTGATCAACAAATTTGACACAATTCCTATCAAAATCATAGCTGCAATTTTTTGCAGAAATTGACAATCTTATTCTAAAATGTATATAGAAATTTGACTCAAAATAGCCAAATCTATCTTTAAAAGGATAAACAAAATAGGAAGACTCACACTTCTGGATTTCAGTACTTGCTACAAAGTTGCAGTAGTCAAGACTATGGTACTATCATGAAACTAGACACAGAGATAAATGGAATTTAGGGTTCAAAACAAAATCGTTACATTGTGGCCAACTGATTTTCAACAAGGGTGCCAAAACAGTTCAATTAGGAAATAACAGTATTTTTCAACAACTGAAGACAGGATAACTCAATAACCACATGCAAAAGAATGAAGTTGGACCTCTACCTTTTATCATAAAAATTAACTCAAAATGAAACATGCACCTAAATATACAAGCTAAAACTATAAAATTCTCATGAGAAAACACAACTCTAAACCTAGATGACTTTGATTTCAGTAGTGGGTTCCTAGATATAATACCAAAGCACTAACAACCAAGGAAAAAAGACAAACTGGTCTTCATTAGCATTTAAAACTTTTGTTCTTCAAGGAACACTAAAATTTTTAAAAAGAGACAATAACAAGTTTGACAAGAATTCATAGAAATTGGAACATGCATACATATCTTGTGGAATGTAAAGTGGTGCAGTCATTTTGGAAAACAGTGACACTTCCTGAAAAAGCTAAATGGGTTACCACATGACTGAGCAATTTCACTGTAATGTATATATTCAAGGGAATTGAAAATGTATGCCCACACAGAAGCTTGTAAACAAATGTTCCTAGCAGCATTATTCCTAGACAAAAAGTGAGAACTCGAATGTCCATTAACTGATGAGTGGATAAACAATGTGAAATGTCCATACAATGAAATATTATTCAATCATAGAAAGGACTGAAGAACTGTTACATGCTATAACATAAATGAACCTTGAAAACATTGTACTAACTGAAGGAAGCCAGCCAGGCATGGTGGTTCACACCTGTAATCCCGATACTTCGGAAAGCCAAGGATTGCTTGAGGCCAGAAGTTCTAGACCAACCTGAGCAACACAGTAATACCTCATCTCTATTTAAAAATATGAAAATCCGCCTGGCATGATGGTGAGCACCCTTAGTGCCAGCTCAGCTACTTAAGAGGCTGATGTAGGAGGATCTCTTGAGTGCAGGAGGTCAAGGCTGCTGTGAGCTATGATGACACCACTGCACTCCAGCCTGGGTGACAGAGTGAGACATCATCTCTAAAACAAAATAGAAATAAGATCACATAATGTTTTATTTCATTTATACAAAATGTCTAGATTAGGCAAATTCATAGAGATAGAAAGCAGATTCATGGCTGGCAGGGGATGAGGAAGGGGAAAATAGGAAGTGGCTGCCAGTAGCCATAGGGTTTATTTTTGGAGTAAAACAGATATTCTAAAATTAGATGGTGGTGATGGTTGCACAAGTCAGCAAACATACTGAAAACCAAAACAGATTATTTTTATGGAATATGAATTATGTCTCCATAAATTTTTAAAAATCTACCTAGAGTTGCCTAGTATCAACTGTTTACATTATAATCATTGTCAAAATCGAATCTCTGCTGTTGAGATAAAATGGTAAGGCAGAGTGCTTTCCTGTACCAAGAACACCCTCTCTCCACATTCAGACTATTATAGAGGACAATCGTGTATTTCATTCTTGACTAGAGGAATTTTGCTGTTTTCACATGTTTGCCTTGAGAATAATAGTGTTTAATTTGTATTGTGAAATGGCAAGTTTGCAGTTAAGAACTATTCAAAGATAGAATACTCCCATTTCCCAAAACAAATCTGTGCACTATTAACTGAATTGGTTGGGTGATTTGATGGAATGAGTACTGGATCAGACCTCAGAAAACTTTTCCCCATCCCTTACTGTGTAACCTTGGACTCAGTCAGTCATCACTCTGCATTTCTTTTCTTATCTGCCTGTTAGAATATCAATACTTGCACAATTCATACATAAGATTTTCAAGAGAATCAAATGGATATAAGATGTGAAGGTGCCTTGAAAGTGACAGCATATAAAATATGAGACATTACTTAACATCCTTCATTTTTCTTCAGACTTTATTTTCAAAGGAGGAGAAAAACAAGATGCTAAGTTAAATGGTTCCTTTTGGGTACTGAGTGAAAGGGACTGGGATTTCTTAAGAAAGAATGTTGCATGGACTCAGAACCCTGAACTTGTGTGACATTAACAGATAGGGTTTTACAGAAAACTGTTATAATTTTTTAATGTATCATTCTGTCAGCATGAGAATGATATGGCAGCAGACAGGTTATTGTCAATTAAACACGAGCTGTCAGTCAGAAATGTTGAAATATGGTGAGCATGAATCCTAAGCAGACCACATGGCAGCTGCTCAACTGTTATTTTAACAGAGTCACTGTATATATGTGACATTTTCCTGCAGAATTTAATTTAAGTCCCTAACAACGGAGACACCTCTGCATTTGCATGCTGCTGTCAAGTCAGTCTTGGACCTTCTAAATGAGCTAGAATAGTGGGTGGTAGTGGGAGAGTGACAGGTAGAGGAGATGACTCTTGTCTCATTTTCCTTCACTCAGGTTACATTGAAGAGGCCTGCATCATCCCCTGCCCCTCAGACTGCAAGCTCAGTGAGTGGTCCAACTGGTCGCGCTGCAGCAAGTCCTGTGGAAGTGGTGTAAAGGTTCGTTCTAAATGGCTACGTGAAAAACCATATAATGGAGGAAGGCCTTGCCCCAAACTGGACCATGTCAACCAGGTATTTTCTATCATTGACAGTGTTAAGATATTGTTGAGATTCACAATGATCTGATCTTTTTCTCCAAAATGGAGAAGAGTAAATAATACCTATTGAATAAAAAATTGACCCATTTTTACCATTAGAATGCCTGAATAAATATACATATGTTATTAAAATTTCAAATTAGACGTATTATCTCTGTATTCTCTGGAGATTCCATACCTTGCAAGTATATGAATATGTATATAATTCAATGGAGAGAAAAATGACACCTATCTTTGAAATAATGTCAAGGTATTTAATCTGTCATAAGATTGTATCTAACATGTAGGCTGAGATTATCTCATTCTTATAGTTTCCCCAGACTGTCAGAAAAGACATCTCAATTACCAACTACTTAAATTAAAATCAAAGAAATAATATGGATTTGGGTCTAAAATTAGGAAAAATATATACTGTTTGTTTAAATGTGTTTGATATAAAACAAATTGAGAAAAACAACTACAAAGATGGCCTCAAAGTCACTATAAGTATGTTATCAATTTACTGATTGACCATTTTCAGTTTTATTTGGAACTCTGACTTTTGATGCATTCTTTGTTACCTGCTGTTAATAGTTGTTATTCTGTTCTATTAGAAATGAAAAGAAAAAAGTCTAATGGAGGAATTGTGACTAATTTAAATGAAATGTACCCTAATCCGACAATTATTACCATGTTTGGCCTACAGGTGAATTAACAAAGAATAATTTCATATATTATGTGTGGGTGTTAAGTTGTGTATTTGAATTTAAATCACAACCAAATAATCAAGTCCTTAAATATGTAGAACTGTTTCACACATATATAGACTCATTTTAATCTCTAAACACACTGCTTACCTGTATACATACTTTACTTCCCAGATTGACATAACTTTGTTCATAATAAAAGTACATTGTAGAGAAAACAGAAAGAACTTTGGAATTAAGTAAATTAAGATGAAGATCGTGAAGAATTAAATTCTATAATAAGTACTCTAAAGAGTCTTGATTGTTCCCCAAGTGAAGTTGCTGATTTTATCTTTAGGTGCAATGGAGGGTAAATAACACACTCCCTTGCTGCCATCTACTGGTAGTTTAGCTTCCCTGTCACAGAGCATTTTGCGTTTCTAAGATGCTAAGGAAATTTCCAAAGAAGAAAATTCAGTTCAGCAACTATAATTATATAACTGTAAAACAGAATAACTGAACTAAAATGTTTATAATACAAAAGAATATTTCTCTACACATTTTGAAACCTTGAATTTTTAGTAGCAAATTTAAATTTTGATAAATTATGTATGATTCACAATCCTAAAAAGAGAAATTCTACACGTACTCATACCTATTTCACTTTAGCATGTATGTGTGCACCCAGTCAGATATGCAATTAAAATCTGTGTTTGCCTCAGATTTTCCTTAAGTGTGAATTTCAAAAGGTTCAAAACCTCAGACCAAGTTGTCTTTGCTATTACTAGTGTTTAGCCTAAACCATTTGTCACTTTCCAACTCTAATATATTCTGATGCAGTTTGACAGGGGTATTGTGACTTGGTATCAGTTGACTGAAGGCTTATTGAGACATTAACAACCGAAAAATCAAAGCAAAAACAAATAATACATTTTTGAACATTTGAGCATAAATGTTCTGCATAAAAATAGAAACTTTTATGAATTTGTGTATTAGTGAGATGTTTAGGGAAAATAAAAATGTAAAGATTTGTGTTAATGTTGAAAATTTTAAATCACATAGATGTTTACTACAATTATACATTCCTCAGTAAAATAATCAGAAGCCCGTTGGCTTGAAAACGGTCTCTGAGTTTCTATTTTTCTAGCTGAGGAAGGAAGTACTCAAATCCTCATTTTCTACAAAACAGCTGAACTAATTAAGGTAAATCAATGGCTAGATCAAGCTACAAATATACTGATAGACAATAGTCCATTGACAAGTTGGATCACAAGTTATTTGCATCATGTATCAATTTCCCATGCTATGTATTTTGAGGTCAACTCCGTTTTCCAAGATTTCTCCATCCTGCCCATCTAATTTTTTCATTGGCTCTGCTATTTACAATACTCATTTGTGTGTCTTACTTTTCAACAATAATAAGTAGTTGTGTATTATCTCCTATGACCTAAGAAAAATGTTCTAACATTTTACCAAAAAAGTAGGTTTTTACATTTAAGTAATAATACTTGAAACTTACCACGAGTTCTTCTCATAGCATACTGACGTTTTCACCTATCTTGTTTCCTTTTTCATCATTCCTGTTGAACACCACTCCAGGCACAGGTAAGAACTCTTAAAACTCATGGTTCTTAATAGAATGCTTCTTTTCTAAAATTTCCTGGTTTCTGAGAACACATTTCTCTTCTTGCCTTGTCTTTTATGTTTTACAGGGAGAAAATATCACATTTTCCATTAAAGAATTTTTTCTATAGCTGTTTTCTTTTTCTTTTATATCATAGTTACCTGTGTTCCTGTATTTCATATCCCTCATTGTAATAGTAAGGACTGAGGTGAACAAGAGTTGGGAAGAACAAGTTTCACTTCGCTAATCTGGATAGGCAGTGACACCTGTTATTAATGGTCTTGTGCTTTTCAGAGGGAGAAGGAAAAAGTGCAAGTGGACTGAAAATGGGTGGGTTGGAGATTGTTCTGAACTGATCGGTATTCACTTCAATACAGGCGATTAAAATAAAAGCCATCAAAGGATTAGGAAGAACAGCATTTCTCCTTCGGTTTTCCTTTTCACCATGAGTTGTAGGGTAATGTTTTATCCTGTGCTATTTAGTTCTATTTTAATACAGCACCTAAATGTGAATGTAATCACTTATGGCAATCATTGCAGAATTTGACTCCAACAGTGCATTTTTTATTCTTCTTTGAGACAGGTCCACTTTATTCATTTTACTTAGGTTTTTAGTGCACTAAAATTGGCACAAAACAATGGCTCCAAAGGGCTATTTAAGTCTATCTTTTCTAGAATTCATCCCATAAAAAGCTATAGTTTCTCTCTTCTCTCTCTCTCTCTCTCTCTCTCTCTCTCTCTGTCTCTTCAAGAAGTGTGTGTGTGTGTGTGTGTGTGTGTATAAAATAAAGAATAGAGTTGTACTATCATAGATTAGAAAAATACTTTCAAAGAATTGTATTTAATGCCTGAGTCAGCTTGGTTGCAGTGGATTAAGTGTCATTTATTTCCTTTATTTAGTCATTCTTCTCGTTGAAAAAAGAACATAATTGGTTCATTGTACTAAAAACCCTGAGACCAAGCACACCACCCCAAATGTGGGACTGAAAGGCTTTATGGACCCTGGAGCAGAGACAAATTGCTTTGTTTCATGTGGCCCTCACTGCTTGGGGTTGTAGACCAATATCAGACTCTGCTTCCAATCCTTAAATGATTGAGGATTCATATTAAGATGGCTTTATTTCATATTGTTTATCTTTTTAATTTAGTTTCCCATATGATACACACCAAAAATGTAAATTCTCATCATGATTTATACTTATCTGGAAAATAGGTCAAATTGTATTTATTTGGAAAACAGCTATGTTTTATACATATTTAATTCATCAATTCGTTGTTCATTCAATCATTCTGCAAATCCCTGTTGAGTACCTAACATGTGAGCACCCTGGGCTAGTATTGAAGTCACACAAAACTGTAAATTACACAGATGGTCCAGAAAGTTACAATACGGTGTGTTAAGGGTCAGCACAGGAAAATATGTAACCTTTCTAATGTGATCCAGTTGATCGGATTCACACCTGCAGCGTAATAGCAGAGCAACAGAATACAACATGGTTAGCCCTATCCTTTACTGCTAGAACTCTTGAGTTCTCTCTATTGCAATGTTAGAATAATAAGCCATAAAGGAGGGGAATGGAAGTAGCTTAACAGTGGAATGATTGTTGTTATGGTGTGGAAGTCTTCTTGCTCACTCTTACCAGATTCCCTGAGATTGCTGAGAGCCATGTGTGTTTCAGGTGTATGAGGTTGTCCCATGCCACAGTGACTGCAATCAGTACCTATGGGTCACAGAGCCCTGGAGCATCTGCAAGGTGACTTTTGTGAATATGCGGGAGAACTGTGGAGAGGGCGTGCAAACCCGAAAAGTGAGGTAAGACAAAGTCTAATTACACAGAGAAGCAAGACACAAAACCATCTCCCAATCGCACATGTGCCAACACAACTGTTCACTCCTCCCCAGTCTTCTGGATAAAATTGTCTGCAGTTTTGCTTTTAGGGAATCTGTGTTCATGGAAAACTCTAGGAGAATCTGCTTCAAGCAGCAGTTTATTCTATTCTGGCCTTCTGATTTAGGAAGCTTCACTTCAAATACCCTTAAAGAGAAGGAACAGCGTATTCAATCTGAACTAATGTAGATTTTCAACCCCAATAACTTTTTTGCTTAAAGGCCAAATATATGTCCAAGTTCATTTTTAAAATAATCTGTTTTAAACTCTTGCTCTTTTGTATCAAACTGGCTAACTGAATACTATCCTGTTATCCAGGGAGCTTTCTCTGAAACCCCCAGCTAGTTCCTGCCTGTCACTTGTTCTTCTGTAGCTACACTGGTCAATAGGATAGCCACTAGCCGCACTAACTCAATTTAAATTTAAACAAATTAAGATTAAATTAAATTAAAAATTCATCTCCCCAGTCACACTAGCCATGCCTCAGTGCTCCATAGCCACATGTGGCTGGCAGCTATCTGTTGGACAGCACAGACATAGAGTATTTTTTCGTCATGGCAGAAAGTTCCATTGGACAGGGTTATTCTATTACACTCCATATACTCCTCACTGTATTGAAAAGACCCCTCTTCATGTCTATCCCTGTAATAAAACTATAAATTTCTTAAAACAGAGAACCCACCATATTCATAAGAATTCCCTACTGCCTAACACTAGATTGATACTCATTAAATTTTCCATACAGCATTTATCACATGATCCTTAAGGGCTCTAGAACTCTGTGAAACAAGTGCATGGGGTTTTATCACCTCCATTTTGTAGATTAGATTCCCAAGTACTAAATAACGTACCAAGAACACCCATCTATTAAAGTGGCAGCATTGGAATTCAAACCCATGTCTCCCTCCACTCTTTTTAAATACACTGGTTTCTTTTAACCCTTCTCAGTAACACCCAGGAAAGACAAATATAAGAACATCCAGCACACAGCAACCCAAGTTATGAAGAAGTTCATTCTTACCCATAACCCAACCTTTCATGCATTTAAGATTGATATGTTTTAGTCTACTTCAGTAGGCAAGCAGAACAAGTTAATATTTGTTTTACCATATAAAACCTTTGATATGAGTCTGTATATAATTTATGTCTAATAAAAAGTTTCATATTTCTTTTTTCAAAAGCCCATCTGAACTCTCAATTTATTTTTTCTCTGAGGACCTTAATATAGGTAGACCGGGAATGGGGAAGATGTAGAGAGGTAATGAGTAGATA
Organism: Mandrillus leucophaeus; assembly: GCF_000951045.1. Taxonomy (NCBI): domain Eukaryota; kingdom Metazoa; phylum Chordata; class Mammalia; order Primates; family Cercopithecidae; genus Mandrillus; species Mandrillus leucophaeus. The sequence continues at coordinate 76,103 of NW_012104087.1, forward strand.
GGGACACAGAAAAAAGAAGAGATTCTGTTTTCCACTATTCTCCTTTCAAGTTATTTTTTTCTTCAAAATTAAAAAATATTACATTAAGACTTTGCTCAGGTTTGTTGTTTCATTAGTAAAAAAAAAAATTATAGGCCGGGTGCAGCAGTTCATGCCCGTAATCCCAGCACTTTGGGAGGCCGAGGAAGGCAGATCACATGATCAAGAAATCAAGATCATCCTGGTCAACATGGTGAAACCCCATCTCTACTAAAAATACAAAAATTAGCTGCACATGGTGGCGCACACCTGTAGTCCTAGCTACTCAGGAGGCTGAGGCGGGAGAATTATTTGAATCCCGGAGGTGGAGGTTGCAGTGAGCTGAGATGGTGCCACTGCCCTCCAGCCTGGCCACAGAGCAAGACTCCATCTCAAACAAAAAAAAATTTATAATAAAAGAACTACTGGGTGGTTTTCTTCAGCTTTCCCTTCCACTGTCTGTGTACATGTTACTTTTTTTTTTTTTTTTTTGCTTTGTAAATAGATACTCTTAACATTTCCAAACACATTCTAAACAAAGTAACTTTTCAGATCAATTTATTTTTTTAGTAAACAACTTCAATGCAAATAGAGAAAAGAGGTCAGTATTGATTGCGATCTCTAATCATGTAATGATGTTTCTGTTTGTTACTGATTGAGTAGTACACCTCCCTTAAATTATCTTCTGCTAATGAAGGTCAAAATGCCCTGCTTCAATGCAAGTGTTGGGTGACATTTTCAGGATAGATGGGTCTATAAAAAAGGAAGTTTAAATTTACTCTTCCTCTTTAAGGATGTTATAGCCTATCAAGGAGTGGTGGTAGAAGTGGTTTGCCTTGGTAGGGAAGGATATTTTTTTCACTGACTTTTTCTAGAATTGCCAACACATAGTGATAATAAAAAACAGACAGATTTAGTTATTGTTGCTTTTTAAATCTATGCAGAAAATACACTCTCTTATTACCACACCTATGATGGACTTCTGACTTCACCGTTTGCCTGCAACTTGGTTCTACACCATGTATCTCTAATATAGTTCAGTTTTCTCACAGTATAATTCTTGCTCCTTGAAAGAAAGACCAAGAATTTGAAGAAAGCAAAGGAATTTAAAGTCCCTTCTTTGAGCTTAAAACTTGATCCAAATATTCTGTATTCTAGGGTGATTATAAAAATTTTTAATGCAAAATAACAAAAATAAATCCTGTAAGTAGCCTGAATGCTACAACAGGAACATTTTAGCAATTGTGGCACATTTAAGCAATGGAATTCAAATGTAGACATTAAAATATATCTTAGATAAATAGTTAATGACAAGAAGATGATCATAATATATTGTAGATTTTTTAAATGGTACAAATAGGTAAAATTTGCTTCTATTTTGTAAAATGAAAATATATATTTAAAGTAATAGTCTATTAATATAGTCTGTTATGAGTGGTTATCTCTGATGAAATTGTGGAAATTTTTATTCTTATTTTCTTAAAATGAGTATATTACTTGTATAACAAAAAATAAAAGGAAGAGAGATGTATTCATCTGTTCTCACAGTGCTATACAGAACTTCCTGAGACTAATTTATAAAGAAAAGAGGTTTAATTGACTCACAGTTCCACAGGCAGTACAGGAGACATGGCTAAGGAGCCTTCAGGAAACTTACAATCATGACAAAACGGTGAAGGAGAAGCAAGCACGTCTTCACATGGCAGCAGGAGAGAGAAAGGGTGAAGGGGGAAGTGCCACACACGTTACAAACAACCAGATCTCATGAGAACTCATTCACTATCATGCGAACAGCAAGGGGAAAATCTGCCCTATGATCCAATCACCTCCTACCAGATCCCTCCCCCAACATGAGATTTGGGTGGGGGCATAGAGCCAAATCATATCATTCCACCCTGGCCCTTCCCAAATCTCATGTACTTCTCATATTTCAAAACACAACCATACCTTCCCAACAGTTCCCCAAAGCCTTAACTCATTCTAGCATTAACTCAAAATTTCAAATCCAAAATCTCATTTGAGACAAGGCAAGTCCCCTCTGCCTATGAACCTGTAAAATCTAAAACAAGTTAGTTACTTCCAAGATACAATTCCCCCATTCCAAATGGGAGATATTGGCCAAAAGAAAGAGGTTTCAGGCCCCATGCAAGTCCAGAACCCAGCAGGTCAGTCATTAAATTTTAAAGCTTCAAAATAATCTCCTTTGACTCTGTGTCTCACATCTAGGCCACAATGACACAGGGGTGGTGGGTTCCCAAGGCCTTGGGCAGCTCGACCCCTGTGGCTCTGCAGGGTACAGTCCCCAAGGCTGCTTTCATGAGCTGGCATTGAGTGTCTATAGCTTTTCCAGGTGCACAGTGCAAACTGTCAGTCCATCTGTCATTCTGGGGTCTGGAGGACTGTGGCCCTACTTCCACAGCTCCACTAGACAGTGCCTCAGTGGGGGGACCCAACCTCACATTACCACTTCACACTGCCCTACTAGTGAAGGCTCTACCCCTGCAGCAGACTTCTGCCAGGACATCCATGCATTTCCATACATCCTTTGAAATCCAGGTGGAGGCTCCTGAGCCTGAACTCTTAGCTTTTGTGCACCCACAGGCCTAACACCATGGGGAAGCCATAAAGGTTTTGGGACTTGCATCCTCTAATTCAATAGCCTGAGCTGTACCTTGGCCCCTTTTAGCCATGGCTGGAGCTGGAGAGACTGGGTTGCAAGGTGCCATGTCCTGAGGCTGCACAGAGCAGTGGAACCATAAGCCTGGCCCACAAAACAAAATTTCCCTCCTAGACCTCTGGGCCTGTGATGGGAGTGGCTGTCATGAAGGTATCTGAAACATCTTGGGGACATTTTCTCCATTGTCTTGGCTACTAACATCTGGCTCCTCTTTACTTACACAAATTCCTGCATCTGGCTTGAATTCCTTCCAAGAAAATGGGTTTTTCTTTTCTACCACATGACTGGGCTGCAAATTTTCTAAACTTTGTGCTCTTCTTCCTTTTTAAATGTAAGTTCCAGTTTGGAGTCATTTACTTGTTTATCCAAATAAGTTAGGCTTTTAGAAGCAGCCAGGCCACATCTTGAATGTTTTGCTGCTTAGAAATTTCTTCCGCCAGATACCCTAAGTCATCTCTCTCAAGTTCAAAGTTCCACATATCTCTAGAGCAGGGGTACAATGCCACCCATCTCTTTGCTAAAGTATAGCAAAAGTGAGCTTTATTCCACTTCCCAATAAGCTTGTCATCTCCATCTGAGAACACCTCAGCCTGGATTTCACCATCCATATTTCTATCAGCATTTTGGTCACAACCATTCAACAAGTCTTTAGGAAGTTCCAAACTTTCCCTCATCTTCCTGTCTTCTTCTGATCCCTCCAAACAGTTCTGACCTCTGTCCATTACCCAGTTCCATAGCTGATTCCACTTTTTCAGGTATCTTTACAGCAATGCTACACTTCTCTTGTACCAATTTTCTGTATTAGTCTGTTTTCACACTGCTATAAAGAACTACCTGAGATGGGGTAATTTATAAAGAAAAGAGGTTTAATCAGCTCATGGTTCTGTGGATTGTATAGGCTTCTGTTTCTGGGGAGGCATGAGGAGACTTACAATCATGGCATAAGGGTGAAGGGGAAGAAAGCACATCTTCACTTGGTGGCAAGAGAGAAAAAGCAAAGGGGGAGGTGCTGCATACTTTTAAACCATCATATCTCATGAGAACTCACTATCATGAGAACAGCAAAGGGACCATCCACCCCCATGATCCAGTGACCTCCCACCAGGCCCCTCCCGCAACACTGAGAATTCCAACTCAACAGGAGATTTGGGTGGGGACACAGAGCCAAATCATATCAAGAGAAATCTTTGAAAATAAAGATTTATGTACATAACTGCCTAATAGAGTGTTGGATATCTGTTCTTAACTCTAGATCAATAGGTAATTCTACAAGTTGATCTTTGCATATAGCGACAGTACCTACCCAAATGTAATCTATTCTTAGGAGCAAATCCAACTTTTGAGCACTGAAATGCCCTGTCTGCAACATGTTGTCTCTAAGCTGCTGTCAACAGAACATTTTAAAAATGATATTGAAGGTAGAAATTTTTCCTGGGAAACTCAAATTCTCCCAAAAATATTCATAATTTATTTTTTTCAATAATGAAATCATATAAATATCTAATTTGCATATTTTTGTGATTGCTTTTTATGTATGTATCTAGTGTACAAAAAAAAAAATGCATAGGTATTTGCATATTTTTTCAGGCTACAGGCCCATTAAGACATGACCAACAACACAGCTTTCCAGTGTTTGAATGTATCCCACAGGGAATGGACATTCCTCTTAAGTTCAGCAACATTGCATAGCAAGGGGACTCTGTAGAGTAGATTTGTGAATGTTCCTGCTGATTGTAAATCCCTGAGAAAAGCTGGGATGCCAGGTATCACTGGCAATTTAATTCAACTGATATTTTAATACATGACACTAGGTTTGAGAGACTTGAGAGTTCAAGCCTTCCTTTTTAACTCCTGAAATGCAGTTCTCTTCCTGAATCCATTAAGTTGGCTGACCTTTTCCAAGTTATGCATGAGAGAGAAAGGTTTTCTCTCCTGCTATAATATTTAAGTGCCCAGAGAGATTATTTACTATGGTAAAAGTGAAGTCTGATACTAGCCATGTTAATTAGATTCCCAAAAGATGAATAAGGAGCCCTTCATGACTGCTTACAGGAGAATAAAATGGAACACAAACTAACAATTTTTTTAAGTCAAGTAGTAGGAAAATCCAAATAACCATATTTAGAGAACCTATGCTATACCTATTATAATTCTCTTTTCACTTCTCACTTTCGTTTAAGATTCAGAGCAGAAGGGAGGCTAAAATTACTTTTAAAATGACAAAATGAATTGATAAATGCCTCTAGTTGTTTTCACAAACAATGAAATCTCCCACTTAGAGATTTCAGTGTGCCTGGTCTTTCATCACATATAAATCAACTAACTCTACCTTCTCTATGAAATCCATCATTTTCTTGAGAAGAATAAATGCATTATATGCCAAATTGTAAGCCCTCTATGAAGCTCTTTGGACAATTCCTCATTAGTTTCTGCCTCACATGTGTATAAATGACCCTCTGCTTTCAGAGGAAGCTTTCATAACATGCACAGTTTACATACACACAATGGCTCTTATATTCAAAGACTCATGAATGCAAAACACATTTTTGAATCATGCAGAAGCACTACAAATATTTAGGAGAGGCAAAGATCCTTTTAAGTCTTCATTTCTGGAGAATTTTATTAGATAACAAAGCTTCCTACTCCCCACCCCCATAATGATGTCTTAAGGAGAACCATCTGTCCTGTGGGTTGGTCATTCTAATTGTCCTGTTTTCTTCACTTCGAGAAGGTATGTATATTTTCTAGAATATGTTTATGTTCTTTTTTAGATGCATGCAGAATACAGCAGATGGCCCTTCTGAACATGTAGAGGATTACCTCTGTGACCCGGAAGAGATGCCCCTGGGCTCTAGAGTGTGCAAATTACCATGCCCTGAGGACTGTGTGATATCTGAATGGGGTCCATGGACCCGATGTGTTTTGGTAAGATGATTAACCTTTTTATTAATGTAGAGTTTATTTAATTCTTTGCCGCTGAAGCTGTAAAGACATTATTTAAAAAATATAATAACTTCAATGTAAAATTTGTTTGTTTGCATATTTACCAAAGCAAGGTGTGTTTTCTCGGCCACATCATTCTATGACTGTGCTATTTAAAGTTTGTAATGTTTCCTCTCACACTAGAACAGCTCCACCTCTTGCAAGCTTTACTCAACCCATCATCCTAATCCAGCACAAAAGGCCTTCAGTTTGCCTTATAAATACACAGCATGTTAAAAACTGCAGTGGTGATAATGATTCCCTCCAGGTAAAAGGGAAAATGAATGAAGTAAAGGTACTTTAATGGTGTCAAGTTATTGTCATCCATTGCTTTTTGCCCATACCTTTTATTTAAATGGTAGGAATAATCTGTCACACAGTGGGAATACAGCAGCAGGGGTATTAACACTAAAAAGCAAAAGATACTGGGTAAGAAACTAAGTAGAAGAAGAAAGCTGTACACCAATGAATTTCTCTTTACACACTGACTCTGTGTCTCTTTGGGCCTGGAAAGCCAGCTGAGAGTTTCAAATCACACAAAAGCTTCTGCGTTTCAACAGCCAGTAGGGGCTCATCCACGAGACTCTGGGAAGAGAGTCATTTGAAACAGGACTGGCTGCTTATGTAGGATATTTGGCTTACCCATGGGCACCTTTGTAAAACTGTACATTTCAAAAACAGCATCAAAAGCATGGGAAAAAAATAACATATGGAATTATTTTGTTGAAATACGATATAAAACCATTTCAAAGAAGACTTTATGGTGCATATTTTCCAAGGAGAAATTGATATTCCATTTCAGTGTTAAAGATACTGATTAGCAGACAACTGATATAGCAGGAATAAAACAAAGATGGCAGTTGACTGGAATGCAAGTTAAACTGTAGTAATCAACTGTTTCACAAGGATATACAACTGATTTTCTGTCCTAATTTCATAGCATCAGATTTGAAGTTACATCAAATAATTGGGCTACATGCTACACTGTCTATGTTTATAATAGTGAGATTTTTTTGTCAGATATTATATTACAAAAATTTTCCATTTTTATAAAATAGGAAATATTGAACCCAGGCCCCTTCTTAAACTTATTAATAGGGATTTTAATAAAAGGAACCACTAAACTGGAACTTTGTCCAGTAGGTTTCTGTATTAAATGATCAAGGATAGCCATCTTAGACGAATTATTGAGGTTCTATTATTTATAAAAGAGAGTTTGTGAAGCATATTTTGTGTTCCTGAGAGTTTGCCAATAGGAATGTTTGGATAAGAATAAAATTCAATGAGGTGAATAAACTGTGATTCCTGGGCTTTTTATTTCTTTAAAGAAAAACGTTAGAAAAATTAAATTTAACAGTTTAATTGAGCAAAGAACCATTCAAGAATTGGGCAGCCTCCCAAACCAGAACAGGTTCAGAGAGGCTCCAGCACTGCCACGTGGTTGGAAAAGATTATTGGGCAGAAGCAGATAAGTGACATACAGAAAATGATGTACAGAAGCGAGGTTCAGCAACAGCTAGATTGATTACACTTTGACGTTTGTGATAAACAGAATGAGTAAGTAAGGCACAAGTCCCAATCAATCGAAGTTTAATAAGCCAGCTTTAGGACACATCTGGGAAAAAGCAAGGAGGTTTTCTGAAGAGGTGTTTAAGATGTTTTATGTTTACACATTCCCTTAAATGGGGGGAGGCACGTAGGAAGAGAGGCAGGTAGGCATTAAGGCAAATAGTTATATTCCTGTGAGACTAGTTAGTGCCCCATAATCTACATTTTATATAAGGTAAGGTGAATGTTTGAAGAGAAAAAGGTAATAGAGGAAGAATCAATTATGCAGACATCTCTGGGTAGATGGAAGAATGACTGATCTCCTCTTGTTTTTGTTCTGAACCTGGGAAAATACACTTGTGATTGATAGTATCAGTGTGGAATCAGACTTGAGTTTTAGGAGTTAGACTTAGACTGTAGACCTAAAGTTACAATTGGTATGTCCTTGTTTGTGGGAGGCCATGAAAGAATTTACCTGTGAACCATCTATGGGATCAGTCATTCATGATGCCTGAGGCCGTTTACCTTTCCGTGGGATCTGGAACAATGCTAGCAATAGCTATTCAAGTGGAAGAGAATGTTGCAAGACGGCCTCCAGGCTTACCCTTCCCTTTTGCATAGGGTGTATGAGATCCTGAGATTTTTTAAAAACCTTCCTTTGCATTTGTCGTATTTGAACACGATTTGAACAATCGGCCACATTTGAAACTCAGTGATTGCACAAGAGTAGGTTACGGTCTGTTTACACATCCAAATAGGGTACAGTTCACTATGTGCGAAGAAACCTTTAGGATGAACTTGAATGTAAGTGGACAGCTTACATTCAAGCTAAATTTCATTTGACATATTTTACCTTTAACTCACCTTGTTTCTTCCCTCAGGCCTTCATTAAACAGATACCGATTAAGCTTTTACTGTCTATCAGTAACTGTGTTAGGTAGGGAAAATATACTGCTCTCTAAAACATAAGTCTTCTCCTAGTGCACTGTAGAAAGGAACAAGACCTTTATATAATACACATTATGTCAAGACAGATAGTGTTATTCCAGTGGTGTGACCAAAGTTCAATGGAAGCAGGGGAGGAGGAAGCAATTATTTTAGGCCTTAAAAAGTCCATGGAGGCTTGTTCCTGGTTTCTTACCATTCTTAGAAACCAACTGTTTTCAGAAGACTGTACCAGTAGATGAATGGCAAGCCAATCTTTTTAGATGTTGTCAACTGAAGAATGACAAGGTTCATAAATTTGGAAAGGAGAGCTTTATATCTCATAAAGGGTTGCAGCCTGCAGGGTGGCCATCCTGACAGGCTGGGAATCATAGCTGCCAGCCAGAAGCCAGAAATAGACACTTCTAGGGAATGGCAAAGAGAACAGTAATTTGTGTTGAGCAGGGTGGCCAAATATACATATTTAATAAGCTATATGAGGAGTCATGAATATTTATAAAAAGAGAAAAGTACGCATGTGCAGTTGAGCTTTATGCCCCCTCATGTGTCCCGTGTACCAAAAATGGTGGCATTAGCATGATCCAAGGGTGGGGTTTTCAGTGCTCTAATGTCAAAAGGTGAAACAGAGGTCACAGAAACCCTTACTGTACATCCTCCATGGACTGCCCAGAACCACTCCTTGATCAGTGGTTTCTTTTTAGGAAGAAATGCTGGTTGGCTGTTTTGTTGCAACCATAAAAGGAAGAGGCAGTGTCAGGCTCTAACCACCCAAGGGGTTCTTCCTGCCTGCTGCATGAATAAAGACCAGGGTACTGCAGTAAAGAAAGAGTTTAATAGACATAAGGCCAGCCATGCCACATGGAAGATGGAGTTAGTACTCAAATCAATCTCATCTAAGGCTCCTAGGTAGGGGTTTTTCAAAGGCAGTTTGGGGGAAAGGGGTGGGGCTGCCAGGTAATGGGTGCTTGCTGCTGATTGGTTGGGCAGAGATGAAATCACAGGGAGTCAAAGCTGTCCTCCTGTGGGCTGAATTCTTCTGGGTGGGGCCACAGGAACTAGGTTGGCGGTTCAGGTAGAGCCCTGGGTGTTAGACATGCAAAAAAAAAACAGAAAAGATATCTCAAAAAGCCAATCTACTGTAGTGGTAACATCTGCAGGAGTAGCTAGCAATCATTTATGTCTACACCTTAGCAGAATTCAGGTTCCCCTCCTCTCCCAGCCTGATGGCCTTTCATTAGCTTTACAAAGCCACTTGAGTTTGGGGAAAAGCCTGTTAATTAAACTATAAACTAAATGTTTCTTGAAGTTAGCTCAGCCCAAAAACCCAGGAATAACTAAGAGAAAAGTGAGATGAGGTTGGGTTAGATCAGATCTCTTTTACTGCCATAATTTTCTTACTGTTATAATTTTTGCAAAGGCAGTTTCAAGACAATTGGTTGATCAGGTATAGAGTGAGTGTTTCCAAAGGGCTTGTTTCTGTATAACCCTTAGGGAAGAAAGCCTAAAGGCCGAGAACTCCGTTTTCAAGGTTTCTCTGTGGTCCCTATGGCCAAGAGGGGGTCCATTTGGTCAGTTGCAGGTCTTAGAACTTTAATTTTTTTTTCTCAATTCTAAATTAAGGATTAAAATTAGAATTCAGAATTAGAATTGTTTATATGCATATATACATGTACATCAGGAAAAGGAAAGTCACTAACACCAAGTCATTTAAAGTTATTCTTGTCTTTTAAGGCCCAAAAGACTATACATAATCCACAAACATATAATTATATATATATAATAATACACATATAACTTTATATGTATATATATGTAATAGCTTTCTATAATAATTAACATGACCACCATATGTGTGTGTGTGTATAGGTGTGAGGTGATGTGTGTATTAGCATTGGACACATGGCATCTTACAGCTAGATGGTACATCAAAATCTCATTCAACAGCTTCATTTTATACATTGAACAACTGAGGCATAATGAGGTTGACTGACTTTTCTGAGTTAGCCAGTGGTCCAAATGTTCTAACTCCTGCTCCAGTGCTGTCTCTAATATACCAGTTGTGTAGCTGAGTATTCACTTTTCTGAGAATTTGTACTGTTCTTTTTAAGCCTTGCAATCAAAGCAGTTTCCGGCAAAGGTCAGCTGATCCCATCAGACAACCAGCTGATGAAGGAAGATCTTGCCCTAATGCTGTTGAGAAAGAACCCTGTAACCTGAACAAAAACTGCTACCACTATGATTATAATGTAACAGGTACATGGATCGTCATCTGATCACAGAGTTAAGTCCAAATCTTGTGTCTGTCAGCTCTGAAGTGTTCCTGTCAGTATAGTTCATCTCTATCTGTGTGCCTTTTGGACACGCTGCTTACTTTCCCAGAAATAATTACATATTAAATGACAGAAATACTTATCTGGTTTTAGTAAACACCAAGATAGAGGAAATAAAAATGTCACACAGACATTAGCCCTTAAAGTAGGTTGTGAATATGCTAAGTGTTCCTACATAAGACAACCTCTCACTTTGGGAAGGTGAATCTAAAATATTTTTAACACAAGTATCATATTTATTCAAAAATGTCTTTCTTTTTTAGAAGATGCTTAATTGCTAAAGCATACTGGGCAACAATTCATGAGGTATGGGCAGTTTATAAACATGATTAGTCAGCAGTCTCAAACTTGCCAAAGATTATAAATCAATGCTATAAAAGGTGCAGGTAAAAATAGATGAGTATTTTCAGAAAAACAGGTTTATTATAAATTGCATTTTCCCCTAAAACTCATTTAATACCATCAAGGTGCATACGCTAGGAAAGAAAAATCTTCTATTTGTTTATATGAATTGGGACAACACCAAAGCTTACTTTGGAATTTTTTCCAAGTAATTTTCACTCTGAAACAAACTCAAGAAACTGTACAGTGACACATAACAGGTCAGATTGGCTCTCTGTTTCTTGTGGTTTTTCTCTTTAGTTTCCTTTGATGATACAAAAGAAATCAAAGTTATCTGGGACATGCTATGTTACCCAGGGAAAAGAGATGAAAGAGCTATTTTGCAAAAGACATAAAATAAGAGAATTAAATAAATATGGCCGAAGTGATTTTATCACTTTAATAAATGTATGCATTTTCATGCATTCTAAATATGGATAAGAAGTAAAATACGTTTTATTTGAACATAACTACACAAAGTACCATCTGTCACAATTATGATTATTTTGCTAAAAGTAATGCTAAGATTTTAAATGATATTTTTATTGGGAAAAAAAGTTTTTAAGTGACATTGATCTGTAGGCCAAAGCCATTTTTACAGTGTCACCAAACGGCTAGCTATCAAGATTTTCAAGTAGACATCTGCCTTTAAGAATAATCCCTGTAGCTATGTGCAACCCCAGCAATTCCATTTGACTCCTGATATGTTCAAAGCTGGGACCCATATGCTCTGCATGGGGGATGATTGATTATGGGGCTTAGGAAGCAGTTGTGAATTAAATATGGGATTCAGGTCATCAGAGTTTCATTTGAAATCTGTTTCATACTTAGCCTTCTGTTCTGATGGGCTTCCCTTTTTTTCAGACTGGAGTACATGTCAGCTGAGTGAGAAGGCAGTTTGTGGAAATGGAATAAAAACAAGGATGTTGGATTGTGTTCGAAGTGATGGCAAGTCAGTTGACCTGAAATATTGTGAAGAGGTAGGTGGATGCTGTGTTAATATCTTCGCGAGTAAATTCTTCCCTAATAATTTCAGTTCATGCTGAGCCAAGTGACCCGTGCTCCATGCAGCTCATTGCCAGCAGATGTTTTTCTGCACTATTCACAGGCTAAGTATGTTCTTGAAAAGATACAATGTCCAATACTACTGATTCCGACATATAATTTCCTGTATTTTCTTCTCCTTGGAGCCCAAAGGTATGCTAATTAGCCTATTCTGAAAGAAATGCTTGGGGAACAATAAGTAAGGTGAATAAAAGCAGTAAATTTTAATCAGACTCCTTATCTTTTGTAATTTGATGTGAATTTTGTGTAGTGCCTGGGACACCTGCCAAGGTCCATCATTTATTCTCTTTGTTGCTAAACACTGATCACATGTGGTTTCATAGCAGATTTTGATATTAGGATCTAATACCCAGCTGTGACCATCTAAGTACTCAGGTCTGATTAAGAGACAACCTCAAATTCAAACAAAGGAATGAAGCCAGCCATTATTATCTTCTAGGCACAGAGAATTGTAACTGATAATCATCTAATTGATGAAAGTAATGTCATCATACCTAGATGTGAGCTTCTGCAATATGAGAAAACATAGTCGTTGGCCTTTCTTCATTTTTATGAAGCTACACTTTATGTTGTAATAATTTTATCTAATTTCCATATCCAAAACATGACAAATGTTGACTCTCCATTCATCTGAGGTCCACTGGGTCAAATACTAACCAAGATAAGCAGGAGCCTCAATAGATCTGGAATAGACTAGAAGGGGGTCGTAACCTCATTAGAGTTTAACATACACAGTCACTATGTCTTCTGTCTATACATCCTGCGGTTATTATAGCCCACAGTAAATTGTTCCAATACCTAGGGGAGAACTCTAAACAGAAATACTTTAATTCATTTGATATATTTATCATACAGACCTGATTTAACCTTCTTATGTCTCTGTTCATGAAAGCAGAGCACCCACATGTGGTGAAAACACAAATTTGTTTTGTTAATAAATGCCTCCTGCTATAACCTTCTAACATAACTTACTGTATTCATTATTTAAATTTGAATAATTGGAAATTTCACACTTGAATCATTTTAGTTTTGTAACCAATAACATTGAAGCAATATAACCATTATAAGAATAATGTCAGTATTGAGCTGGGTGGGGTGGTTCACGCCTCTAATCCCAGCACTTTGGGAGGCTGAGTCAGGCAGATCACCTGAGGTCAGGAGTTCAAGACCAGCCTGACCAACATGGAGAAACCCCGTCTCTACTGAAAATACAAAATTAGCTGGGCGTGGTGGCACATGCCTGTAATCTCAGCTACTCGGTAGGCTAAGGCAGGAGAATCGCTTGAACCCAGAAGGGAGAGGGTGCCATGAGCCAAGATCGCATCATTGCACACCAGCCTGGGCAACAAGAGCAAAACTCCATCTCCAAAAAAAAAAAAAAGAGAGTCAGTATTAATGAAGATAATAGTCATATACTGACTGGAGAGCTTTCTGTGATCTACTTCTAGTTGATTAATACGTCTTTTTGTTTGCAAACATAAATGCACTCCTTGGTCAGAATGAAATAAAAAATAAATGAGAGCTTTGCAAAAGCTGAAACCTAAGCATACATGACCAATTTTAAACTATTTCATATGATTAAAGGACAAAGCTGTAAACTGGATTCTTGATTTCTTACATCAAATATGAGTAAAAACCTGGGAAATAACTAATTTTAATTATATGGGAGTCTAGATAAGTTTAAGCTTACATGCAAATATTATAATATTTGAATGTTGCATGGCAATTAGGGACTCCTAGTTTTAACATTCTAGCAAACACCGTCTTCAAGGACTTACAATTTGACTGTGCAACCCTGCATTCAGTACCACAGCAGTAGGTAACACTTGCTGCTTCCCTAACAGCCACAAAGAAAGATGGCATTATTATCCAACAAAGACGAAGATGAGAGTTAAACCTAACGAGCACTTACGTAGTATTTTTATCTTTAGTGTTTTTCAGACATTTTCTCATTGGATACCTAGTAATCAGTTTCTTCTTTCCTATTAGATTTTTGAATAGGTTTCTTTTTAATTTATGTAGACAGATGTTTAGGTAAATGAGAGAGAATTAAAAAAGAGATATGATCAATGTAAGGAAAAAATTAGTACAGGACTAAAATGTGTAAGTGGTGGATATGTAAGTCAATAATAATTGAATCCTGTGATTCAAACTTTCCCCATGAAACTATTATTTACCTTAAATGTAACACATTATTTTTATCATATCACCTCAAGATTCCTATCTCCAACCTCCCATGACTTTTAAGAGGCTTTATGAGGCTTCAGTTGAGTGATGTGGTAAAAGTTTTCATACCACTCAGCTCTGTTAGGTATTACTGGTGTAGAATATAATGGGAGCGCCTGCAGAGAGATGCATTACACAAAGCTATGATCTGATCCTCTCTCAGTGGATAACTTAGAACTAAGAGCTATACTTGAAACACAACATAATGTTTCAAAACAAATTTTGCCATTATTTGCTGTATAAATTAGAAAACATTAACTTCTGTTTCATGCAGGAATAAAAAAGATCTTGGAAATTCTAAGAATTACTAGTCTTAAAATTTTATATTCTCCTAACAAGCTCTTACATTTTCCTATTTCTTTGTCTTTTTTTTTTTTGGAGAGAGTCTTGCTCTGTTGCCCAGCCTGGAGTGCAGCTTACTGCAGCCTCCACATCCTAGGTTCAAGCAAGTCTCCTGCCTCAGGCTCCCAAGTAGATGGGACTACAGTCATGCACCACCAATCCCAGCAAATTTTTATATATTTTTTTTTTTGGTAGAGGTGAGGTTTCACCATGTTGGCCAGCATGCTCTGAGGTGATCCGCCCACCTCAGTCTCCGAAAGTGCTGGGATGACAGATGTGAGCCACCGCATCCAGCCGACATTTTCCTATTTCAATGCTACTTTGTACCATAGACATTTTAAATGTTGGAATATACAGTAGAAGAATTTGAAACATCATCTTATATTTTTAAGGCAGAATATTTAAATAAGTAATGGAACCCAAATGCCAATAAAATGGGACAACATTATTATCTGATGAGAAGGTTTGACACCAAAGTAACTGAATTATACCAGTTGAGTTTTAGAAGTGAAAATCTTTGTTTTAAAAAATGCACGTAAAATAGTCATAATCACAAAAAACTTTGGCGACCCATATTTCTTGTTTTAAAAGACAGCTGATGTATTATTTCAATATATGATATCATTAGTTTTGACTATCAATTTATGGTTAGAAACTTTTCCTTTTGCTTTTTAGTTTAAGATATGTAAAAATAAATAATATCCCTAAGATACAGTTGTCGATCAAAATATTGATGATATTATTAGTTTTTACCTAATGAAAAGTATTTTTGCTTATATTTATTTGTTCCCCATTTTGGGAAATTCAATCAATTTGGAGGTTAAATCTACTTTTTTTCATCGCCTATTGAAAACACTCAAACAATATGTAAGTATAGATTACATGGGCCCCTTCTTTCATCCTGTACCCCTAACTTCCACTCACCTAGGTCAAACCACTTTATACTTTTAATAGTTTGGATGTTTGTCCTCCAGGTACTATGTTATTCTGTTATGTGGCTTGCTTTTTCTCCCTCCCTCTCTTCTCTCTTGTCACCTCATTCTCTGGCTCCCTCCCCCAGTTGACAATATAACATCCTGATCTACCTCTGTTCTTCCAGCTTGGCCTGGAGAAGAACTGGCAGATGAACACGTCCTGCATGGTGGAATGCCCTGTGAACTGTCAGCTTTCTGATTGGTCTCCTTGGTCAGAATGCTCTCAAACATGTGGCCTCACAGGTTGGTTTGTGCTATAACTCATATTAGGCTAATGGTCAAGGAATATGAAATAAAAAATCCCTCTTGCTTTAACCCATATCAGATAATCTTCAGAAAGGTTGGATTGGTTGTCTTTCTTTCAAAAACATCTAAGCCTTACTTGTTCCTGGATCGCCTCAGGAGATACCACTGTGATGCCTTCTCCCAATGACATATATGCTTGCAAAACCATAACATATATTAAAGTTGCATCACTTTGTATCTCTTAAAGGAAAAATGATCCGAAGACGAACAGTGACACAGCCCTTTCAAGGTGATGGAAGACCATGCCCTTCCCTGATGGACCAGTCCAAACCCTGCCCAGTGAAGCCTTGTTATCAGTGGCAATATGGCCAGTGGTCTCCATGCCAAGTGCAGGTATCAAATCTTAAGAAGTTGTAAGGAATTGTGTATTCTTTATCTGCAGAGACTTTATCTGCAGAAAAACAGACAAAAATAATGTGTTAGAAATATTTTTCAGAGCTCACAGATGACAAGCTTCTTAAAATTTTTATGTGCCTTGCCATTTTATAACCATTTAATTAGTTTTGATAACTCCCTGCCCTGTATTTTTTAATCATTTGAAGACTGATTTATTTTAATGAAAATTTATTTTCCTGTCTTTAGCTAGAAAACAAATAAATTGTTCAATGTATGCTTTATTGCTAGTGCCCTATAGGGCTTCTTTCCTAGGGTTTCAAATGCTTTTCTAAATGTTCATAAATCAAAGTCAATGGTGCAGAGATAACTAAGTGATGAGCTCTCTAATGAAGTATTTCTCTTTTTCTAATTAGTTATTTCTTCCTCCATTCCAGGAGGCCCAATGTGGAGAAGGGACCAGAACAAGGAACGTTTCTTGTATAGTAAGTGATGGGTCAGCAGATGATTTCAGCAAAGTGGTGGATGAGGAATTCTGTGCTGACATTGAACTCATTATAGATGGTAATAAAAACATGGTTCTGGAGGAAACCTGCACCGAGCCTTGCCCAGGTAACCATGGCAAAAGAGCATTCATATTCTGATTATTTTTTCCTAGGACAAGGGCCATGAAGGGGTTGCATATAAAGCATAAGTTACAGGATGTCAACAGTCTTCTTATTCAGTAATATCTATGCCAACAGCTCAACACTATGCCTGTGGGGAACAGGGCACTGTCTCATTACTGCCAGGTAGGGGTGAAGTCCAGGTCTCCCATGTGGCCTCTCTTAACACCCTCTGGAGTTTTAACATCTGCAGGAGATGGTAATTAAGGCCTTAAGCCCATGCTCCACAGAAAAGGTATGAAATAAACATTGAGAAAATAAGGACAAAACATAACCTATTAGGGATTTCCAGAAGAGAATGGGGAAAGAGAGGCCAATGTTTAAACACATAATAGCTAAAAACAGATTAAGTCCTCTTACCCTGGGTCCAGGGTAGAATGAACAACAAACTCATACCTAGATAAATATAGAAAAATAAGTAGTAAAGTCTTCAGTAAGAAAAAAAAACAGATTATCTACAACTGGAAGGCAAAATAGCAGTATGGAGGAAACTGTTGAAAGATATTCTTCAGATTCAATGTTAGACACAATGGGTGCATGCAGTAAATGTAGAAAGAAAATTTTGTATATCAAATAGTATGGAAAAAATGGCAGACAGTGATAAGCTAACATTTATGAATTTGGGCTTGATGCAGAGAATTGTAGAGGAAATTTAATGTCAAAATATGCCAGAAAACCCATCCTTAAAAAAGATATAGATAGGGGCAACAATTTATTAGTGGACTGGAAATGAACAGATAGAAAATGAATTACCTATATTTTATCCCCAGGTGGAAAATTTGTGTTCTCCCAATTTGCTTATAATTATGATTTAAAAATTGTATCTCTTTTACAATATCTTGTTTTGAATCTGACCTCAAAATGTTAAAAATTAAGGATTTGGCAAAAATAATGGGGCATACAACACATTTTCTATATAAAATGATGTGATTTAAGAAAATTTTAAAAGTGGATAACATGTATTAACAAAAATTTGTAAATGGGATGGAGTCCCTAAAACCTGGAAAAACTGACATGTTTTAGCTATTTATTCACTCATCGAGTTACTTATTCCTTTGTAAAACAAAAAAATCATTTGAGATGATAAAAATGGTAGGGTATAGTTTAAGATGAACTGAATGAAATTAAACAGTAAATAAAATAACCCTGATAGGGGTTATTTTGAGGACAAACCCCCTAGACTCTGAGAATATCCAACTATTGTATTGATCTTTGCACACATGGATATTTTCATCTACTTCAGGTCAAGAATTGAACTATTTTTAAAACCCAAAAATCTGAATAGCAGCTGTTTCTCAGTAAGTGTAAAGGTTCAGCTATGCAAGGTGAGTAAGTTCTAGAGATCCGTTGTAAGACATAGTGCCTGTAGTTAACACTACTGTATTGTATACCTAAAAATGTGTTAAGTGGGTAGATCTCATGTTACATGGTCTTATCACAATAAAAAAAAAGAATAAAATAAAACTTAAAGTAACAGAAAATCTGACTTTCTAAAGCCGGGCAAAGTGTTGCTGTTCAGACATTCCTACACCTGCCAACAACCTTTTGCTGATCCAGCAATTCCCCTCTTTCATTTCCTGCTGCTGAAACTAGTCTGATACCATTTAAGATCTCACACACAATTCAATTTAATAAAATCATTTCACTTCACTGTAGACCCAGCCTGAGGCTATGGCAGCAGGTGACAGCTCCAGGCAGGGTCAAGGACATCCACACCATTGAGCAGAACAGGCTTCCTTGTCAGACAGTGGTGCATGCCTTACTATGGATACTCCCCACGTGATTTCATTATATACTTCCTGCAGCACAATCACTCACTCATTTGACTGTTAATTACAGGTCAGGCCCTGGACTTGAGGCGGGAGATACAGTGAAGACCAACAGACCCTGTCCTTGTACAGCTTACTTTCTAATGGAAGGGAACAATTGCTAATCTAATAGTGACGTAAATAAACATAAGATTATAATCTGTGGTAAATGATGTGAAGGAAAATTACAGGATCGCATGATACATAGAACAGAGCAAACACATTGTTTTAATTAAAGTAATTGCAAATCTAAGAGGCTGCTCTTCTAAATTACAATCTATTCATTTCAGTTCCTCTCTTGCTAGTTTTCTCTAATGATGGGTTTTGAAAGCTAGCAATATGTGAACTAATAAGCTTTAAAGAGTAGAACACTGAATTAGGAAATACATTTCATGTGTTTAATTGTCATATCTTTGGCAGGCATAGGGTAATTTTATTGTTATTACAATGGTTTACATGGTCAAAATAGAAAAGTATGTTTAGAACAAGGGAGTATCTCACTCTCATTTGCTGTTATTACAACTTTAAAGCCTGACATGTATTACTTAGGGGTGATAATTACATAACTCACAAACTATCATTAAAAGATTTATTACGTTTTGTTGCAAAATAAATGATGCTAAATGTGGATTGCCACAAAGATAAAGCCTATTGGTAAAAGGTATGTTTCTTTTCCATGTAATTTTCAATCACCGAGGTGAAATTGTATTACATTCATGTTGACAGGAATTTTTTGAACTTTAGCAGTTTTCCTACATAATTAAAAACTGAGTAACCACAAAGTGACATTTCCTAGGAAATAAAAGTGTTTCTAAAACTTTTTCAGACTACTTAGAAATTCTTTCTAGTTTCTTTTTCCTTTGCATTTCCAAAATTTACTAGAACTTTCTGTACTTCAGGAGTACCAATTACATTCTTTAATAAAGGCCTACAAAAATCACTATATTTTACTATTATGTGTATATATGTTAGTCAATAATTTATGTCTTACCAGGACTTCTTAGGCATGACACAAGAAGTTTTTCCATTAATCAGATCTCCAGGCAACTTTATGCTAATACCAGTCACCTTTAGCATAATATAAGGCAATATGAATTATTCATATGACCTGGCTAGAATAAATAAGTGATAAGAAACCTTTGTGAATTTGTGTCTATCATAATTGACTGGGCACTCTGAAGAGTATCACTAAGCAGTCACTCTGAAGAATGGATGGGTTAATGGAAAGGGTGTATTTCATAAAATCTTTTCTGTTCTTAAAATGGCTAAAGATTTTGGAAGCATGGATGCACTGTGGCCCAGCAATTGCACTCCGAGGTACATACCCAACAGAAATGCATATATAAGTTCATCAAAAGACTTGTACTGAAATGTTTGCAATAACATGATAGGAAAAATTTACAACTCCCCACATGTCCACCAATAGTAAAATGGATATCTAAATTGTGATATATTCACATGATGGGAAGTAGTAAGAATGAAGAAATTAGAACTTCATAAATGTATGATGGATCTCACAAACATAAATGAGAGAAAGAAGCCAGACACAAAGAAGTACATATGGTATGATTTCATATATTACACAAGGGAGGGTTTTGAGAGCCTGGGAATGTTTTGTTCTTTGATTTGGGTGTTGATCACATGGTTAGATAATCAGATTGTCAAAATTCAGCTATCTGTGCATCTATGATATGTGATCGTTTTACATATTTGTTGTCCTTCAGTAAAATATTTTAAAGAGAAGTTGATTGAAGATGTAGATCAGAGGAAATAGTGGGCATTATTTCCAGTACTGCAACTGCTCAATTGCCTCTCTCACCTCCACTCTTCTGGGAAGAAATAGGAATGAAACATAAAACCAGCTTTGTGAGCCTTGGACTTCAAACTTTTTGAAAATTGTGAATACCTAGAAGACAAAGTCTGTTTATATTTAGGCTCTCTTTGAGTGTACCTCCTGTGTAATAAACCGCTTTACTATGATAATGACAAGAGTGGTAGTAGGTTTTGATCAAATGTTTTTTGTATCCTAAGAAGAGATTAATCACAGTGGATGAGCTCCTGTCAGCCACAGTTTACCTTTGATATCATTAAGCAACACATAGACCAGTAATAGCCATACAGAAAATAACAATATATATACAAAGTTATACAATTACAAATTTATAAATATTAAATGCCTATTTAAATCTTATAAATATTATGTATGGCTGGGATACCTAAAAACATTGCCCACTGGGGTTGGAATTAAAATGATTATCGGGCTGGCTTTTCTCTGTGGATATGGGTGTAAATTACAAACCTGTGTTTTACAGGTGACTGTTATTTGAAGGACTGGTCTTCCTGGAGCCTGTGTCAGCTGACCTGTGTGAATGGTGAGGATCTAGGCTTTGGTGGAATACAGGTCCGATCCAGAGCAGTGATTATACAAGAACTAGAGAATCAGCATCTGTGCCCAGAGCAGATGTTAGAAACAAAATCATGTGATGGTGAGTGCTACCATTCATATACTCTATCTTAAGCGCAGCATAAGATTTTAAAAAATAGTCTGTTAAAATAAATTTGACCAGGTGCAGTGGCTCATGCCTATAATCCCAACACTTTGGGAGGCCAAGGCAGGTGGATCACCTGAGGCCAGGAATTGTGAGACCAGCCTGGCCAACGTGGCCAAACCCCAACTCTACCAAAAAAAATAATAATTAGCCAGGCATGGTGTCAGGCTCCTGTAATACCAGCTACTCAGGAGGCTGAGGCAGGAGAATCACTTGATCCCAGGAGGCAGAGGCTGCAGTGAGCCGAGATTGTGCCATTGCCCTCCAGCCTGGGCAACAAGAGTGAAATTCCGTCTCAAAAATAAATAAATAAATAATTTAAAAATTTACTAAGATGTCACTTGAGGCTGAGAACTAAAGTAAGGGGAAGATTCTGAATCCTAAAGATTGGGAAGATGGAAAATCCTGCCACCCTTCATAAATAAGATGTGAGTTTTGCAAAAACGTTTCCCAGTTTTATGAGCTCAAGAAGGCTGAGATAATTAGAAGCACATTATTTTTACATTTATAACAATTATGGTCAGGTAGGAGTCTAATATCTTCAATTTATTTAAATCAAATGACAGAATTAAATTAAAATGACAAGTTCACAGCAAGGTGAGAGATTTTACTATGTTTTTTCAAATGGATAAATCAAATTATTGGTAAAAATTGAGTTTAATCTAAATATTACTTAGAACATATATAAACATCTATGTTTATATGTCTGTGTGAATGTATGCACACATAGAATCATTCACTCAGTGTAAGCAATATATGACATCTTCAAGAATCACAGCATTAAATGTCATAGTTTGGGAAACAACATGCGAAGACTCAAGGAAAACAAAAGAAATGCTATCTGGTAGAGGGTGTGGGGTTCAACAAACAACTCTGAATTCTGCTTATGTTCTGAAATAAGTAATATGACATAGCAGCAAGCAGGAGACAAAATATCACCTTTCTTACCGAAAAGTTGGAGACAAAAGCTTAAAGTGTTGGAAAAGAATACTTGCAGTAAAAACCAAATGGGCTAGATGACTTAGCCCAAGAATTGGACAGAATTACCTGCTCTGTCAATTTAATCTTCCTAAATTTATCAACTAGGTAAAACATTCCATATGCTAGGACAGGATAAGTAAAGAATAAAGAAAGGTCAAAAGTTACAATGAATAAAATAATTCCCAAGGCAAGAAAGAAAAGTATTCACTCCAAAATGACAAGGAAATAAAATTAGGAATCAATAAAACAATGACAGATCTCCACACGCACACTTTAGAAGTGTAAAAACCATACTTCTAAAGCATCATACAGCAAATGTTATATGGGATGCAGCAAAGAAGTACCTAGAAGAGACCTTGAAGCTTTGAACGCTTCTATAGGAGGGAGAAAAGTTAAAAATGAACTAAGCGTTCAACTGAGTAAATTTTTAAGAAAAGTAAAAAGGAAACGGAATGCAAGCAACATGGATGAGTATAAATTCAATGAGATTGAAAATAAATAATCAACAAAACCAATAGATTGTTTTTAGAGCAAACTGACAAAATAGAGCAGCTCATGGTAAAATCAGTGAAGAAGAATAAAAAGCAAAGTCGTCATTACTATTAATAGAATAAAGTTTGGAAAATAGAATATAATTCTGTGAATAGTTTTTTCTAACAAAAGTAAAAATGTTAATGAAGATAATTTACAAGGTTATTATATTTCATCAAGAGTAACGAAAAACCTACACCATAGATTATGTAACTATTTTCAAACCTGTGAAATACATACTCACACATGCACACAAACTAAAACTTAAATGGCTTTAATTATGAGTTTTCTCAAAATTTAAAGAAACAAGACAACTCCTTGTTGAGATTTGATCAGTCTGGTGGGAAAAATATTAGTTATGATAGCCACAAAACCCTTTTGGAAGGCCTGAGGGTTTTCACATGACTTGGGTAATAGACCTGGCGGAAGGCGGTCTGGTCCCATTACCTTTAGTTAAATAGAGTAGAGTAGTAAACAACGGGATGTGAGGAAGTTATGTAGTTAGCTTGTTTACCCATGTGGTCTCAACCTTTGATGTGTGCTTTTTACTCCAGATGTCCACAATGACAATTACCCTCTAATGGCGTTGACTCAAGCTTTTGTTAACTAATAAATGTGAGTCTCCCTCCTGATCAGGGCTGGCCACAGTGACAAACCTCTCTTGGTGTGTAGATGGTCAGACACTCAGCAGGACTGGCAAAAGATAATATCTGTCAGTGTACATTTTATTCATCCATCGTTGGGGTCAGGGTCTGCAGGCAGACCCCCACAGCTAATGCCCTCTTGTGAGGAGCAATACCTCAACTCCTATTTATGTGAAATCTTTTTTGTTGTAAGAACATATTCTTTTTTTTAATTTGAATTTTATTTTTTTAATTATACTTTAAGTTCTGGGGTACATGTGCAGACCGTGCAGGTTTGTTACATAGGTATACACATGCCATGGTGATTTGCTGCACCCATCAATCCATCATCTACTTTAGGTATTTCTCCTAATGCTATCGCTCCCCTAACCCCAACCCCTCAACACGCCCCAGTGTGTGATGTTCCCCTCTCTGTGTCCATGTGTTCTCATTGTTTGACTCCCAATTATGAATGAGAACATTCAGTGTTTAGTTCTCTGTTGCTGTGTTAGTTTGCTGAGAATGATAGTTTCTGGGTTCATCCATGTCCCTGCAAAGGACGTGAACTCATCCTGCTTTATGGCTGCATAGTATTCCATAGTGTATATGTGCCACATTTTCTTCATCCGGTCTATCATTGATGAGCATTTGGGTTGGTTCCGAGTCTTTGCTATTACGAACAGTGCTGCAATAAATATGAGTGTGCATGTGTCTTTATAATAGAATGATTTATAATCCTTTGGGTATATACCCAGTAATGGGATTGCTGGGTCCAATGGTATTTCTGGTTCTAGATCCTTGAGGAATCACCACACTGTCTTCCACAATGGTTGGACTAATTTACAGTCCCACCAACAGTGTAAAAGCGTTCCTATTTCTCCACATCCTCTCCAGCATCTGTTGTTTCCTGACTTTTTAATGATTGTCATTCTAACTGGTGTGAGATGATATCTCATTGTGGTTTTGATTTGCATTTCTCTAATGACCAGTGATGATGAGCTCTTTTTCATATGTTTGTTGGCCGCATAATGTCTTCTTTTGAGAGGTGTCTGTTCATATCCTTCACCCACTTTTTCATGAGGTTGTTGTTTTCTTGTAAATTTGTTTAAGTTTCCTGTAGATTCTGGATATTAGCCCTTTGTCAGATGGATAGATTTCAAAATTTTTCTCTCATTCTGTAGGTTGCCTGTTCACTCTGATGATAGTTTCTTTTGTTGTGCAGAAGCTCTTTAGTTTAATTAGATCCCATTTGTCAATTTTGGCTTTTGTTGCCATTGCTTTCGGTGTTTTAGTCATGAAGTCTTTGCCCATGCCTGTGTCCTGAATGGTATTGCCTAGGTTTTCTTCTAGGGTTTTTGTGGTTTTAGGTCTGAGGCTTAAGTCTTTAATCCATCTTGAGTTAATTTTTGTATAAGGTGTAAGGAAGGGGTCCAGTTTCAGTTTTCTGCATATGGCTAGCCAGTTTTCCCATCACCATTTATTAAGTAGGGAAACCTTTCCCCATTGTTTTTATCAGGCTTATCAAAGATGGTTGTAGATGCGTGGTGTTATTTTTGAGGCCTCAGTTGTGTTCCATTGGTCTATATATCTGTTTTAGTACCAGTACCATGCTGTTTTGGTTACTGTAGCCCTGTGGCTGTGAGTTTGACATAAAGAGCTCTTATTGTTTTGAGATACATTCCATCAATACCTAGTTTCTTGAGAGTTTTTAGCATGAAGCGGTGTTGAATTTTGTCGAAGGCCTTTTCTGCATCTATTGAGATAATCATGTGGTTTTTGTCATTGGTTCTATTTACGTGATGGATTATGTTTATTGATCTGCGTATGTTGAACCAGCCTTGCATCCCAGGGATGAAGCCCACTTGATCATGGTGGATAAGCTTTTTGATGTGCTGCTGGATTCGGTTTGCCAGTATTTTATTGCATCAATGTTCATCAGGGGTATTGGTCTAAAATTCTCTTTTTTTGTTGTGTCTCTGCCAGGTTTTGGTATCAGGATGATGGTGGCCTCATAAAATGAGTTAGGGAGGAGTCCCTCTTTTTATATTGTTTGGAATAGTTTCAGAAGGAATGGTACCAGCTCCTCTTTGTACCTCTGGTAGAATTTGACTGTGGATCTGTCAGGTCCTGGCTTTTTTTAGTTGTTAGGCTATTAATTACTGTCTCAATGTCAGAACGTGTTATTGGTCTATTCAGGGATTTGACTTCTTCCTGGTTAAGTCTTGGGAGGGGGTACATTTCCAGGAATTTCTCTGTTTCTTCTAAATTTTCTAGCTTATTTGTGTAGAGGTGTTTATAGTGTTCTCTGATGGTGGTTTGTATTTCTGTAGGATCCGTGGTGATATCCTTTCTCATTTTTTATTGCATCTATTTGATTCTTCTCTCTTTTCTTCTTTCTTAGTCTGGCTAGCCATCTTTCTATTTTGTTGATCTTTTCAAAAAACCAGCTCCTGGATTGAAAGAGTTTTTTGTGTCTCTATCTCCTTCAGCTCTGCTCTTAGTTATTTCTCAACTTCTGCTAGCTTTTGAATTTGTTTACTGTTGCTTCTCTAGTTCTTTTAATTGTGATGTTAAGATGTCAGTTTTAAATCTTTCCTGCTTTCTCCTGTGAGCATTTACTGCTGTAAATTTCCTTCTAAACACAGCTTTAGCTGTGTGCCAGAGATTCTGGTACATTGTGTCTTTGAACTCATTGGTTTCAAATAACTTACTTATTTCTGCCTTAATTTTGTTATTTACTCAGTAGTCATTGAGGAGCATGTTGTCAGTTTCCATGTAGTTGAGCTGTTTTGAGTGACTTTCTTAATCTTGAGTGCTACTTTGATTGCACTGTGTCTGAGAGATTGTTATGATTTCCATTCTTTTGCATTTGCTAAGGAGTGTTTTACTTCCAACTGTGTGGTCAATTTTAGAAAAAATGCAATGTGATGCTGAGAAGAATGTATATTCTGGGCTGGGCATGGTGGCTCATGCCTGTAATCCCAGCACTTTGGGAGGCCAAGGCGGGCGGATTACAAGGTCAGTAGTTCGAGAACAGCCTGGCCAATATAGTGAAACCCCATCTCTACCAAAAATACAATAATAGCTGGGCATGGTGCCGGGTACCTGTAGTCCCAGCTACTCAGGAGGCTGAGGCAGGATAATCACTTGAACCCAGGAGGTGCAGGTTCCAGTGAGCTGAGATAGTGCCACTGCAGTCCAGCCTGGGTGA
>NW_012104087.1:103713-119407 GCF_000951045.1 Mandrillus leucophaeus
GAATCTAGGCAGAGCCTTTGGACCTTTCAGAAGGCGTGCTGCTTTCCCTATAGTTTCTCCCACCACTCTGACCGATATCCTCCTTCTCCCCCTTTTCTGTTTTTTGCATCAGGTTTTCTTGATTGAAGAGTACAGCTATGTGCAGCAACAGACTTGACAGGTGCAGCAGTTACAGCTTGTGTTCCACCATTGCATCCTAGAATTAGTAAATAACATAAGACACACATGAGTAGAATCAGTAATATTCTTTTCCAAACAAAGAGTGACCCCCAGGAGTGGGGGTCTTTCCAGGAGAGGTGTTTTTGCACATTGTTCTATAGGGCTGTTACTGAGGAACCCCGCAAGGGGTATGTTAATCCCTCATAGCCAAGCAGTCACATTGTTAGAAGCTGGGAAGAGGATGTCTACCCAAGTAACAGGGCAGAAGAAAGCCGGATCTAGAAGATGGGCCTAATAGAGCATAGCAGGTACAGGTTGCCAATAGCGTGAGAAAATAAGGAAAATCAATACTCTACAAGAGTTGCAATGTACAACAGAGAGCATAGCAAGGAACAGATTATCTGGAGTGAACAGTGTTTGCATCCAGAGCAGGATTCGCTCACCCTACTGAGTTTTCTTCTTGAGCATAATGTCTGGGGCCTGTGTTGTCCAAGGAAGCTGCATCATCCAGGGCTGCAGGTTCTACAGGGTCATTTCCTTTATTTTTGGTACCAGGTTGGTCCCAGTCACCCCATGGTATGGTTTGATGCATTGTGCTGGAATCCAAAGAGGACCTGAGGGGTTGTGAACACAAGTATATCTTCTTCCCCACATTAACAAATCATTTGGACCACACCATAGATTACGATTTACATCTTTCCATAAAACTAATTGTATCTTGAGTGATTTTTGCAAAGTGCTTCTTTATAGCCGATTGAAATTTATCTAAATTTAAGAAATTAAGGGTAAATAAGGCTTGTGCCAATAGCGTTGCAGGGGCCTTACTCATATTCGCCCTTTTTTGTTTTCTGAGCATATTTTTAAGGATGGAATGGGCATGTTCTACTATGACCTGTCCTTGGGGGTTATATTGTGTCTGGAATTGATTCCTTCCACTGGGTTCTTGGTCTCACTGACTTCAAGAATGAAGCTGCAGACCCTCAAGGTGAGTGTTACAGTTCTTAAAGATGGTGAGTCTGGAGTTTGTTCCTTCAGATGTTCAGATGTGTCCATAGTTTCTTCCTTCTGGTGGGTTTGTGGTCTCACTGGCTTCAGGAGTGAAGCTGCAGACTTTCACAGTGAGTGTTATACCTCTTAAAGGTGGCACATCCAGAGTTGTTTGTCCCTCCCTGTGGGTTTATGGTTTTGCTGGCTTCAGGAGTGAAGCTGCAGACCTTAACGGTGAGTATTACAGCTCATAAAGTTAGTGCAGACCCAAAGAGTGAGCAGCAGCGAGATTTATTGCAAAGGGCAAAAGAAAAAGCTTCCACAGCATGGAAGGGGACCTGAGCAGGTTGCCGCTGCTGGCTCAGTGGCCAGCTTTTTTCGCTTATTTGGCCCCACCCAAATCCTGCTGATTGGTCCATTTTTACAGAGCACTGATTGGTGCATTTACAAACCTTTAGCTAGACAGAAAAGTTCTCCAAGTCCCCACCCAATCCAGAAGCCCAGCCGGCTTCACCTCTCAATCCCCCCTCTAAACAGGACACCCCAACTGCTGTTGGGAATTTGGCTGATGACCACTCTAGCTACTTCTTGCTGGATAAGGGCAAAGAAGGGGTCCTGTAGTTGTAGTGTCCTCCAGAGGGGAACTCTTTAGGCCAGTGGAAGGGCCAGTGGGTCGGTCCAGGGGTCCTCAGTAGAAGTTGTTATTGAACTCATTTGGGGTTCCAGTTGTAAGACCATCTGTAGCTTGATGGCCTAGATGCTAGAGGAAATAAATTTGACAAGAAGGTTAAAAATACAGGACTCAAAGGCGAGTAACAGCAAGGTGGCTGCCACGGGGCCTAGAAAGGGGAGGAGCCATGTTGCCGAACTCCAGAGGTTGGTATAAGAATTTGAAAGTCATTGTCTGATTTCAGAAGCCTTTTCCTGTAAACGCCAGATGGCATCTTGTACTATCCCTGACTGGTTAGTGTAAAAACAACACTCTTCCTCTAAGAAGGTGCAGATTCCTCCTTTCTCAGTAGTGAGGAGGTCTAGGCTTCAGCAGTTTTGGAGAGTCACTCCTGCCATAGAGTCTATTTGGGATTGTAGAGTAAGAATAGATTTCGTTATTTCTTGCAAACTGTCTGAGAAATCCTTTGAGAGTGTCTGGTAGGTAGTAGATAATGAAGTAGATAAACCTCCTCTTCCTGTTTCTGTAGCAGTAGCCATTCCTAACACTATAAGTAGGGGTATTAGTTGTATGGTCCTGTGCTGACAGACTTGAGCTTTGAGGGGTACTGATAGGATCTGATTTCCATAAGATTAGAAGTTAGGATAATATATGTTACCCTGTTAAGTTTCAGCAAACTTTACTTTTGTTGAAAACCTTGTAAGTTTGGGATTTCAATTATTATTCTTTGCTATTAATAGGACCTTGTTCAGTCCATATTAACTTAGAATTGGTATATGGCTCCTTCCTGATTCTGTAAGTACTTTAAAGTTTGACTGAGTGCAAACAGCTGGCATGTTTGAGCAGACCAATTATTAAGCAATTTTAATACTCATTGTGTCTTTTTTCCCTTAATCGCTCAGGAGGAACCATCTATCCTCCTGTCCTGAAGGGAGTTCCTCCTAGGTCTGGTCGGACTTTTGTATGGTAATTAGTTAAGATTTAGATCCCCTGCTGGAAACCTGTTGGGTTAAGGATTTTTGATAGGAAAGCTATGGGTTGTCAGTGGCCTCAGTGTTTTCAGACTATGCCCTTATTTACACTGACAAGGCGGTATTGGAGTGTTACAGGGTCGCAGAAAAGACCTTCAATTATCAATTACAGGTTTTAAAGTTACTTTGGCTTTTAAAGGAATAGGGTACACTGTTTTTTCTTTACTACTTCCATTTCTCTTTCTTTCTCTTTGTCTCTTTCTGACTCCCTCTTTGTCTCTCTGTCTCTTCTTCTCTCTCTCCTTTCTGCTGGTGTTTCCCTGTGTCTGCCACCTGCTTATGCTGCTATTCTCCCCTCTTCCTTCCCTGTTTGATGGCTTTGGCAGTGTAAGACTGCCACCTCCTTGGATTTTTGTACTGCGTGCAATAACTCCATGATTTTCTTGTGACATTTAGTGAGGGTTCCCCTAGAGGTTAGGAACTCCCTTCCCTTCCATATTGCAACATGGGCATGTAGGATTAGATAAACATACTTGCTATCTGTATACACAGTTATTCTTTTTCCCTTTCCCAGTTCTAAGGCTTGGGTAAATGCCACTAGTTCTGCTAACTGAGCACTGGTACCTGGGGGAAGAGGCTTACTTTCAAGTACGGTTACTATGGCATAACCTGCCCTTCATATCCCATTCTCCACAAATGAAATTCCATCGGTACATAGGTTAAGGTCAGGATTAGCTACAAGGGGGCTTCTAAGAGATCATCTCGGGCGGCATAAGTCTGGACTATAATTTGCTGGTATTTATGCTCAATTGGTTCCCCATCCTCTGGGATAAAAGGGGCAGGGTTTGGGCCCACACACATACATATTTGAAGCAGCGGTCCCTCATGGTGTAGTGCCTGGTATCTAAGTAGGTGGTTGTCCGATAGCCATAAACTTCCTTTGGCACCTAGTATGCCATTTACATCATGAGTAGTCCAGACAGTGAGATCCTTTCCTTGTATTATTTTGATAGCCTCTGACACTAAGACAGCCACCGCCGCAACTACCCTTGAACAGTGAGGTCAGGCTTTTGCTACTACATCGATTTCCTTACTTAGGTATGCCACTGGTTGTGGGGTTGTCCCACGAGTCTGAGTAAGGACTCCAAGAGCTATCCCTGCTCTCTCTGTGATGTATAAAGAGTTTTGTCCTGTGGGAAGGCTTAAAGCTGGTGCTCGTATTGGGGCCTGCTTTAAGGTTTTGAAGGCTGTTTCTGCTCCTGGTTCCCATTCTACTAGATGAGTATTTGCCCTCTGGGTCTCCTTGATTAGAGTATAGAGGGGCCTGGCTATCTCGCTATATCCAGGGATCCATAGTTTGCAAAAGCCAGTGATTCCAAGGAACCCCACAACTGTTTTAATGTCTTAGGATGAGGATAAGCCAGTATAGGCTGTATTCATTCCTTGCTGAGGGCTCTGGTTCCTCTAAGATTAGGCCTAGATATTTGACCTGCTGTAGGCAAAGCTGGGCCTTTGACCTAGATGCCTTGTACCTTTGATTAGTTAGAAAGTTCAAGAGACCTAGAGTAGCCTGTTGGCATGAGGCTTCCGAACTGGTAGCCAAAAGTAAATCATCCACATACTGAAGCATCAGAGAGTCTGGACTTGAGAAGTGGCCTAGATCTTGGGCCAGTGCCTGACCAAATAGGTGAGGGCTATCCCTAAACCCTTGGAGTAAGACCGTCCATGTAAGTTGGGACGTGTGGTCTGTGGGATCCTCAAAGGCAAAGAGAAACTGGGAATCAGAGTGCAGGGGAACACAGAAGATGGTATCCTTGAGGTCCAGAACAGTGAACCATTCTGCTTCCTAAGGTATTTGAGAGAGCAGGGTATAGGGGTTGGGTACAACTGAATATAGAGGAATTACTGCCTCATTGATGAGTTTAAGATCTTGCACTAGTCTCCACTGACTTGTTTTTGTACTCCTAGAATTGGAGTGTTGCAGGGACTGCTGCATTTCCTTACTAATCCTTGAGCTTTTTAAATGTTTAACAATATCCCATAATCCCTTATGAGCTTCAGGCCTTAAGGGATATTGCCTTTGATAAGGAAAAGTGGTGGGGTCTTTTAGCCTGATTTGGACTGGGCAGGCATTTTCTTCCCTTCCAAGTTGTCCTTCCAATGCCTAGACATCAGGGTTGATTCCCTCCTTAAGTAGGGGACAACAAATGGGTAACTTGTTCCCCATATTCATATAGAGAATAGCTCCAGCTTTGGCTAATATATCCCTAATAAGGGTATGGTACTTTCAGGCATAACAAGAAAGGCATGTGAAAAGAGCAAAGTCTCCCAGTTACAACTGAGAAGGTGGGAGAAATACCTGGTTACAGGCTGTCCCATGATTCCTCAGATGGTAACAGACCTTGAGGACAGTCATACAGGACAGGAGATTAACACTGAGAAGGCCTTGCCAGTGGCCAGGAGGAAGTCAATTTCCTGGCCCTCAATGGTTAAACGTACCCAGGGCTCAGTGAGGGTGATGACATGAGCTGGCGCTTGCCTCAGGCACCCTCAGTCCTGTTGTTGGATCATCTGGTTGGGGGCTTCTGACCCAGAGAACCATTGCACTCTGGGTTAGTATGCCTTCCAGTGATTGCCTCAGCACAGCAGACATGGACGAGGGGGTGGCTTGTTTCTTGTTGGACAATCTTTTTTAAAGTGTCCTTGTAAACCACACTGATAAAAAGCCCTACCAGGTGATTGGCCTGCTCCATTTTCTGTCCTCTCTGAACCATCAAGGTTTGTTTGTCTGAGGGCCATGACTAAGGCTGCAACCTTTCTCTGATCTCACTTTTCCTTTTGGGCCTGTTCCTCTTGGTCCCTATTATAGAACACCGAGGTTGCCAGGTTTACTAATGCCTCCAGATTTTGTTCAGGGCCCAGGGCTTTCTTTTGGAGCTTTCTCCTGATATCTGTGGCTGATTGATTGGGTAATAAACTTATGTTTTAGAATCAATTGACCCTCTAGTGAGTCAGGTGACTGGGAAGTATATTTTTCTAAGGCCTCTCGTAGCTGCTCAAGGAAGGCAGAAGGATTTTCTTTCTTTGCCTGAGTTATGGTAAACATCATTGAATAATTCATGGGCTCTTTCCTAATTCTCCTTAGTCCTTCTAGAACACAAGTCAACAGATTTTTATGACTCCAGTCCCCATGATCTGAGTCGAGGTCCCAGAGGGGATCCACAGGGGGGACAGCTTGCTGTAGGGAATTTGTCCCTTTCTTCAGCTGTCATTCTATTTCCAAACTCTCAGACTGTAGCTAAAGCTGCATTCTTTTCACTAAAGGCCAGGGTTTGATCTAACAATAGCATGACATCTCTCCAAGTGAAATTGAAGGTTTGCCCTAGACCCTGTAGGACATCTATGTACCTATCAGGATTATCTGAAAACTTCCCCAGGTCTGCCTTGATCTACTTTAAATCAGAAAGGGAGAAGGGAACATGTGCCTGGGTTGGGCCAAATTCCCCTCCCCCTACAGCTCTAAGGGGACGTAACTGATAGCCCTGGGGTTTTTGTGGTCCTTTGGAGATTTCTTTGCTTATTTCTTTCTGGGCAGGGGAGATTAGAGGAGGCTTATCATTAATAGGAAGGGGAGCTATAGGGAGACTAGGATATGCGGGTACGCTGAAAGGTCCTCCTGTGGGATGTAAATTACAAGCTTTGCATAGTTGTGTATTCTTCAATGAATAGAAAGCTTGGACATAAGGTATTTCACCCCATTTGCCTTCCCTCTTACAGAAAAGGTCAAGCTGCAGGATAGTATTGTAATTTGTACTTCCCTCAGGTGGCCATTTTTCCCCATCAGAGAGAGAATATTGGGGCCAAGCCATAGTGCATAAAAAAATAAGCCACCTCTTTTTCAGGGTTTGCAGGTCAAATTGGTCCCAATGGCTTAGGATGCATTTCAAGAGTAAGCCTGTTGATGCCTGAGTGTTTCCCATCTGAAAGACAAAACCACCCATGGTTTTGGTTTGTTTCTCTCCGGCCCAAGAACCCACAACGGTCCCTGGACCCTGTTGATTGGAATAGTTGTGCTCACTGACACAGCAGCAGAAACACCTCTTGCCCAAGAACCCACAACAGTCCCTGGATCCTGCTGATCGGAATAGTTGCGCTCACGGACGTGGCAGCAGAAACACTAGTTTTCCTCCTAGACCACAAGGAAGACCAAGGAAGGTCGGATTTAGTGGCCCTTACCAACACATTCTCGAAAACCTCTTAGAGTCCTAAGCATTCTCCTGTTAGTATTGGGACTTTACACATGTCCTAAAAGATATTATGCCCCAAAAATGAAGTGAAGGGCCATACCCTGAGGGAAGAAGAGGATCTCCAGGGTTGGAAGAATGACACCTTTTGTCCTCACTTGAATAGGAAGGATACAATTTCTGAGGCTCCCCATATCCTAGCTTCAGGAATAGCTTTTATTAGGCCTGCTTGTCTGAGGAGGGATCCTAAAACTCCAGATAGTCCTCCCTATGATGGGGCTATGGGCAAAAATTATATCTTTCTGATTAGTGAGACTGGGTGCCTAAAGAAGGTAACAGAGTCCTGGAGTTTATACTAGAAATCATTCTTATAGGAGAAGCTAGAAAAGCACCAGAGACAAGGAGTGGTTTTTAGAAGTGGGACTAGCCTCAGAGAAGAGAGGTGAGAGGAAGTTTGTCTGACCGGCATTAGGACCCAGGAGGCAAGGGTCAGGATAGATAGGATAGATGGGCGACATGACTTTGAGAGTTCTGTTCATGGCCACAGGGTCAAGCAACCTGTCATTGAGACCCCGGAGCTGAATGTCTTTCCTCTGTCAACCCTTGGCTCAGCCCCGATGTACAGGAAAAGTGGAAGCTGGTTCCAGGCAAACCAATGCTCCCAACTCCGAAGAGTCGGAGGTTGTTAGAGAGCCCTTTTCCAGAAAGCCTGACACCTGTGTCTTTAGTCCAGCGGCTGCACTAGTTGCTTTTAACTGGCCAACAGGTGCTTGGTATTTAGCCCCCAAATTCTAAGGAAAATCTGACAGTAAAACAGGTCTGATGGTATTCACCACTTGGTGATTGTCCCTTCATGGTTGCCAAATGTGTCCAGAATTGATTCCTTCTAGTGGGTTCTTCGTCTTGCTGACTTCAAGACTGAAGCCATGGACCCTTGCAGTGAGTGTTACAGTTCTTAAAGATGGTCTGTCCAGAGTTTATTCCTTCAGATGTTCAGATGTGTCCAGAGTTTATTCCTTCTGGTGGGTTCATGGTCTCGCTGGCTTCAGGAGTGAAGCTGCAGACCTTTGCAGTGAGTATTACAGCTCTTAAAGGTGGTGTGTCCAGAGTTGTTCATTCCTCCCATGGGTTCATGGTCTCGCTGATTTCAGGAGTGAAGCTGCAGACCTTCACAGTGAGTGTTACAGCTCAAAAAGGTAGTGCGGACCCAAAGAGTGAGCAGCAGCAAGATTTATTGTGAAGAGTGAAAGAACAAAGCTTCCACAGCGTGGAAGGGAACCCAAGCTGGTTGCTGCTGCTGGCTCGGGTAACCAGCTTTTTTCCCTTATTTGGCCCTACCCACGTTCTGCTCATTGGTGCATTTACAAACCTTTAGCTAGACAGAAAAGTTCTCCAAGTTCCCACCTGATCCAGAAGCCCAGTTGGCTCCACCTCTCAATATGGGATACCTGTGTAATGTTGGATGTTCTATGTATGACAGAATTGTTGAAATTGGGAGCTGGTGTAAGGCAGACCATTATTAGTTTTAATCTTTGTGGGCTACCCCATAAATGCAGAGGTTAAGATGTTTAATGACATATCGGGAGGACTCTCTAGAAAGAGCATGAGCACTAATTAGGTGGGAATTGGTATGAACGGATAAATGTACATATCTTAGTTTTCCAAATTCAGGGATGTGCATATCAGCTGTTTGTCATAACTGATTAGGGTTAACACCTGTTGAACGAGGGGACATGCCTGTGAGCTGGCAATCTGGGCATTGCAGGATAATTTGTTTAGCTAGTCTCAACTGAAAATGTTGGGATAAATTTCTCCAATTTTTGTGGAAAAATTGATGTGATTGGGTGGCTTGGTCAAACAGTGATGTCATGACGTGCAAATCTGCTTGATCATTGCCATAAGCCAGTGGGCAAGATAGCGAGCTGTGGGTCCGAATATGTGTGATAAAAACAGGATGTGTTCATTGATCCAGGAATTGCTGAAATCAAACAAAAGGGGCCTACAGGATGGGCTCAAGAGTGCACTTAATAAAGGCTGTTTCAAAGTTTTGCAATAAATAAATGAAGTAAGCAGAGTCACTAACAATATTGATGGGCTGAGCAGAAAAGGTTTCCAGGGCCAATATTAGGGCTCCAACTTCAGCTCTCTGAGTACTAGTAAATCCAGATTGAGTGAGGGAGTTATGCAGATAGCTGCTTTTCCATTTTTATCAGAGACATCAGTGAAAAGCGTTAAAGCATTAGGTATGGGGGAGTGAACTACCTTTGTAGGCATAACTACAGGAGTGTGAGATAAGAACTGAAGTAATTTTTCAGTGGGAAGGGCATGTTCAATATGGCCTGCATAATCGGAGAGTGCTATCTGAAGGTCTAGAGATAGGGGCAGGACTGCTTCAAATTCTTTTTTACTGAAGGATATTCTTATGACATAAGGGTCATAACCTTGCAATTGATTGCATCATTTGCAGCCTGTATAGATGACTTTACTAACTAGCTGGACTTAGGGAGATAGTGTTTTAGTGCCAGTATGTGAGCAAAAACCCATTCTAGGAAGTGTAGCTCTGGGGCCATCTGTCCTATTAATCCTGTTGGGGAATGTTTAGTAGGAAATACAAATAATTGGACTGAATATCATGGGTCTGAGAAATAGCTTGCTCTATTTCCTCAATTTCCCTTTTTGCAGTGGGGGTTAAATACCTGGGGGTGTCCAAGGCTGCATTACCTTTAGGATAGAAAACAGGTTCTGTAATTTGTCAGTCATTATGCCCAACGTGGGGCGGAGCCAGTCACTATCACCCGGTAATTTTTGATTATCATTTAAGGTGTGTACATTGTTAGTATTCAATTTAACCTCTTGAGGTCTTACTGAGCAGGAAGTTAGTATGTATTCAAGATATTTCCAAGGGAAGGACATCTGTACCTTTTCAGGTGCTATGATTAAACCTGGTAACTGTGTATTCCTCTTGACAGAGGCATATAAACTCAAAAGTATTGGCTCCCTTGGGGCTGCCAGTAAGATGGCATCCATATAGTGGGTGATCTTGCAATTAGGAAATTATTTTCTACTGGGGAGCAAAGCCTGATTTACATGATACTGACACATGGTAGGACTGTTCAGCATTCCTTGAGGAAGTACTTTCCAATGAAATCAGCAAGCTGGCCTTTCATTATTGATAGCTGGTATTGTAA
The DNA here is from genome assembly GCF_000951045.1 of Mandrillus leucophaeus. Classification (NCBI taxonomy): domain Eukaryota; kingdom Metazoa; phylum Chordata; class Mammalia; order Primates; family Cercopithecidae; genus Mandrillus; species Mandrillus leucophaeus. The sequence continues at coordinate 113,933 of NW_012104087.1, forward strand.
ATGCAAATTTTTCTCTGTCCTGCTCTGCAAGGGGAAGAGTATAAAAGCAGTCTTTTAAGTCAATAATGACTACAAGCCAATCTTGAGGAATCACCATGGAGGGAGCCCCTGTTGAAGGGACCCTATAGGTTGCAAATTAGCACTGATAGCACGTAAGTCATGCAAAAGTCTCCATTTACCAGACTTTTTGGGAATGACAAAAATGGGCAAATTCCAAGGGCTGTTTGATGATTCTGTATGGCCAGTTAATTGTTCCTCAACTAATTCATGGGCTTTTTGTAATTTATTTCCCTTTAAAGGCCACTGTTCTACCCAAATAGGATTTTGAGAGAGCCACGTCAGGGGTAGGGAAGGAATAACAACAGTGGCCATTACTAGAAAGGGGTCTGCTGTTCACATAATTCATCAAATTCTGCCCTCCAGAGGAGGTATTGACTGGCCTCTAACGTTGTTTTACCTAGCACTGACAGTCCTATTGGGTCATATGGAAGTAGTCTGCTATAGCCTTAATTAATCCTCTCATAAATGGGCTAGTGGCTCCATTTTCTCTAATGCTTTTTCTTATAAGTGTTGAAAGTAATTGGTCGATTGCCTTGTAGATCTTACATCACCGGGCAGACCAAGAACTCCCCTTATAATGCTGCTAAGACAGGGTCCCATAACTGTAGTGTATCTCTTGTCTTTTTTCCAATGTATTGGGGGAGAGGGCTCAGGGAAAACCTCTGTGGCACCTTTACCCAGTAACAACAGGGCTGAGGAAGGAAGAGGAGGCAGTAAGGTAGACAATGGTTCTTCTTCCATTCCCTTTTTAGGCTCTTCTGTGTAGAGCGGGGCCAAAGCAGCCCTAACTAAGGCCCATAACGTTAAAGATGTTACTGGGACCCACTGCCCTTGTACATGATGTAATTTAACATTTCTTCCCAGAGCTCTAGGTCTAGTGTGCCTCCTTCTGGGAACTATGGGTTATGGAAAACAACAATTTGCATTAGGTCCCTTAATTCAGCCTCTGAAACTGAGGCTCTGCTAGCTTTAAGCAGCTGTTTCAATTTTTTTATATACTATTACTGTTGAGCTAATAACTGGGTTTCCCATGATGAAACCCTAGCTTGAAAATCCCCTCAAACTTGGAAATCCAGAGCAGGCACCAATTACTTACAGCACAGTCACTTCACTTTCGTTTTTGAGGGTTCCATCATGATCCATTGCAGTGTTCTTCACATGGGCACCACCTGCCGGGCCTGTCCACAGAAAAATAGTACTCAGACACAGGTATGCAGTATAAGGGCAGCTAGGGGTCTGCCTGGCTCTAGGGTCAAAGTGCACCCAGAGAAGCTGGAGCTGCATGCTTTAATTCACTGTAGGCACAATGCCAAAAGCCTGGAGCAAACACAATCTGTGAGAAATTGACATTTATTGTTCCCCTTTCAAGGAACGTCAGGTGTGTGGATGATCAAAGATCAGTTCCTGGTCAACATAAGTAAACAAGCCTGTTCAAGATAAATTCCCCTACATTCCCTTGTACCTACTCCTTGCCATCTGCCTCAGGGTCAGAGAACAGCTGTCTGGCTATTCTCCCCCGAATCTAGGCAGAGCCTTTGGACCTTTCAGAAGGCGTGCTGCTTTCCCTATAGTCTCTCACACCACCCTGACTGATCTCCTGCATGTTTGCAGTGGCTGGTACCGGTTTTTTCTTTCGATATTGAGTGTGCCCTTTAGGAGTTCCTGTAAGGCAGGCCTAGTGGGGACAAAATCTCTCAGCATTTGCTTGTCTGTAAAGGATTTTATTTCTCCTTCACTTATGAAACTTAGTTTGGCTGGATATGAAATTCTGAATTGAAAATCTTTAAGAATGTTGAATACTGGACCCCACTCTCTTCTGGCTTGTAGGATTTCTACAGAGGGACCCCACTGTTAGTCTGATGGACTTCCCTTTGTGAGTAACCTGACCTTTCTCTCTACGTGTCTTGTGGTTGCTCTTCTCGAGGAGTATCTTTGTGGTGTTCTCTGTATTTCCTGAATTTGAATGTTGACCTGTCTTGGTAGGTTGGGGAAGTTCTCCTGGATAATATCCTGAAGAGTGTTTTCCAGCTTGGTTCCATTCTTTCCATTACTTTCACGTACACCAATCAAAGGTAGATTTGGTCTTTTCACATAGTCCCTCATTTCTTGGAAGCTTTGTTTGTTCCTTTTTATTCTTTTTTCTCTAATCTTGTCATCTTTCTTTATTTCGTTAAGTTGATCTTCAATCTCTGATATCCTTTCTTCTGCTTGATTGATTTGGTTATTGATAGTTGTGTATGCCTCACGAAATTTTTGAACTATTTTTCAGCTCCATCAGGTCATTTATGTTGTTCTCTAAACTGGTTATTCTAGTTAGCAATTCCTCTAACCTTTTTTCAAGGTTCTTAGCTTCCTTGCATTGGGTTAGAACATGCTCCTTTAGCTCAGAGGGGTTTGTTATTACCCACCTTCTGAAGCCTACTTCTGTCAACTTCTCAAACTCATTCTCCATCCAGTTTTGTTCCCCTGCGGGTGAGGAGTTGTGATCCTTTGGAGGAGAAGAGGCATTCTGGTTTTTGGATTTTCAGACTTTTTGCACTGGTTTTTCCTCATTTTCATGGATTTATCTACCTTTGCTCTTTGATGTTGGTGACCTTCGGATGAGGTCTCTGAGTGGACATCCTTCTATATTGATGTTAATGCTCTTCCTTTCTGTTTGTTAGTTTTCCTTCTAACAGTCAGGCTCCTCTGCTGCAGGTCTGCTGGAGTTTTCTGGAGGTCCACTCCAGACCCTGTTTGCCTGGATATCACCAGCAGAGGCTGCAGAACAGTAAAGATTGCTACCTGTTCCTTCCTCTGAAAGCTTCATCCCAGAGGGAATAAATATGACACCAAAAGTACAACCAAAAGTGGAAAAGATTTTAAATGTCTTTAAATTAAAATTTAAAACTTCTACACAGTAGATCTATAAACTTTGTTTATAGATCATAACAAGGTTACAGGACAAACCACAAACTTGAAAAATATACTTATGAAGTGAATTAATTTCAAAGGATTCATGTATAGAATAGCAAATCTAAAAGTTTGTGATCCAAAACAAGTTAATAGTCTAAAAATTGTTGAGGACCTGAAAGAACTTTTCTGAGATGTATAATTTTAAAAATAGAAAACTTATAATATTTATTTATTTAAAATCAAAAACAAAATTGTATGTTACTATAAATAACAAATTTCCTGCAAAATAAGTTCACCATAACAAATGGAAAATAACTTTAATGACAAGAGTGGTCTTGTTTGGATTTTTGCAAATCTCTATAAAGTCTAACTTAAGGAAGACAGCCGGATTATCTTATTTGCTTCTGCATTCAAGTTATTGCAGTCTTAGTTTACGTATATAAAGAAAATCCAACCTTACACAGATTGTAGTTGCAAAGGGGAAATCCTCACTCACACTCTGAAAGAATGTCAATGTCTCCCAGGGTCTCTGAACCGCACTTTAAGAATCACTGTTCCAGAATGAAGAATTTCCACAATTCAATGAGAAAAAACATAAATGTCAGTAGTGGGGGAGGGGGAAGGCCAAAGGTTTAAATAAGCAGCTTTCATAACAGGAAATCCAAATGTCCCAAAACATTTTTGTTACTGTTCAATAACTTTAGTAATCTAGGAACTTTAATTTAAAATGACAAGGTAACTTTCCATACCCAAAAGACTAACCAGAAAAAATTAAAATCTGGCAATTATAAATTTTCATGAGTGTTTAGAACAATGACAATCTTTATGTACTGCTGGTGGATTTGTAAATTGTCACCTTTTGCAGGGAAAAAATGAACAATATTTAATAAAGTTTCAGCTATCCGTACAATTATACCAAGAAATTTCCCTTCTAGATATGTAACTTAAAGAAGCACCAGGTCATTTGCACAAGATTGACCTTCAGGGCATTGTTTGAATAACAAAACTAAAAATAACCTAATAGAAAAATAGCTAAATAAACTGTGTTATTTAGTACAATGGAATTCTATGTAGCGGTTAAAATAAAGTGACTGTAACTACATTTTTTTAAATCACTTAGAAATATTTCACCTGTAACATTGACTAAGTTTCAGAATGCTACACAGAATAGGATACATTTTTAAAATTTATGACTGCATGAAAGTAATACCATGTATCATTTCTGTATATAGTAATTATGTGTGTGTGTATAGTGAAAAAATTAAAAGCATGGCAAAGAAAGTCATACATCTTCAGAATAGTATGTCTAGATGGACAGACAAGGAGGGTGATCAGAACAGACTCATGTTTTATTCATCAACAAGCTAATGAAAACTGAAGCAAATATGGATAAAATTTGACAAAATTGCATGATGGAAGATATATATATATAACTATATATATAACTGTATACAGTTATGCATGATGGAAGATATATATATATAGTTATATATATATAACTATACAAATTACATGATGGAAGATATATGTATAACTATACATATATAACTATATAACTGTATACATATATAACTATATATATATCTTCCATCATGCAATTATATATATATAACTGTATGTAGTTATATATAACTATATATAGATAGATATCTACATATATCTAACTATATAGATAGATATATATAGTTATTCTCTATACCTGGCTGTATATTTACAACACTTTTTAAAAATTAAATTAAAAACCTAGATTCCCACCAGGTAGTGTGGACAGCAGACATGGAAAATTAGTTGGGATTGAGGTATATAGCTGCAATTTTAAAACATATGCATGGCAACTTCAGGACAATAAATGGACATTTGAATCATCAGAGATGGGCTTATTATTTTTCAGTTGTTCATAAATATGTTATTAATACTTTATCCCCATGATTATCCTTCTGGGTAACAGAATGTTTTTGCTAATGTTTGTTATTTCCCTGCAGATGGACACTGCTATGAATATAAATGGATGGCCAGTGCTTGGAAGGGCTCTTCCCGAACAGTGTGGTGTCAAAGGTCAGATGGTATAAATGTAACAGGTAAACCTCCAGTTTCTCTTTGTTCTTTGAAAATCTTCCTGTAACACACTTGTGATTGGTTGAAGAAAATAGATAAGGAAACAAAGTTACTCTTTCAGTATTCAAAGCCTGTTTGGGATTCAGGGTGCCTAAGCTGTATATACCCACCTGCTGACCAATGACAAATTATTTTATAATGGTTCAAATTATCTCTCACCTAGCCTTTTTAGGTATTGCTGCTGAAACGTATTTAATGAAAATACTATGTAATTCTAATAAATAATTGTTATAAATAATTTTCAGACCTTTTCTAGAAATGTTATACATGAATAATTTACTATATGTTTAAAAATGATCAGTTTTTTGACTTTCTGCTTGTGTGCCTTGAAGGCATATAAACACAGACCAAAAACACCACCAAGGGAGTATGATACAAATCCAAATATCTTGCTTAAATTCAGAT
>NW_012104087.1:119457-144744 GCF_000951045.1 Mandrillus leucophaeus
AAATATCTTGCTTAAATTCAGATGTCTATGATTTAGAGATTTTTAAACTAATTAATAGAGAAGACCTACTGGTAAATTTCAAACCCAGACCATCTGAGCAGCTCATCTACTGCGCCCGCATCCCCAAATTATTATATATCCAAAGAAGAAATCCAAAGGAAGAAATTTTTTTGATTGTACTTCGACCAATATATGCCTCCAAAGAACTACTCTAGTGTGCAATTACTAAAAGCCTATCTGAAGCCTGTAAGCAAGCATGAGGGATCCCAAGGACCCCTTGAAGGAGGAAAAGACTTTGGCTCAAGATAGGTAGTGAACAACCAAGCAAATTTCCTAGAAAGAAATACAAGTCAGAACCAGAACCTTAATTTCAGGCACATGGACCCAGAAATCTAAGCCTTTCCATAAACAATTTCTTTTTATAAATATAACTTACAGGAATTGCCATTGCATAGCAACAGCAGGAGTCTTGACAGTTAACTGCTCAGGCTGACTTGCTGCTGTGTTTTGACCCTGCTGTGGGGGAAAAATACAGTGTACATTTGGATGCCTCTGAGTAATGTTCATTTATAAATTTCACTTTAATATATACAGTAAGAAACAGGAGCAAGGATCAATATGATTTTTGAAAACTATCCATCTTTATATTGAATTTTAAATTACCTGGATTTATTGAAACCCAATTATTTATTTCCTCTGTATGGGAGCTGGATCAGGATGTCAATTTTTTTTCTTTTGAAGATATGATTTTATACATGAGAAAGCTCTCTCAAGAAATCCTTAATAACTCCCTGTGGTCACATATATAACAAAGAAAAGACATCTAGTAGAAACCCTTTGCTCTCTCACTGTATTCTCCATCTACCCCACTCTAAGAGGTATGGAGTGAGAAGAGTCCTGGACAGGGATAGACAGGCTTTCTGAATGAGTTGTTGTTACAGAAGTCATCCATTCAGCTCAGAGATTGGAAATAAATGTCTCCATTCTAACAGCTTCTCTAGATGATCCTATAGGTTTGCAATTTTTTGATGCAAATAATATTTACCTGACTTTTCTTCCATATATTAAAAACTCTTTTTCCACTGCAATTGGGGCTATTCCCCCAATGCAAAGGTAAGTCAAATTTTAAACGACTTACCTATAAAATCATTACTTTTAATTTCTTTTCAATTCAGCAAAGTGTCCAATGGATTATTTCTAATGCTATTCAGTACCAAAAGGCCAATGTGTAAATGATGTGTGTTAAACTCTATATGCATTCTTTCATCTTTTAGGAGAGATGAGATTATGACAAATAGACAAGCATGTAAAGTATATTACCTATCTTGATCAATTGCTTTAATTTATGAATTGTCCTTATAAGAAACTCAAAATATTGCTTTGTGTGTGTGTGTTTAATGATAACAACTTCAATGTGGCCAATTAACTGCAGTTGCCTTGCAATGACTAACTGCTTTTCTGTGACAATTTTTCTGTATTTTGTGATTGCAACAGAGAGAAACACAAAGAATTGGCAATAGGCACCTGTGATTAAATTCCAGAGAATCATCAGTTCCATAAACAAAGAAAAAATTTTATTTTGCTAATATTATGTTAAACTGAACAAGTATAGTTTGAAAATATGAGTCTCCTTCATGTCACCAATGTTTTTTATATCTATTTCCATTTAAAACCTCACTTGAAACAACTTAGGCACAGTTGGTACTACACTTGAAAATAAACAAGAGAGAGATAAACAGCTGTAATAAACCATAGTGCAAAATAAATGATTTAGTAGATACATTTGTTTTCTTCACTATATCCAAAAAACACCCTGAATTAGCAGAAATTGTGATTTTTCTAAAAAAGAAATATGCATTATTTAAAGAAAACATTTATTTAACATAAAGAGCTAAAGAGTTATTTCTAAAGACATGAAAACTATCGTTTTACTTGAAAAGGAAATGAAATCAGCTTTTCAGTTGCTGGACTTGGCTTCATGTGCTCCTGGCAGAAAAAGGTTGTGTGCAATTAGTATTTTCAAAATAGCAGCTATAAAATAATTATTTCAACAAACGCTTGTTGAACACCTGCTGAGTACCAGGCACTGAGCTAGCTCCCCTGGGTAAGAAGGGGCTGGAATCACTAAATAAGGTGGTTAAGGTTAACCAAATATTTCACAGTCAACCACTGACAGAAAAATTCCTGGAATTCCCAAGGTAGTTCAGGATTCAAAGACAAGTCACTAACAATAGTGTATTTTCATCATAACAAGACATATTATTTGTCAAAACATGATTTTCTGTTCTGCAGGGGGCTGCTTGGTGATGAGCCAGCCTGATGCCGACAGGTCTTGTAACCCACCGTGTAGTCAACCCCACTCGTACTGTAGCGAGGTATGTGTAAATTCGTCAGGGCAGACAAGCCAGCTCCATCATTTGTCACCCCACTGTCTCTTGTGCAGTTTCATCTCCCTCCAAACAAAGCATGTCTTGAGGCATAAAAATCCCATTTTAGACATCTCCTTTTATCAATCTAAAAAGTCCTGAATTCACTTGCTTTCACCTTTAGAATACATTTATATATAATGCCAAAAGTATGTTTCTATGTAGTTAAAAATATCACAGGAATTACATATAGTAATTCCCAAAACAAACCTTGTTTAAAGCCTTCTCTTCAAGTCCGGTCTGTTAGACTTTCAAAGATTCCTTGCATGGCTAGTGTAAATCTTCTTGTTCTCCTGCAGACAAAAACATGCCATTGTGAAGAAGGGTACACTGAAGTCATGTCTTCTAACAGCACCCTTGAGCAATGCACACTTATCCCCGTGGTGGTAATACCCACCGTGGAGGACAAAAGAGGAGATGTGAAAACCAGTCGGGCTGTACATCCAACCCAACCCTCCAGTAACCCAGCAGGACGGGGAAGGACCTGGTTTCTGCAGCCATTTGGGCCAGGTGAACTGACTAGACTAGTGTTGAAGTAGAAACCATTAGTTATACATTTAGGCAATGCCAAAGAATTAAAAAGTGAGCAAGCATTTTTATATGAGCTATTGATTATTTTATCTACATGCATTTATTCTGATAGTGCCATCTATTCTTAAATTTTTTACTATCATTAAGGAAAATAACTCATGTTTGAAGTTCAGAGAAATGAAATTACTTCTGAGAAAAAATTTTGGATCAATATGATTCAGTTCAATTCCAGTCCAAAAATTACAAGTATAATTAATTTCAAATTGAACAAAGATGGAAACATGAATTTTTAAAAAATGTGTTGTCATTCAGAACTAAGATAAAGGAGACTATAAAGGCATTCCAGAATTTTTAATTTGATCATAGGAACAGTAATAGTTTGACCCATAAATAAAAACATCAGGAATGCAGTTCTGTGCCAGGGGGCACGTGGTAGATGGACCAGTTTGTATCAGCCCTAAAAATCAGCATACTCAAATACTCAGATCTGTACTAGTGCCATATACACAGGGGCAACAGTGGAGCCTTCCCTTCTGGATGGGATGATTCAAATATTTTTTCACATTCACAGACAGCTCTTAATGTATCTGGTAATAAATGCAAAGCCAATACAGGAAAATGCTTGAAGACCTCATGATATGCTATTCTCTACTCTACACACTTTCCCTCAGTTGGATTTAATCATATGCTCATTCCTAGAACTAACCTGGTGCTTGAAAATGTGCTACATGGTTTATAAAGCAGCCAATAATATCATGCCACTTTTTCTCATACCCTGGAGGAACTACTAGTCCATGAAGCAAAGGAAATCTCCAGTCAGAGCCAGGCATAGTCTACTTTAAAATGCCATTAGAAACATGAGAAAGGATGGAAGGAATCTGCATAGCCAGCACATCTCCATTTCTGTGCATTAAGTCTGAATACTTTACCTTATTGGAGAATAAATGTTGGATTTTTAAGATATTTTAAATGTTTGGGAGATTTGCTTTTAATCACATGATTCCTGCTTTAATTGGCTTATTTGGCTGATAGTACAATTTATTGTGCAAAGCTGACTCATCTGTGTAAGCATGGGAAACTCTTCCCTTAGTGTTCAACACAATGGACTAGCAGACAACCAGTAGCAATTTTGACCTTTACTAAGAATTGAAGCAGATCTCCTCAGATCAAAACCAGTCCTTTTTTTTTTTCCCCAAAAGATTGTTATTGTCATTATTTTAAATTTTATATATAGTTTCCCCAAAGTGAACATTTTAATATATTTAGAAGGTACATGTTCTGAAAACTTAGATATTCTTTGATTTTGAAAAACCCAAAAAAATTTGTTGAAGAAACTCTCAACGTAGAGAACCTCAACCGTGGAATGGTTCTTTTGATTCTAAACTGAACTCAAATTAAAAAAAAAATCTTTAGGATTAGAAAGAAATGATATTTAGAATATTTATTGAGTTTATTCCCAGCAAATGAACTTCTAATTTGATCTAACTCCAGGCGAAAAAATTCCACAGTACCAATTCGCATTTGATGCCTTTCAAATATTGAATAAACCAGAGTCTACGTGAGGTCAGTTTTGCCCAATCTATTTTGCCCAATCTATAATTTAACACTAAGATCAAATACTTAACTGCAATAGAAAATATATGTTGATGTGAGGATCAAATTAAATCGGCCAATGTCATTAATAACATCTTGTGCTTGAAGTTTATTCAGAGCATAAAATTGAGGAGTTCAAAGAAGATGAGACCAGAAACCCAAATTATAAAAGTTCCTGTTATGTCTGATTCCATATAATAGAAAAGGTAGAAAACAATTTATAGATCCTTTTATATGTTAACCAAACTAGTTGTTTTTGTAAATGACATTGTCAGCCAATTTTAAAACACATTGTAAGTGCAGACTAGATAAAAGATTATTAATTCCATAAGATGTTAAATATGTTCACTTTCATTTTACCTGGAATAAAAATGACAAAATTTTTGTTTAAATACCTATCTGCGTTAACTTGAGGTTGTAGAAACTTTCTTAAAATTGCATTTTTCATCTTATCATTGCAATTCTCAAAATAGATTGAAAATCAGAAGAAAATGTTTATATAGCATTACACATGTATTGAGTTTGAAGTAAGATTGAGATGAAAGGCAGCTGAAGTTTTGACAAAGAAATTTGAAATCTGAAGTCAAACATTTATAACTTTTCAATTCAATTTTCCATGATAATTTCTCTTTAATGAAGCAGTATCTAACCCATAACAGCAGCTTTGCATTAATCATTAACTGTGCTGAAGCAATAATTCTTTTTGGGTTTTGAAAGAAATTGGTCATGTGTGACTGATCATTGGTCATCGTTAAAGACTGCCTCATGTATACCAGATTAATGTAAATTAATAACTAATATCTATTCTTCTTAGATGGGAGACTAAAGACCTGGGTTTACGGCGTAGCAGCTGGGGCATTTGTGTTACTCATCTTTATTGTCTCCATGATTTATCTAGCTTGGTGAGTGTTTAAATAATTAAAAATCCAAAGAGATACTTAATCGTAACACAGAAACAGCAAACTAATGTCTCAAATAAGTTCTCTACATCCATCTGGTGTTCACATGAATTTCTAAATAAACATGGCTTTAGTCCTAGATGGGCTAAAAGCTACCAAATCTGAACCATTTCATTTCTAAAGATGAGCAAGAACTTGCTGTGGGTCATCTTCTCGAGTGTGTTCTCTTGCATACTTTCAAGAGAATATTGCTTTGTACTGATTATGGCAAACTGTGGATTTTTATATTGAATTACTAATGGAGGAAGATATTACAGTAATACCTAATCTTATTCAACTATCTTTTAAAACATGCATTATTTATAAATTATGCATTATTTATAAAGGTTTCTGACCAAATGAAAATGACCCCACTATGATATTATTTCTATTGTCAATACTAAAAGAATCCCACTTGGATAATTTATCTTTTGTAGGATAGTAAAACATTTGAAGCTTACTTAGAGTTTATTCAAAGCAAAAACTGAAATTCAAGGAGATCAGAAAATCAAATTCTAAGGTAGACTTTAGGCAATGCAAGCAATGAGGCAATTTTGGTTTATCAATTTGTTTTTACTTTTTTTTGCTTAAAGCAATCAAATTTACAATTAGAAACTGATTTTCTTTCTCCAAATTTTAATGAACTGTTTTACAGCAAAAAGCCAAAGAAACCCCAAAGAAGGCAAAACAACCGACTGAAACCTTTAACCTTAGCCTATGATGGAGATGCTGACATGTAACATATAACTTTTCTGGCAACAACCAGTCTTGGATTTCTGACTTCATAGATGTCCAGAGGTCACAACAAATGTATCCAAACTGTGTGGATTAAAATATATTTTAATTTTTAAAAAGGGCATCATAAAGACAAGAGTGAAAATCATACTGCCACTGGAGATATTCCAGACAGTACCACTTACATAGAGACCATCAACCATGAGAATTATAGGAGATTTAGCTGAATACATGCTGCATTCTGAAAGTTTTATGTCATCTTTTCTGAAGTCTACCAACTGAAAAACCATTTTCATCTCTAAAAAATAATGGTGGAATTGGCCAGTTAGGATGCCTGATACAAGATTGTCTGCAGTGTTAATCCATAAAACTTCCTAGCATGAAGAGTTTCTACCAAGATCTCCACAATACTATAGTCAAATTAACATGTGTACTCAGTTGAATGATACACATTATGTCAGATTATGTACTTGCTAATAAGCAATTTTAACAATGCATAACATATAAGCTCTAAGCTAAGCAGAAAATCCATTGAATAAATTCAGCATCTTGGTGGTCAATGGTAGATTTTATTGACCTGCATTTTAGAGACGGAGCCTCTTTTTTAAGACTTCATTCTCGTCTCTCTCCAAAGTAAGAATGCTGGACAAGTACTAGTGTCTTAGAAGGAAGAGTCCTCAAGTTCAGTATTTTATAGTGGTAATTGTCTGGAAAACTAATTTACTTGTGTTAATACAATACATTTCTACTTTCCCTGATTTTCAAACTGGTTGCCTGCATCTTTTTTGCTATATGGAAGGCACATTTTTGCACTATATTAGTGCAGCATGATAGGCGCTTAACCAGTATTGCCATAGAAACTGCCTCTTTTCATATGGGATGAAGACATCTGTGCCAAGAGTGTCATGAAGACATTTGCAAGTTCTTGTATCCTGAAGAGAGAAAAGTTCAGTTTGGATGGTAGCAAGATGAAATCAGCTATTACACCTGCTGTACACACACTTCCTCATCACTGCAGCCATTGTGAAACTGACAACATGGCGGTAATTTAAGTGTTGAAGTCCCTAACCCCTTAACCCTCTAAAAGGTGGATTCCTCTAGTTGGTTTGTAATTGGTCTTTGAAGGCTGTTTATGACTAGATTTTTATATTTGTTATCTTTGTTAAGAAAAGAAAAAAGAAAAAAAGGAACTGGTTGTCTTTTTAATTTTGAGCAGATGGAGAAAATAATGTATCAATGACTTTTGTAACTAAAGGAAATCAAAATTATATGTTGATTTTTCCTTCTCTCTAATTTGATTTCCTAGTTTCAGGCAGTATTTCAAGATCCATAGTCTTTTGCCTTTCTCACTGGCAAAATTTGAAGCAATCTCTTCCATGCATGATTTCAAAACTAAAATTTTAAAAGAGAAATAAATATCTTGCCCAAGACTTCATTACATATCTAGACCAAGAGTGGCAAACTTTTTCTGTAAAGGACTATACAGAAAATATTTTCCAAAAGGTCTACGTTGCAACTTCTCAACTTTGCCATTCTGCTAATGCGATCTTAGTAAATAAAAGAATGAACATAACTGCTTTCCCATATAACTTTCCTTACAGAAACAGCGAGTAGGGCACCTTGGCAGGTCATATTTTGCTGACCCCTGGTCTGGATGTTTTTTAATGCTAACTCTCCATAGTGTCATCTTTCGTTTTCATTCATTTACCCACTGACTGTTCAATGTTAAAAGGTGAGACTTTACAGTCATTACATTTCCCACTGTACCAAAAGTAGCTATATTTTCTACAGATGTAGCCCTGGGAATGGCACAGTGGAACAATATTTAACTCAGCAGACTTCTTGCAAATGAAAGGAAAACTCAAAAGGTGCCATTAAAAAGCAATACCATTTTCAGGCAACATTATTACAACAACCTTTGTGAGAGAGGAGGACACTAGCTTTTCAGGTTCTTTGAAAAATAGTATAACATGCTATTTTATCTTAAACAGCTGTGTTCCTGTAAAAGTGTTTTGGATTAGAAGGTATTTTACCCTCATACTGGAGTATGAACTCCCCCTGCTGTTCATCAGAGTGTTTGCAAAGATTACAAAAGACATCAGGTTAGGATGTCGTTGTCCCCAAAATGAAAATATTTGTATGTATTTCAATAAGAACTAAATGCAGTAAGCGCTAATTCCTTATTCAATATTCACTATATTAGGAAATGTAAATCATTGCAAAAAGAACAGGTAGGAAGATGAAAATTTTACTTTAAATCAAGGATTTAAAACCATAAAAACAAAATCCATTTTATCTGTTTTATTAAAGAGGAAGAAAAAATAATATTGTTACTCTAAAACTGTGATTGTCTATGTATATACTCAGGGGTCTTCCAAATAATCCTAAAGTTGATCTCTTTGAATAAAATAAAATCCATTTGTCCAAAATGGTTAAGAGAGAATCTATTATGGTTACTTGAAAAATTCAGCTAACCCTCTTATAAAATGTTGCAACACCTAATAATTTTTAAATGTGGGATAGAATACCTACTAAAGCTATACTGAAGATATTGTAAAATGTCACTAATTCAGAAAAGATTAGTATCATCCTATCTATAAGAATTAGAAAATCAAAATTATAGAATGTTATGAAAAATACAAGACATTTTATTCATAAATTGATTAGATTTTACAGCATATGTGTGTATATATGTGTGTATGTGTGTATATATATACACACACACATATACACACAAAATTATATGAGACAGGGGAAATTAGGTTCAACTTGACCTAATAGAGAACATATTGGAAGATCACTGTTAGGATAAATAAATACTGGATAACCTCTTGTTAGAAAGGTGGAAAGAGGAGAATGTAGCAATCTGGCTATTTTGGACAAATGGAAGGTTACTATATTCATGTTTATAACATGAAAATGGCCTTATTTTTGTTTCTGGCATGAGACAATGAGTTAAATATTTTATTGGAATTTCATCAAAACCTTATTTTTCCTGTTCCTTCTAAAAATTTGGGAGGGGAATATAGTAGTAATTTCTCTATTGACACTTTCAACCTTACCGAAGTGGTCTGTGAGGCCAAAAAGATGTAGAACTGCTGTTCCCTAGAATGAAGGTCTGTTTGGTTTTTTTTAAAAAGAGCAGAGAAAGTTTGACAGTAGTATATGAGTTTGCCGGACTATTTCACTAGAAACCATGTAGAATAGAACTAACTGATCTCTTTTGAAAGGGGCTGATTTGCTTATTCATCAATACCTAATCCAATATATGGACTGTAATCTTATTCAAAGGCTTTTTTGAGGACACTACAGTGTAGCTTAAGTGAATTAAAAAAGAGTGCATAAAAGCATGTTTTAATTACTTATAACAAAGCACAAATTACTTCTAACAAGGCAAATATTTATTGACACGTAAGACTCTGCTAGGCACTGTAAAAAACAAAAGTTAGTAACGGCTTTTGTATACATAGGTACTTAAGACATCCAAAAGAAGGGAAAAATGCCTAATGAGTGAAGATAACACTGAAACCTGTTGACTTTTACTCTAGGTTTGTTTTTAGAGGGGGTTAGTATTTTCCCATATGTAATATACATGCCTTTAGGCCATGGTATTAGGAGTTTGATTTTTCCCTGCCCCACCCTCAGGTAGGTGGCAGTGGTCACTGTAACTTAATCAGACCCCTGTTAAGTTCCTGGGCATTTCAAGATACATTCATGTCTTCCTTCTCACAGGAATTGAATAGACCTCTCACACATTTATTTACCTCCCCCAACAACCTGTATATTTGGTTCTTTCTGATTATTTTCTTTGCTTGGTCTCTTTCTACTCTCAACAGCTATTCTTACCTACTTCCCACCAAACATGCCCAATTTTTTAATTAAAAAAAAAGAGAGAGAGAATTCCTATATGTCCTTCCGTATTAGAATCTAAGTGTCACTCACTCAGTGTGAACATCCTGACTTACACCAAATCCACTGGTCAAAGAAATGAATAAAGGGAAAAGGAAAAATGTGGAAGGCATGTAGGGAAAAAAAAAAAACAAACCCTTTTCTGTAAAAATGTCCATGCCTACACTTGCTTTAGATCACCCCATATCCTCCTGTCTCCATCTCGAGTCTTTCTTTGTTCATATTCCACACCACAAGACAGTGAGGAAGGCCCGTACTTTTCAGTACCATACAGAAGGGAGAACCTGTTCTAAAGCTGACGTGGGTCTGTACAGTACATGAGAAGCACAATTCCCAAATGATCTGGGATCTCCTGTTTATGAAAATATTACCAAATTCAAGTGTGGGTTCTTCTATTTCTGCTCAAAAATTGAGGGTGTTGAAAGAATAGTTGTCCTTGAGCAAATCTGTGAGGAATCTTGTCGGAATGTGATCTTTCCTGGGACTAGTTTAGTTGTGAGAACTACATCTGCCTGTTCTGGGAATAAGAGTCTCCCCTGGTCCTGCCCTCAGGCGGTCCTGGCTGCAGGACAGGATTTCAGGTATCAGAAACTGGTGTGTGAGCCAAGCAAGTAGTTATCCTTTTATAAAAAGGATGGTTTGCAGTGTGTTAATGATAATCTTATATCTAGCAGGGACACTGAAAAATGGTTATGTCTACATTATTAAATGAATAAAACTAATGCTAACCAGTTAATTTTGCATTTTTTTGTATGTTTCTACCAAGTCAGATCTTAAAAGTGGGCAGTATATGAAGAGATTTAGTTTGTGTGAGTCATGTTTTCAGTGATCAAAAATCTCTATATTATTTAGAATATAATTGTCAGTCTTGTGTTTTGTAGATTTATTCTGTTTTTAAGCCATAGTTTCTAGATTACCTACTTTTACCCTCAGTAAACTTTTCCCAACTATTTTTCAGAAATCTGTTTGTGTTTATTTTTAGAAAGTAAACATTTAGATTCCTTTTCTGGTACTTTTTTCTCCATTTCTATCACAGAGATTTGAAGAGATCAGTATCTATCATTGTAAAATATAACTTTATTAAATTTGCAATGTCTTTCTATAAATTATTATTCCCTGAATGTGTATTTTATGTTAACTACCTGAATATTTATTTTGTTTAAATAAGGAGGCAGCTGTCTAAGAATTTTTGTTAATATTACTTTGTAAATTGTGTAATGTAATTTATTTTACATTATGTACATTTCCTTTTTAACGCACAAAATGTCTATATACAATTAACTACAGATTTGCAAATAATGTCACTAAGCTTTATTCAGTCAATACAGATGGCATGTGAAGATGTAATATGCTTTTTTACATTTTCATATGGGTTATTTGTAAATAACTATATTGCTGACAAACATAAATACGGAAATCATTTTCATTCTAATCATGTGTATCCGTGTTTTGATTTGCACCAATTGCTTCTTAAATATGGATTAAAGTTTTTTTCCAGTGAATACCTAAATCTTTTACCTACTGTATTGCCCTTTCCTGGGTCGTATAACAACTCCAATTTGAAAAGTTCAAGAAATGCAACTTTTACTTTGAAAGTTGGCTGAGGCCACCAGGTGAATCATGGACAAAAGACCTCCTGGTCTCCAGTCAGTTCAAAAATGGCAGCAGCAGAGGATGGGGAAACTCTACAACAGAGTACAGCTCTTCCCACCCAGTCAGTCGTAAGGCACACCCCTCGCTGTCTCTTGTCCCTGTGTCTACCTACAAAAAACCAGACCTAAAAGTCAAAGCAGAAGCTCACGCCTTAACAAATTCAGGAAGGGACACACAACTTAGACAAGTTACTTCTGGGGTAGTTTGCAGTTAAAACACTTTCTGAAATAGCCATTTGCTAAAATATAAGTAGGGAACCATCTAAGCCCTCAATCTGTGAACCACTCAGAACATGTCGCTAGCCTACATGCTTGATGGAAAAATGATAATTTCCAGTCTTTTTATTTTCTGCATTACTCATTACAAGTGAAACTAGGTGAAAAAATTTTTCAAAGTATCACACAGATTTTTTTCTAGATATCTGGACTTTCATAGTCAAATAGCTAACTTCGTTTTTTATTTTGCAATTCCAATTTATGCCCTACAAACACAAATATGAATATGACTAGTCTACATTTTATTTTTGCTGCTTCTGTGTCCCTAGTGATTCTTTCATTAAAGTCTGTATATATTCCACAACACACACACTTCAATTTATACCCCCCATCAGTGTCAGTTACTCTGAAAAGATATTGTACGCATACAAAAATGCATAAATGTAGTCAGACTTTCTGATATTGCAGTACTTTTATGTGACTTCCCTTCCCCCTTTCACCTTCTTCCATATCATCTCCCAGCCAAGTTAACTTAACAATTTGATATGTATCCTCTCATATTTTTCTCCTTGATCATATGACATTATAAATATGATAGTGGGGAGTGAGATATGAGAGAGAGAGAGAGAGAGAGAGAGAAATGGGTGAATTTAGTAGATACAATTAGGAAACAGCTTCATTTTTTTTTTCCTATTATGTTTTCTGACACTATAAAATGTCCTTCATCCTGTCTTTGGCACCACCTAAGACAAATCCCATGGCTTTTTGATAACAATAAGAGTTATCAAAGTATCAGAGTTATCAAAGTTCCAATCCAGGCTAATCAAAACATCAATCCCTCTCATTGCTTTCATCTCCTTGACTAGTAGCACATTTGAGCAGCTTTTCATCATTTCATATATGTCTGGCTATTTGGACTTGATCTTCTATTACATATAATTTTCAAATGGCAATTATGATGATGCCAATATGGTTGTTAATTTTAGGCCATCAACTAATTTTTATTTTATTATCTTTTGAGACAGAGTCTCATTCTGTTGCCCAGGCTTGAGTACAGTGGTGCAATCTTGGTTCACTGCAACCTCCACCTCCCGGGTTCAAGTGATTCTCCTACCTCACTCTCCAGGACTGCAGGCGTGTGCCACCACACCTGGCTATTATTTTGTACGTTTAGTAGCGAGGGGTTTTCACTGTGTTAGCCAGGATGGTCTCTATCTCCTGACCTCATGATCTGCCCACCTTGGCGAGGCATGACCCACTGCACCTGGCCCTAAATTTTAACTTTTCTGTAAAGAAGGAAAAATAAATTTGGGGATTCTATTTCCCCACAATCTTTTTTTTTTTTTTGGTCATCTCAGGCAGGGGTTCCGCCACCATGGCTGTGGCCACTTCACTGTCCCCCTGCCTGTTGTGAAGCTGGATATTCTCTCTCTATCCTAACTAGCCCCTATGCATGCACATTCCCACTCATGCTCACCCTTGAGCACAGTGTGGCTGGAAGTGATAAAGCTGGAGCCCAACCTTCTGTTAAACTACACATTCTCCTCAGAGCTTTGACATTTTTACTACCTCTACCTAGAAACTTCCCCTTGATATAGGCATGGCTGCTCCCCCACTTCGTGCAAGTCTCTGCTCAAATGCCACCCCTCTGAGAAGCCTTCCTTGACTATCCCACCACTCTCTATTTTCCTGACCTTCTTTTGTTTTCTTCATGGAACCTGATATTACATATCTCCCTGTTGTTTTTTCTCTCTCCCACACAATGAGAGAGGCCAGGTCTTTATTTTGTTTCTTGCCTGGAATAATACCCAACACACAGTAAGAATTATGATTTCCTTTTGGGTGAATAAATGAACAAAAGAATTAGTGAAGTGCAAGGTTTATGACTAAAGAGTAGATAATAATAAATAGCGGATTAATTATGAAGTGGCCACTAGGGTTAAAAAACCAACTAACTCATCCATAGCTTAAAGCTGTCGGTACTCTACTCTCATAAATATATCTTATATTGATTTCACTAGCCAGATATATATTACTCTAAACACTTAGAATGCACAATGCTAACAAGAACAGAACAGTAACAGAGCAGTTGAAGAAAGAAAAACAGTAACTGAGACTGGTATCATAGAGGAGTGACATTAAATACCTAAGGATACTCCAGTAAGATGTGGGCTCTGGAATTTATAAAACTGTATTGAAAACAGGGTCCGTAAAAGACATAATTCGATTGTAGTTTTCACTCAATTGTAATTTAAGTGAATTAAATTAATGGGAAATTATTCCAGGGGGAGTAGGCAAGAGTGCTTGGAATACTGGAAAATTAAGCAAAGGACAATTTCAAATTCCTAAAAAGCCTTTGATCCAGGATATAAAAGCAGTCTGATTATACTATTCAGTCTTAAATAACATTAAATGATTTTATGATGTTAGTAATAATCAAATTATATACTATGTGCTTCAGAGCAAAAATAAAATGGAAAAAACAGAATAGAGTAACAATTCAAAGTGCTTCCAAATTCCCTTAATTTGCTTTGAAACAATAGAACAGGACATTCAGCAACCATGTAAATACTTTAATAGACCATTTAAAATCCATTTCTTGTCGAAAACAATGTCTTGATTTCCTTGAGAGGTAAAAAGAATTTCAAAATCAGAGTCAGCCAGAAAGTACTACAGAGGGAAAGTCAGCGTCTCAGTGGATAGCGTGGACCTGTGTCCCAGTCTTTTATAAACACAGTGCGTTTAGTGAGAATCCTGTCACACCACATCCCCAGTGACCCTCCAGCGGCTATGCTGACAGCTGAAGTATAACTGTACCCTTTCATAATTTATCTTTATAAAAGGTTCACGCGTTTACAATATTTGTCTGCTGGCAGGGGGTTATTTTTAATGTTTATCACGTTGTACGATTTGTTTCCCAAAGGGTATAGGCCTTTTCTTCTGATGACACTACCTTACTATCTATGGGGGGAAGAAATGGTTTATAAAATAAGGCGAGTAGAAAAGTATCCTGGCTGTAGAAGGAGGTATAGTGGACAGGATTATAATTGGAGACTTATATAAATGACCCTTAAAATTAATTTTGGTATGCTCTTGAATTCTAATCTCTATATGGAATAATCCATAGGAAAATCAAATTAAAACGTCTCCTACAATGATAGACTGAGGCTATGTCTGGTAGTGATCATGATATAAATGCATGCTGCAAAAACATTATGGCAACATTTGTTCAGTGATAAAAACTAGAGAGGCCTTTGATACAATTCTCTTCAGAATAGGCATCATATTGGCTTTCAAAAATCAACAATTCCTAGCCAGAAAGATTTAAATGTAATTATGGGTTTACAATGAAAGCAGATGTAGCAATAAATTGGTACATTATCTTACTTAAATGATAATACCAAGTGTAGGCACAGTCCATTGGTATGGAAGTATTAAGAGCAATACCTACCACTGACAATAGTCAGATCCTGCATATTTTACGAAGTTTGCTAGGAAAAGAAAACCAAGAAAAGACTAAAAACCTCTATTGAAAGTTCTGTCAGGATATGGGAAGAGGGCCCAAAGAACAAAGAAGAAAATATAATAAGTAGCTTTTGAACTTATCAAAAAGATTCTCATGAGCATTTATAATTAAAGAAATGTTATTTAAAACAATGACGCAATGGATGGGAAAAATGAAATTTGACAATCCACTATCTTATCAAGTATATAAGGAAAACAGTATCATTCTTTTTTATTTCTAGTTGAGGTAGTATTAATTGATAATCAAGTCAATAAAGGGCAATGTAATACTATTTTTAATTATAAATAAACATATCCTTTAACCTAGTAATTCCACTTCTAAAAACTGACCCCAATGTCTAGAAATAGATTGACAGATGATAATGATTTGTGTATTATATATACACGTGCGCATGTGTGAATACAGAAGTGATATATAATTAATATAAAACATGCACAATAATATAATACAAGGATATGTGTTGTATCATGTTGGTATTTGCTAAAGTATGGAAACAACATAAGTAGACAGAAATACTGTCCACTGTGTTTTGTGAATTAAAAGTTTAAACAAATAACACAAGATCTTGTCTATAAGATCTTATTTCTGTCTTTAATTTGTCAGAATTGGGGACTGGTAAAATTAGTAAGAAATCTCAGCACTTATTCAAAAAATATTTCTTAGTTATCTTTTTGAAATGGCCCTCAAGCTGTTTATTTTTAATGCTTCAAACTATTTTTTTTTTTTTTTTTAGTCAGGGTCTCGCATGTGCCCAGTGCAATGGCAAAATAAGCTCACTACAGCCTTGACTTCCTAGGCTCAAGCAATCCTCCTACCTCAGCCTCCCAAGTAACTGGGACTATAAACACATGCCACCAAGCCTGGCTAATTTTTTGTTGTTGTTATTGGAAGAGACAGGGTCTTGCTATGTTGCCAAGACTGGTCTTGAACTCCTGGGCTCAAGCCACCTACCCATCTCGGTCCCCCAAAGCGCTGGGATTACAGGCATGAGTGACCGCACCCAGCCTGATACAAAATATTGATTGGAAGTTGAGAGTCAAGATCTTTGATGTAGTAATAAAACTCAAAAATGTTTACTCCTAATCATGTATTTTAAGGCCAATTTAAAAAGCAATCATAAATGAGGGTCCTTCTATATAAATAAAAGTAAAAATGATGCTAAATATTTGTCATTTTGGAATGGACCTTTTTTTCTGCCTAAGTCCCTATCTTCCAAAATAATTTTAATTTTTTTAACCCTCTGGCTCATTGTTGCTAATGTGAAACTGTACTTTGGATGTGCCAAAGGAATAACAAAAAGGAATTATCTTACATTTAAGCAATTGCCTGAAGTTAAATTTAATACACTGAAAAAAAATGTTTCTGCAACATTAGTGGGAACAGCTAAAAATAAAATAAAATAAAATAAAATAAAAATAAAGTCCTTTTTCTGTCTGTAGTGGTCAGTGCTTAACAAATAATGAGCAAAACTTTTGCAGCTCATGTGGACTTAGAAAACTTGGAAGTTCAGAGAACTGATTGTCTTTCTGATTAGATATCCAGATTCAATTTTTGAGGCTAATAAGTAGGTAGGGGGAAAAGGTACATCAAAGACCTCTGGGGGAAAAAAAATGAAACAAATGCTTGCCTAATTGGATTATTGCTATGTATCTCCCAAAACATCCTGTTAGAACTTGGCTGTGAAAAATAAGAACAACAAACACTTCAGAAGCTTTTGTCTTTCATCCAGGAATAGTTGGAGGAAGTTGAAAAATACGGGAAACCTAGTATCAATGGTCAATCCAAGGACAGGTGTAATGAGAATGTTATTTACCACATGAAAAGACTTAGTTCTAACATTCCTCAATTGCTTCACTAATGTGATAACTGCTGGCAAACTATATTTATGCTACAGTATAGAGTCTGAGAAAACCATCTCCTCTCAAACAAATGAGAAGACATGGTGTAAGTATTCACTGAATACAGGCAGTGGCATGTGGCATGCATCTCTACCCATTCATTCATTCTGTAATAATTATTGAGAATCTATTATATGCCAGACACCATCCTAGGCTGTGAAGATATAGTTGAAAAGAAAAATGACAAAACTTGTGTTTATGGAGCATACAGTCCAATGAGGGGAAAGAGACAATAAAGAAACAAGGAACTGCAATATACTGGTTGGTGGGAAAATGCCATTGAGAAAAATTAAGTAGGGTAAAAATGTTAAGAAGTGCTACAACATGGAAGAAGAAGTCCCCCTGATCTGGGCTCATTAAGAAGAAATGTAAAGGATATGACAATTGAGAGAAACAGAGGTCCCAGGCAGTGAGCATTATGTGCAAAGTCCCTGAAGGGGGATCATGATTTGCTCATTATAGAATTATACAACAAATCCTACATGGATGAGAAAATTCTGCCTAAGAATAATAGTGGGTTGCTCAACTGGGAAACATTCTCCATCATCTCCTTAGATATTATGCAATATGTTGATGCTTCAGTTAGAAACTTCATGGCAAAAAGACAGATTAGACTGAGAAAACTGAGATTCCAGAGTCAGAACCACCCCAACTTTCTATTACCATAATGAAATATCTCTGCATCTCTTCTAAATATATCAAAATGTTCTTGGTATGTTTGGAAAAATGCTGTAAATGTTAAAAGAAAAAAATGGTATACTCTTAGAAATCATAGGCAATAAAGACTTTGAGAAATATTTTTAATTATAGTATTCAAGTTTGTTAATAAGGAAAAGATATGGACATACAAGAAATTTAGCAATATATATCGATCTTAAAATGTTAATGCCCTTTGACCATGTAATTCCACTTTAGCAATCCTAAGTAAATTATTCAATATGATAAACTTTTATGTACTTCATTACAACATTACAGATATTGGTTGAAAATATATGTTCAATCATACACATGAAAAAACTCATACTTGAGAAATCTATGAATTTAAGGAATATGGGATAGTATGCGATTTTCCCAGTTGTTTTTGAAAATATGAAAGAATTCATACTGGAGGGAAAGCCCTATAAGTATTAAAAAAATGGGGTAATAGCCTCAGTGTTTTTAGTTCCAGTTGAATACATCAAAGAATTTATTTCTGAGAATAAAACCTATAAAGGTACAAAATGTGGTAATGTGTTCATTTCTCTTAGATACACTAAAAGACATACTAATGCCCACTGAAGGTGGGTCGCAAATACAAGAATGTGCTCTTGATTGAAAACCTAGTAGTTTGCAAAATATAGGAAAGTTTTAATTTTAATGATTATTTTTAAAAACATATGGAAACACCCACTGGAAAGAAATCTCATAAATGTAAGTAATTTGGAAAGCTTCATGCAAATTAAATTTTGCATAATGCCCAAAAATGCACATGGATGAAATGTTATGTAAGTCATAAATACATTGTGCTTCTCAGTGACTCTTTCTTAGGGAGGGTCTCTAGTCTATAGATTTCTACTTCTTTTGCAAGGAAACAGGTGAGAATTCTGTAGATATTCTTTAAGCAAGAGTACACAAATTTAATAGGTAGTTTTTTGTTCTTAAGTCAGTTAATAAAAAATTTTTTTCATTCATCTAAAAAGGTGTTGGATCCATGGGTGAATTGAAATCAACTTCTAACATATAGGTTAAGATGGATTTTATATAACTTTTTAATTGTTCTGTGATTAAATAGGTATTGATTGTTGGGATTTTCTTACTGTATATCGTAAGTGTTGGTTATCCCTCATTTATTATATATACTCCACATTTTTTATTAGAAAAACTACTCTTCTTTGTCACAAAGAATTTTACTCTATATTCTTTGCTAATAGAATTAGTATCAAGTTATAAGTATGTAAAGTTTAGTGTATAGTCTCACATGAATTATTATCATTTCTTGTACTTTATCCTTTGTGACTCCGTTATTTGGATAGTTCACTTTGAATTAAAAAGAGAAGTGTGTGTGTGTGTATGTGTGTGTATGTGTGTGTGTGTGTGTGTTCAATCTTAGGGGATGTTAGAGGAAATATGTTACATTCATATTGAAACACTGAAAATTCTAAATTCTATGCTGATTTTCAATTTTATGTTAGTGAAGAATTTTGACATGGAAAAGGTTTATAATGTTCACTGAAAAGCAGCAGGATACAAAACATTGCACATGGTAAAAATATACTTCAGCATGGCCCCATGCCATAATGCAATGTAAACGGGAACTTGGAAAGAGAAGACCTGGATTCCAGCTCGTGTTCATCACTTATCAGCTTGGTGTCTGAGAGCAAGTCACTGAGCCTCTCTACACTTAGGTTTTCTCTTCTATATAAGCGGAAGAGAATAACACCAATTCTGCCTTCCTTATAAAATTATAAATAAAAATAAAATAATATGAATACATTTAATATGTTTTATAAATGCTATTATGATTGGTGTAATCTTCCTTCAAACATTTTTAGAGTTTTAATATTATACCACAGAGCTTGAACTTAAGGCATTTTAAGCTGAAAATTAAATAGAAAAATAACTCTGGCAGTCATCAGGGCAAGCAAGGTTGGAAACTAATTAGAAGACTACTGCATTGGTCCAGAAAAAATAAAATGAGAGCTGAAGAAAGAGGAAGGAGTAATAGATATGAGAGGAGGATTTCATCAAGATATGTTAATGAGTTTGAATTGGTAGCACTTGATAACCTTTTGGATGAAGAGATTGATAAAAAGATAATTCCCAGGTGCCAGCTTAATTATCCATTTACTAAGACTGACAGTGTAGAATAAAGATTGCATTTGGGAGCAATTATTAAGTTTCAGGTGACTGTAGGACATCCAAGCAGACCTATACAAGGAGGATACTATACACTGGAGTCTAAACTCAATAGAAGGCCGGGTACAGTGGCTCACGCCTGTAATCCTAGCACAATGGGAGACCAAGGCAGTCAGATCATTTGATGTCAGGAGTTCAAGACCAGCCTGGCCAACATGGTGAAACCCTGTCTCTACTAAAAATACAAAAAAATGAGCCAGTCATGGTGGCGCCCACCTCTAATCCCAGCTACCCAGCAGGCTGAGGCACGAGAATCGCTTGAACCCAAGAGGCAGAGGTTGCAGTGACCCGAGATTGCACCACTGCACTCCAGCCTGGGTGACAGTGTGGGACCCTGTCTCAAAAAAATAATAAAAAACACAAACTTAATAGAGAAGTTCAAAATTGTAGATTCAGAATTTGTAAGTCATCAGCCCTCAGTTAAATAAGAAGCAGTTAGAGTGCTGTGTAGAGAGACAACCCTGAGAAACACAAATATTTAATGGATGAAAATACAGAGGCAAATCTGCAAAGGATAACATTAATGTAGAAATGAAAGAGAACAAGGAGAGAGTGATATAAAGGCCAAGGATAAGAAAAGAACTTGTCAAAATATTGCAGAGAAGACAAAATGAGATGAAGACTAGAATTTATTATATTTGGCGCTTGGGTCATTGCTGACTTTTGTCAGAGCTGGGTGAGTTGAGAGGTGGCTACAGAAGCTTGTGGAAGGGCAAGTTGTAGGTCAGGAGGTGAAGACATTTTATAAATAGTTCTTTTGAGAGTATTGGCTAGTGGGACAGATAGGACATCCCTAAATAAATGAAATACATGAGAGAGCAATAAAAATATATGTGATTTAGTATAGAAGGTAAAAGGAGACAGTTGCTACTAAAGATACAATTATTTGTTTTAAGTTTACTCCATTAACTGAACTAAGAGTTTAGCATGCATCATTATCTCATTTTCACAGTGCTTCAATGAGGTAATATAACATCAATTGTAAAATGATAATATTGAGACTTGGACGACAAAGCAGGCATGCCTGTAAGCCTCCAGGGCCTGTCCCCTTAACCACTGGACTGTGCCAATTATAAGTTTATTGAGCTGAAGTCTTCAGCCTAAAAATGTTAAATGAGTCTCAGTTTCTCTTCTAGAACTACAGAGAATAATTCATATCTTTTCCTGTATTACAGATTGAGCATCCCTAATCTGAAAATCTGAAATTTGGAATGCTCAAAAATCCAAGATTTTTTGAGAGTCCGTGTGATGCTCAAAGCAAATGCATACTGGAACATTTCAAATTAGGTATGCTCAGCTTGTAATTATATAATATCAATATCCCAAAATTACAAAAATTCAAAATCCAAAACATTCCTAGTCCCAGACATTATGTATTATTCGTCGTACAGACGAATAAAGGGATATTCCACCTTTATTCATCTTTAAGTGTTTAAAGAAAAGTTCCCATGATATCCCACACCTCATTCTCAAGCAAAATATCCCTGATTCCATCATGGTTCTTCAGATAACTTTAATTTCTATCTAAGCTTGCCTTTAATACACAAAGATTTAAGGTTCACAGACTTCTTATAATTCTAGTCATCCCACTCCAGACATTCTCCATTGTATCACTCTTCTTGGGATAAAATGTCCAGAACTAAAAATGACACACTAGATGAGGACAAACCATCCTTGTTCTAACCACAAAATACCAGTAAAAGCACACTAAGATTATATTCACACTTTTTGGTACATAATCTTCTTTCAAACAACTGAGACGCCTAAATTTTCCTATTCTCATGAAGGAAAGTTATAAATTCTTTTCAATATTACATTCTATTACTATAATATTACAGAGTTCATTATTTTTCATTGATATACCATCGTTTGCATTGATCTATTACATGATTTTAGTTTTATTTTCCAGTCTCTGTCTTTTAAGAAATATTGGAGACTTGTCTATAATCCAATGTATTATTCGTCTCCATCTTTGTGCCCTTTGTGGGTTTAATGCACACCTTTCTGTCTTCATCCAATACATCCATACTATTTGAAAGTATAAAACAAATCCTGAATACCTCTCAGAGACTGTCATTCATTCAGTAAATATTTATCAAGAAAAGGATTCTAGGCCGGGCACAGTGGCTCATGCCTGTAATCCCAGCACTTTGGGCGGCTGAGGCAGGAGGATCACTTGAGGCCAGGAGTTTGAGACCAGCCTGGACAACATAGTGAGACCTCAATTCTACAAAAAAAAAAAAAAAAGAGAGATTTCTAGGGTATTGGTAATATTCTGTTTCATTACTGGTGCTTAAATGAGAGAGGTTCACATTAGGATAACACATTGAGCTAAATATGTATAATTTGTGCAACAGAACAGAGTTCAAAAATCCAGATACCTTTAGTTTATAATAAAAGTGTTAATTCAAATAAGTAAGGAAAAGAGTAATTATTTAATAAGTAGTAGTATAGAGACAACTAATAATCATCTGGAGGAAAAAACCCTGAATAATTTTTTAAATTATACTTTAAGTTCTGGGGTACATGTGCAGAATGTGCAGGTTTGTTACATAGGTATACACATGCCATGATGGTTTGCTGCACCCACCAACCCATCATCTACACTAGGTATTTCTCCTAATGCTAGCCTTCCCCAAGCCCCCCACCCCCTGACAGGTCCCAGTGTGTGATGTTCCCCTCCCTGTGTCCATTTGTTCTCATTGTTCAACTCCCACTTATGAATGAGAACATGCAGTATTTGGTTTTCTGTTCTTGTGTAAGTTTGCTGACAATGATATTTGCCAGCTTCATCCATGTCCCTGCAAAGTACATGAACTCATCCTTTTTTATGGCTGCATAGTATTCCATGGTGTATATGTGCCACATTTTCTTTATCCAGTCTATCATTGATGGGCATTTGAAAACCCTGAATAACTTTAAGGTTTATTTTTACAGTTTTATTTTACTGTTTATTTTTCCTTTACCAGCTTGTGGTTTCTAGTCTGCAAATGGCAGAAATTTTTGCCTCTAACATTGCAATGTTGCAACATAGTTTTGCATATTCTGATTTAAACAAGTATTTCAATGACATTGTCATTTGCTTATTTTTCATTTTCCTTACTGATTAATTTGAAAGCACACATTTCCTCATACTTAAAAAAAATTTCTAAAAAAAGAAATGTTATAGTCAAATAAATTGATTCCTAGCAGAAATGTTAATCCAAAAGTCTGGCTTAACAACCCCAGAGGGTGCATTCCTTTACTCATTGATTCATTAACAGATATTTATTGTGTATCTAATATATTCCAGGCCATGTGCTAGACTCTGGAGACACCAGCGATGAAAAATCGTGATCCCTTTTTTAAAATAATTTTTATTCTTGTAGGTTTTTGGGTAACAGGTGGAATTTGGTTACATGAGTAAGTTCTTTATTGGCAATTTGTGAGATTTTAGTGAACCCATCATCCGAGCAGTATACACTGAACTCAGTTTTGTAGTCTTTTATCCCTTAATACCCCTCCCACCCTTTTACCCGCGTCCCCAGGGTGGGAGGTTAGCAATGAGGATGCAAAGGCATAAGAATGATACGATGGACTTAGGAACTCACGATCCGTCTCTTAATGGGATTCAAGATCCATTGAGAACTTTGTCAGGAGAAAGATAACTTGAGACGGAATAAAGAATCGTTCTCTGACTAAATGTTGACACTTAATGTTAAAAATAAATAAAATTGATGAAATGTTCATTTTTTATAAAATCAGTTGGGAATAAAAAAAATTATAAACTTAAAATGTGCTTTTGGTTCAAGAAGATAGTAGGAAAAGTAATAAACTTTTTTAAAAGCATTAATTTATTAAGTTTAATAAACTAAAATTGATATTTGATTCATATTTTCCCAAAGTGAAGAAAATGCCACAACGTCTTTCATGTACCAATCAGGTTACCTGTTTCTATAACCTGAGAAAATAAAAGTAGTCCTCTTCCTTGGGTTGTTTCCTAAGAACTCCAACCACTCCTCACCTTCAATCAGGACTGCTCCAAAGAATGCCCCACCACATGCCAGCAATCTCAAAGCAAGTGGAATAACGAAATAAGACTTCAACCCCTCACCCCATTCCAGACGCCCAGAGTCTATAAAAGAGAAGATTATTTCATTTCGCACATTAATTAGATCACTTTAATTTCATGGAGTTATTTCAAAGCATCTGCTAGGTTCTGTGTAGCTGCAAAACAACCTTAAAAGGTGTATGGCATACCAAACCAAAAGGAATGGATAGCAGGGACAGGTAGGGGAAGGCCACAGTGAAAAGCATAGGCTACCTGATGAACCACTCTCCCTGGGTGCTCAAAATGTCAAAGAGGTTCATGTGTTAGTCTTGGGGAGACCCCCAAGAGAATAGATTTAGCATGCCCATATACTCAGATGTCATCATGGTACAGAAAGAACTAGGAAGAAAATAGACGATCTTAAAGACTGAATTTTTTCATCACAGAAAAAGTGAACAATGCTTAAGGAACTATTAAAATTATTAGATCAGTTTATATTTTAAATCAGATAATATAAAAAGTTAATTTTTCTCAGAGGTGAGATGAGCTGTAAGCAAAATAAAAATATGGAGGATTTAAAATCTGTTGAAATTTAAAATTGGTAAATCTGTTGGAATTTGTTACATCACGACGCTGAACTAAAAGCCAGTCTTCACTGATCAGTGGGAGTGTTTCCTATATTTACATATTAAGATACAGTTCCCTTAAAGCTTTGATTGGCAGACCTAAAATTAAACCATAGTAGTCAATTGTAAAAGGCTTCCCTCTGTGAAATTTTCTCATAAAAGTGTACTTGTTAAGAACAAGGAATCTGTGACCTCACTCCTTGGATTAAATGTTGAGTTCTGCCACTTACAAGCTGTGTAAACTTGGGGAAATTAATCTTTGTGTTTCCATTCTCTTGCTTTTAAAATTTGGATAAAATTAATATTTTTTCT
>NW_012104087.1:144794-148826 GCF_000951045.1 Mandrillus leucophaeus
AAGAATGCCCCACCACATGCCAGCAATCTCAAAGCAAGTGGAATAACGAAATAAGACTTCAACCCCTCACCCCATTCCAGACGCCCAGAGTCTATAAAAGAGAAGATTATTTCATTTCGCACATTAATTAGATCACTTTAATTTCATGGAGTTATTTCAAAGCATCTGCTAGGTTCTGTGTAGCTGCAAAACAACCTTAAAAGGTGTATGGCATACCAAACCAAAAGGAATGGATAGCAGGGACAGGTAGGGGAAGGCCACAGTGAAAAGCATAGGCTACCTGATGAACCACTCTCCCTGGGTGCTCAAAATGTCAAAGAGGTTCATGTGTTAGTCTTGGGGAGACCCCCAAGAGAATAGATTTAGCATGCCCATATACTCAGATGTCATCATGGTACAGAAAGAACTAGGAAGAAAATAGACGATCTTAAAGACTGAATTTTTTCATCACAGAAAAAGTGAACAATGCTTAAGGAACTATTAAAATTATTAGATCAGTTTATATTTTAAATCAGATAATATAAAAAGTTAATTTTTCTCAGAGGTGAGATGAGCTGTAAGCAAAATAAAAATATGGAGGATTTAAAATCTGTTGAAGTTTAAAATTGGTAAATCTGTTGGAATTTGTTACATCACGACGCTGAACTAAAAGCCAGTCTTCACTGATCAGTGGGAGTGTTTCCTATATTTACATATTAAGATACAGTTCCCTTAAAGCTTTGATTGGCAGACCTAAAATTAAACCATAGTAGTCAATTGTAAAAGGCTTCCCTCTGTGAAATTTTCTCATAAAAGTGTACTTGTTAAGAACAAGGAATCTGTGACCTCACTCCTTGGATTAAATGTTGAGTTCTGCCACTTACAAGCTGTGTAAACTTGGGGAAATTAATCTTTGTGTTTCCATTCTCTTGCTTTTAAAATTTGGATAAAATTAATATTTTTTCTCTCATAAAGTCTTTCTACTCCTGCTGTATCCTACCCTTTTAAAGTGCGCAGAATATGTGACTGCTTGATCAATGGCATATGGTAGAAAGATTCTGTGTTTAGGAGACTGATAGCTTCCACTTTCTCCCTCTGAGAGCATTTATTTTTGGAATCATGCTGTAAGGTCTCAAGTAGCTCCATGGAGGCACCATATGGAAAACCACCAAACCTCCAACCACAGACAGTGGCTGAGCTACCAGCCAATAGCCAATACTAATGGAACAGACAAGATGAGTGAGTTGTCTTAAAAGCTGAGACACCTTACCTGTCATCACTTCAAACAGAGATGAGCTGACCCCACCAAACTATGCCTACATCACAGGTTTGTGAGTCAAATACATGATTGTTCTTTTAAGCCACAAAGGTGTATACAGTTTGCTATTCAGCAATAGAGAACCAAAACAAAATTTGATACCTACAAGTTACAAACACCTAAAACGTGTGGCACTAGCTTTGGCACCAGGCAGCAGGTGGAAGCTCGCAGGATCTTGGGAGATTTGCTCATGAAACCTAAAGTAGACTTTTCCTAACTTCAGATAATTGTGGACCTTGGAAATCATGTTAGGACCATAATTTACCCCCACGTTTATGAAACATAGAAGCTCTAAATAAAAATAGTTTAAGGAAGAGAAAAAGAGATCAATTACACTAGAACATAATTAGCTGCTTTGGGTCCAATTTAAAGGGTTGTAAAATGGGATCCGTCAAGAAAGTCTTAAAGTTCTAGAGATTAATTAACATTGAAATAGAAGTGGCTAAGATTTGCCAAATAACTGTAAATCATCCATTTTCTCCTCTAACAGGACCATAAAACTCGTGCTTAAACAGCAGCAGGAATGAGACAGGATCAATTTCAAACACACTTGGCAATAGAGTTAAACTTGTAAGTTCTGAGAAGGTAACATAAATCTGTCACAGTTGCTCTGGGAGAAATCCTGAAAAGATGTTCACAGACAAACTAGTTGGCCTCGGTTTTCGTTTGTGTGCTTTCAGCTGCAAGTAACCCTAACTCAAATTGCTTAAGCAGTGAAGCCATTTATTATTGTGCCTAGCAGGGAAATCAAGACCACTGCAGGACTGACTGGCTCGTTGGCTCACTTACATCATCAAAGATCCAGCTTCGTGGTACCTCTTGGTACTGCTCACATGTTATCAGTGAGAATTCATTCATGTGACTATACCCAGCCACAAGGCAGGCTGAGGAATATAGTCTCTGATTGATCAGCCATGTCTCTGGATGAAGTAAAAAATGTATTTAGGGGAAAAACAAGAG
This sequence comes from Mandrillus leucophaeus, assembly GCF_000951045.1. Lineage (NCBI taxonomy): Eukaryota > Metazoa > Chordata > Mammalia > Primates > Cercopithecidae > Mandrillus > Mandrillus leucophaeus. The sequence goes on from NW_012104087.1 coordinate 147,052, forward strand.
TCTGGAACAAAGAGTTTATGGCAATAGCAAGCAACACTAAACTCAGCTTCTGTTTGCTTTGAAGGCTATATGGGAATAGTGCTCACTGGTGTTAGCTGGATAGTCAAAAACAAAGGCAGATGAGACTTGCTGGTAAATCTTGATCCCCCAGAAAGTTCAATAATAGATTTACCTTTTTGGTAGACATAGTTGCTGGAATGAGAACACAGGACTAGCACTCAACTGGGAATCCTTCATACGGTAGTAGGCGGGCCCACAAATGCCAACATTCTCACATGCTCATTCAACCTAATAATAAAAAAGCAGGGTGCTCCTGCTCTAAGCACCTGTGACCTAGAGGATTCTCAATTCCACATAGACTGCACTGACCAAATTTTAGGTGGATTTTGTTGAAGAACAAGAGAAGCAACCGGGAGCTATGTCCACTTTCTTTTTTCCTTACCTAATTAATTGCACTGCTTGGGGTAGAACCTGAGAAATCACATAAGCCAAGAAAAAAAAAAACGGCATTCTTGAAGCCATGAGCAGGTCTTGGTAACCTGGCCTCTCTCACCTGCACAATGCTCTCTATCCTCTTCAGAATCAGCATTACCCATTCTCAACTTGGAGTGAAATTACAGGAGGCATTCAGTGAAAGAGACTAAGGTAACCTGGTCATGTCTAACACCTGCAAGAGGTCTTCACAGCCCAGCTTCTGAATGAGTTAGCTTTCCATCTGAGAGCCACCCCACCAAGCTGCTACTTTACATTCCATCATTTAAAAAAGCCTGTCTGGGATTATTTTATGTTTTGGATTAATTTTACTACCATTCCTTTCTAAATCAATGGTTGAGTACACAATACATAATGCAAAATGTTACCTACATCCAGAAATTTTAACAGCCATGGAAATTCAATGTGTATTTCCCAAAACACATAATAAAATGCCTTAAATTTTGAAAAGAAAAATTAGAGCCATACAACCACTTGTCTCACTCCAACCATCTCCAGAAGAGCCATATCTAGCACCTCCTAATTGTTAATTTCTGTGCCTGGCCCTTATCAAAAACAATAGGAGGGAACCCAACTGATTATACATGTGTTTACTATTGTATCTTGGTTTGATTCCCAGGAAAGTCCCTTAAAACAAAGCTGGTCATGTTGTCTCATACATGAACACACACACACACACACACACACACACACACATTTCATAGATGTCTCATCTTTAAACAGATTGACATCAAATGTCTTTTAAGACAATGGCAAACCCCTGAGGGTTTTAATACTGAAGTGTATGATAGATAATGTCAGAAAACCCTAAGCAAATTAATTATTATACAACAGTGAACTTCAAATAACTGAATACAGAGAAGTGAGTTGGCAGGCCAGCTGCACTGTAAACCTCCAGGGAATGTTATGTACATCACAGACAAACTGCAGAGCAAACCCTAAACAGCCATACAAGGCAGCCCCGCAGGTTTTTCCTTGCTCCCTCAAAACTTACAGCTATACATGACACAGGGATTTTCCACTGCTGCCCTTGTGGATGACAACTTGCCAGTATAAAAAGCAGACCCCCAACTTCCAAATGGCATCACTTTACATTTGATGCCCAAGTGAACATTCTTGAGCTTCCATTGCCTGTCGGAAATTAACCCCTCCTTGCCATGAATACTCGCTACTTCTAAATCTCCAGGACACTATCACAGATGGTTTAGACACAAGTGCCTCACATGCTTTAGCTCCAGCTTCTCCACCATGCCACCTTGCTGCTGCCTCCTCAGCTGGTCACC
>NW_012104087.1:148876-153482 GCF_000951045.1 Mandrillus leucophaeus
TGGGATTATTTTATGTTTTGGATTAATTTTACTACCATTCCTTTCTAAATCAATGGTTGAGTACACAATACATAATGCAAAATGTTACCTACATCCAGAAATTTTAACAGCCATGGAAATTCAATGTGTATTTCCCAAAACACATAATAAAATGCCTTAAATTTTGAAAAGAAAAATTAGAGCCATACAACCACTTGTCTCACTCCAACCATCTCCAGAAGAGCCATATCTAGCACCTCCTAATTGTTAATTTCTGTGCCTGGCCCTTATCAAAAACAATAGGAGGGAACCCAACTGATTATACATGTGTTTACTATTGTATCTTGGTTTGATTCCCAGGAAAGTCCCTTAAAACAAAGCTGGTCATGTTGTCTCATACATGAACACACACACACACACACACACACACACACACATTTCATAGATGTCTCATCTTTAAACAGATTGACATCAAATGTCTTTTAAGACAATGGCAAACCCCTGAGGGTTTTAATACTGAAGTGTATGATAGATAATGTCAGAAAACCCTAAGCAAATTAATTATTATACAACAGTGAACTTCAAATAACTGAATACAGAGAAGTGAGTTGGCAGGCCAGCTGCACTGTAAACCTCCAGGGAATGTTATGTACATCACAGACAAACTGCAGAGCAAACCCTAAACAGCCATACAAGGCAGCCCCGCAGGTTTTTCCTTGCTCCCTCAAAACTTACAGCTATACATGACACAGGGATTTTCCACTGCTGCCCTTGTGGATGACAACTTGCCAGTATAAAAAGCAGACCCCCAACTTCCAAATGGCATCACTTTACATTTGATGCCCAAGTGAACATTCTTGAGCTTCCATTGCCTGTCGGAAATTAACCCCTCCTTGCCATGAATACTCGCTACTTCTAAATCTCCAGGACACTATCACAGATGGTTTAGACACAAGTGCCTCACATGCTTTAGCTCCAGCTTCTCCACCATGCCACCTTGCTGCTGCCTCCTCAGCTGGTCACCATTGTGAGTTTGGGTTAGACAACAGAAACCTGGGGCCAGCAAGTACCTCTGAATTGCCTACTGGCCATGCATTTCTCCACTGATGAAATACAAGACAAGCTAAATGCCATGGGACTCATATCCATGCAGGATTCCTTCTGCCTCTGTTTCCTGGAAAGGACTGAAGACAGTCATATAATCTCATAACAGGAAACTCAAAAAAGAATACGATTTGACTCTCTAATTGGGGTGTTGGGGTCCACGTAGCATCCAGCCACTCTCCCATTGCATTTGCCTCTGTACTATCTACATAACAACAAACATGAAGCCTATCCAGTGCTGGGAGGTCCCTACAGTTCATCTCCGAGGACTCTGGAGACTGCACCCTGGAAGATAAGTGACTGTGTAGAAGAGAGGCCTCAGAGCTGGTGCTGAATGACTGATTGGCAGAGCATCTTGGTGCTTCTGCAGCAGCAGGACCATTTCCCAGTGTTAGGAGGAGCCACTTAACACTAAGTGTCTCCTCCTTCAGCTGCAAGTAACACCCAGGCTTCCAGGGGATGGAGAGTACCCTCACCTCTGTGACTTCAGCCCAGTGGCAAATTTTCAATTAATTATCCAGAGCGCAACAGAAACCAGTCCATAGGTTTCACCAAGATTTTACAGAAGGATCTGAGGCAAAGGAAGGAAAGAGCAGTATTTACAAGCAGCATTATTTATGGCTACACGTAGCAGGCATAAGCTCAGCTGTATCTTCAGGGTTCCTTGTCAGAGTCCCCTTTCCTGGTCCATTGCTCACCAGGACAGTTTAGAGCAATTCCACCCAGACCCTTGATATTTGTTAATGTTAATTCCCTGAATCCCCAAGCTCACCTTCTAGTGCAAAACCTACTTCCACAGGCTTCATTCTCTGAGCAGCTGAGGAAGCACATACCCCTTTCAGGGGACCTCCAACAAGATAATCACATTGTGTTTGACATCACAGCATTTCCCAGTTATGAGATGATTACAGACAACTTTCACTTTCTTATTTATGGCTTTTTATTTACTAGAATGTATGTAGACAGTAAACATTTTCATAACAAGAAAATTTAACATTTTCATTCAAAAAATAATAAACTTGTTTCTGAGTAATGTTTGTTCTGGTGGAGGCTACTTTTCTCAAAAAAAAAAGAAATTTTCCTTTGTAAAGGTTAATTTCACAAAGCATACACAAGTATCAATAGCCAAATCAATCAAGCAGAATAAAGGATATTAGAGAGTGAAGATCAACTTAATGAAATAAAGCTTGAAGACAAGATTAGAGAAAAAGGAATGAACACAGCCTCCAAGAAATATGGGACTATGTGAAAAGACCAAAGCTACGTTTGATTGGTGTACCTGAAAGTGACTGGGAGAATGAAACCAAGTTGGAAAACACACTTCTGGATGTTATCCAGGAAAACGTCCCCAATCTAGCAAGACAGACCAACATTCAAATTCAGGAAACACCACAAAGATACTCCTTGAGGAAAGCAACCCCAAGACACATAATCATCAGATTCACCAAGGTTGAAATGAAGGAAAAAATGTTAAGGGTAGCCAGAAAGAAACGTCAGGTTACCCACAAAGGGAAGCCCATCAGACTAACAGCAGATCTCTCTGCAGAAACCCTGCAAGCCAGAAGAGAGTGGGGGCCAATATTCAATATTCTTAAAGAAAATAATTTCAACCCAGATTTCATATCCAGCCAAACTAAGCTTCACAAGCAAAGGAGAAATAAAATCAATGGTTGAGTACACAATATGTAATGCAAGATGTTACCTACATCCAGAAATTTTAACAGTCATGGAAATGCAATGTGTATTTCCCAAAACACATGATAAAATGCCTTAAATTTTGAAAAGAAAAATTAGGGCCATATAACCACTTGATCACCCCAACCATCTCCAGAAGAGCCACATCTAGCACCTCCTAATTGTTAATTTCTGTGCCTGGCCCTTACCAAATGCAGCATTTACAGACAAGCAAATGCTGAGAGATTTTGTCACCACCAGGCCTGCCTTACAAGAGCTCCTGAGGGAAGCACTAAACATGGAAAGGAACAACTAGTGCCAGCCACTGTAAAAACATTCCAAATCGTGAAGACCATCAACACTATAAAGAAACTGCATCAACTAATGGGCAAAATAACCAGCTAGGATCATAATGACAGTATCAAATTCACACATAACAATATTAACCTTAAATGTAAATGGACTAAATGACAGGCAAATTGGATAAAGAGTCAAGACCCATCAGTGTGTTGTATTCAGAAGACCCATCTCACGAGCAAAGACACACATAGGCTCAAAATAAATGGATGGAGGAAGAGTTACGAAGCAAATGGAAAGCAAAAAAAGGGGGAAAAAAAAAAGCAGGGGTTGCGTTCCTAGTCTCTATAAAACAGACTTTAAACAAACAAAGATCAAAAGAGACAAAGAAAGGCATTACATAATGGTAAAGGAATCAGTGCAACAAGAAGAGCTAAGTATCTTAAATACATATGCACCCAATACAGGAGCACCTAGATTCAAACAGAAAATTTTAGATAGAAAAGTAACAATATTCAGGACTTGGACTCACCTCTGGACCAAACGGACCTAATAGACATCTACAGAACTCTCCACCCCAAATCAACAGAATATACCTTCTTCTCAGCACCTCATGGCACCAACTCTAAAATTTACCACATAATTGGAAGTAAAACACTCCTCAGCAAATGCAAAAGAATGGAAATCATAACAAATAGTCTCTCAGATCACAGTGCAATCAATTGGAACTCAGGATTACGAAACTCACTCAAAACCACACAACTACATGGAAATTGAACAACCCGCTCCTGAATGACTACTGGGTAAATAACGAAATTAAGGCAGAAATAAAAGTTATTTGAAACCAATGAGAACAAAGACACAAGGTACCAGAATCTCTGGGACACAGCTAAGGCAGTGTTTACAGGGAAATTGATAGCACTAAATGCCCACAGGAGAAAGTGGATAAGATCTAAAATCGACACCCTAATATCACAATTAAAAGAACTAGAGAAACAAGAGCAAACAAATTCAAAAACTAGCAGAAGGCAAGAAATAACTAAGATCAGAACAGAACTGAAGGAGGTAGAGACATGAAAAACCCTTCAAAAAATCAATGAAACCAGGAGCTCTTTTTTTTTTTTTTAAAGATCGATAGACCACTAGCCAGACTAAATAAAGAAGAAAAGGGAGAAGAATCAAATAGATGCAACAAAAAGTGATAAAGGGGATGTAACCACTGATCCCACAGAAATACAACTTACCATCTGAAAATACTATAAACACCTCTAAGCAAATAAAATAGAAAATCTAGAAGAAATGGATAAATTCCTGGACACATACACCCTCCCAAGTCTAAACCAGGAAGAAGTAGAATCCCTGAATAGACAAATAACAAGCTCTAAAATTAAGGCAGTAATTAATAGCCTACCAACCAAAAAAAAGTCTAGGACAAGATGGATTCACAGCCAAATTCTACCAGAGGTACAAAGAGGAGCTGGTACCATTCCTTCTGAAACTATTCCAAACACTAGAAAAAGAGGGAATCCTCCCTAACTCATTTTATGAGGCC
>NW_012104087.1:153942-155295 GCF_000951045.1 Mandrillus leucophaeus
TGTATATTTAGAAAACCCCATTGTCTCAGTCCAAAATCTCCTTAAGCTGATAAGGAACTTCAGCAAAGTCTCAGGATACAAAATCAATGTGCAAAAATCACAAACATTCCTATACACCAATAATAGACAAACAAAGAGCCAAATCATGAGTGAACTCTCATTCACAATTGCTACAAAGAGAAGAAAATACCTAGGAATACAACTTACAAGAGATGTGAAGGACCTCTTCAGGAAGAACTACAAACCACTGCTCAAGGAAATCAGAGAGGACACAATCAAATGGAAAAAAATTCCATGCTCATGGATAGAAAGAATCAGTGTTGTGAAAATGGCCATACTGCCCAAAGTAATTTATAGATTCAATGCTATACCCATCAAGCTACCATCGACTTTCTTCACAGAATTAGAAAAAAAACTACTTTAAATTTCATATGGAACCAAAAAAGAGCCCACATAGCCAAGACAATCCTAAGCAAGAAGAACAAAGCTGGAGGCATCATGCTACCTGACTTCAAACTATACTACAAGTCTACAGTAACCAAAACAGCATGGTACTGGTACCAAAAATGACATATAGACCAATGGAACAGGACTAAGGCCTCAAAAATAACACCACACATCTACAACCATCTGATTTTTGACAAACCTGACAAAAACAGCAATAGGGAAATGATTCCCTATTTAATAAATGGTGTTGAGAAAACTGAATAGCCATAGGCAGAAAATTGAAACCGGACCCCTTCCTTATACCTTATACAAAAATTAACTCAAGATGGACTAAAGACTTAAACCTAGGACCTAAAACCATAAAAACCATAGAAGAAAACTTAGGCAATACCATTCAGGACATAGGCTTGGGCAAAGACTTCATAGCTAAAACAGCAAAAGCAATGGCGACAAAAGCTAAAATTGACAGATGGGATCTAATTAAACTAAAGAGCTTTTACACAGCAAAAGAAACTATCATCAGAGTGAACAGGTAACCTACAAAATGGGAAAAATTTTTGCAATCTATGCATCTGACAAAGAGCTAATATCCAGAATCTACAAAGAATTTAAACAAATTTATAAGAAAAAAACAAACAACCCTATCCAAAAGTGGGATAAGGATGTGAACAGACACTTCTCACAAGAAGACATTTATGCAGCCAACAAACGTGAAAAAAAGCTCATCATCACTGGTCATTAGAGAAATGCAAATCAAAACCACAATGAGATACCATCTCATGCTAGTTAGAATGGCAAACATTAAAAAGTCAGGAAACAACAGATGCTGGAGAAGATGTGAAGAAATAGGAATGCTTTTACACTGTTGGTGGGAGTGTAAATTAGTTCAACCATTGTGGAAGACAG
>NW_012104087.1:155345-156101 GCF_000951045.1 Mandrillus leucophaeus
AAAAAAAGTCTAGGACAAGATGGATTCACAGCCAAATTCTACCAGAGGTACAAAGAGGAGCTGGTACCATTCCTTCTGAAACTATTCCAAACACTAGAAAAAGAGGGAATCCTCCCTAACTCATTTTATGAGGCCACCATGATCCTGATAAGAAGACACAACAAAAAAAGAAAATTTCAAGCCAATATCCCTGATTAATATCAATGCAAAAGTCTTCAATAATATACTGGCAAACTGAATCCAGCAGAACATCAAAAAGCTTATCCACCATGATCAAGTTGGCTTCATCCCTGGGATGCAAGGCTGGTTCAACATATGTAAATCAATAAATGTAATCCATCACATAAACAAAACCAAAGACAAAAACCACATGATTATCTCAATAGATGCAGAAAAGGTCTCTGACAAAATTCAACAGCCCTTCATGCTAAAAACTCTCAATAAACTAGCTATGGATGGAACGTATCTCAAAATATTAAGAGCTATTGATGACAAACCCACAGCCAATATCATAGTGAATGGGCAATAACTGGAAGCATTCCCTTTGAAAACTGGCACAAGACAGGGATGCCCTCTCTCACCACTCCTATTCAACATAATATTGGAAGTTCTAGCCAGGGCAATCAGGCAAGAGAAAGAAATGAAGGGTATTCAAATAGGAAGAGAGGAAGTCAAATTCTCTCTGTTTGCTGATGACATGACTGTATATTTAGAAAACCCCATTGTCTCAGTCCAAAATCTCCTTAAGCTGATAAG
>NW_012104087.1:158013-174110 GCF_000951045.1 Mandrillus leucophaeus
GATTCCTCAAGGATCTAGAACCAGAAATACCATTTGACCCAGCAATCCCATTACTGGATATATAAAGGATTATAAATCATTCTACTATAAAGGCACATGCACATATATGTTTATTGTGGCACTGTTCACAACAGCAAAGACTTGGAACCAACCCAAATGCCCATCAGTGATAGACCAGATAAAGAAAATGTGGCACATATTGACCATGGAATACTATATTTTATACAGCCATAAAAAAGGATAAGTCCATGTCCTTTGCAGGGACATGGATGAAGCTGGAAATCATCCTTCTCAGCAAACTAACACAAGAACAGAAAACCAAATGCCGCATGTTCTCACTCATAAGTGGGAGTTGAACAATGAGAACACATGGACACAGGGAGGGAAACATCACACACTGGGGCCTGTCGGGGTTGGGGGGGGGCGCTGGGGAAGGATAGCATTAGGAGAAATACCTAATGTAGATGAGGGGTTAATGGGTGCAGCAAACCATCATGGCATATGTATACCTATGTACCCCAAAACTTAAAGTATAATAAAAAAAATTAATTTCAACTAAACAAAAATTGAACCTCAGCAAGTAATTAAGATGTCATAAATCTATATAAAACAATGTAGCAAAGGAGAGTGTTGTCTTTAATACACTAGATACTCATTTGCTTGACTAAGATGCTCTGGATTGAAAAAAAAACTAAGATAAATTCTCACTGTTTTAGTTTTCTAATACTACTATAACAAACTATCTTATTTTAATAACAAATGTTAATGATTTATGTTTAAAATTATTTAAGCCAGAAATTTAGTAGCTTAAAACAACACAAACACTGGAGAACAAGTCTAAAATTAGGGAACATCAGGGCTGGACTCTTTCTGGAGGTTTATGGGGAGAATTTGTTTCTTTGCCTTTTTCATCTTCTAGAGGCCTTCCTGCATTCCCTCCTTGGCCCCTTCCTTTCATCATTTTAGCCTCTTGCTTCCCTTGTCACATTTCCTACTATCATCTCTGATCTTCCTTCCTCCCTTGTGATTTCTTTGGGCCAACTCTGAAAATTCAGAACAACCTCCCCATCTTAAGATCCTTAACTTAATCACACTTGCAAAGTCCCTTTTACCATGTAAGATAGTATCTTTGATGATTCTAGGGATCTTTTTTGGGGAGGGACATACTTAGCCTATCACATCCATTTATATTTAAAATATGCTCTTATTAAGTAGCTACACAGATATTGCCAATATATCTACAAAGTCCAAAATGGAAAACTCTACAGTAATTGTTTATTTTAAAGGCTTACACAATTTTTTGATTTTATATCTGGAATTCTTTTAAAAAATAACCTCAGATTAGAAGCTGGTTAACCTCTACGTCTTTTCACGCATAGACATAGTAAGAATAGTTGTAAATATGTTTATGATCACTTTTTGAAAATGTAATCATTCCCAATTATACCTTTGTAGAAATACTTAGTCCAGAGATTCTATAGTCTCTCGAGTGAATCTTTGTAACTGTTCTTTTCCTAGAAGGAAAGGGAATGGGTAGGAGGGGAAGAGAGGGGAGAGGACAAGAGCGGAGGGGATGTGAAGAAGAGAAGACAGGAGGGAAATGAGAAAAGAAAGAGAAGAAAATACAAAACTGCAGTTTAGGAGAAGCAAAACACTGAAGTCTAAGAGCTCTCCTTTCATTACTTATTAGTCATATGACTAAACAAGTCACCTCATCATATCATCCTACATAAAACTGGGCCTATTATTTTCTGCCTTGCCTTTCTTACCAGCTGGGGTGAGGATCAAATGAGATACTTACAAGCTCAGACTATTATTATCATCCTGCAGGGTGAGGCATTTAAACTGCTCGTGTCCTACTTGTCATTTAGATCGCAAGAAGAAACACTTCCAGTCTGAGCTATTTACCTCGAATACAGAGCATGGTACATTGAATCCAAAATTTCTTCTGTCCTCACATAAAGCCTTCCAAGGGGAAAAAGAAGGATCATTTTAAAAGTAAAAAGAGCTCTTTAAGAAACAAACATGTCTGTGCCATGTACAGACTTAATGATGACTTATCTAGGGAGTAGAGCTCAGTGAATTTGTGAGCAAAACTGGCCTTATCCAGCTTTATTTCTTCCACTTCCAAAAAAATGTTTGTCAAGTTTTCAAAGAACAATGGAAAATCACCAAAAAGAATAAATACATATTTCAGGTTGGGATGGCCTGAACTGTATAATTTGAGGTCCTTCCTGTTTCCTGGGATAAAAACACTGCATTGTAAAATATGCTTATTTATATGATAGAATCAATTGGCTTAAACAATCTTAAGCCCTAGTCGCCTAAGTTTCCAAAAATTATGTTTTTGCACATAAAACGTCAAGAACTTCTTTAGCAAACTGCAACATTATAATTGGCATTACCACACCTCAAATATTTTGCGTGGACATGATCCAAATTCCAAGGCTTTAAGAGCTAGATGATTCAGTATTTCCAGATCTTCTAAGGCAAGGCTGGCAATCAACTGTAAGAACCAACAGACAGCTTTGTCTAGCTTAAAGAAAACCTGCTTCAACTTCTATTTAATATTACTGAGAGTCATCACATTTCTCTTTGACAAGACTGTTTGCACAAAGGTTTCTCCAGAGAGAAAGTCATGGGATTAATTTACCTCCATCATGGTGATTGACTGCAAAGCAGCCGACGGGCAACTGAAGTTTCTCCAATCTCCCTCACAAATTACTCTAAATGGTTTTGGGGACAAACTTGCCAAGACTGTTTTGCCTAGCAGCTCTGACAGAAAAATGGGCAATTTACTTAAATAAAAAACTGGAGGATCCATTTGGGGTCTTCATAATAAAACTGCCATGAGGCCTTTGTTAGTTGGTGTTTGAGAAGTTGCGGATACATCATGTACATCTAGAAATTAAGGAGCCTGTTCTATGCACAGTTCTTAGGGAATTCATGATCTAACAACATAAAGCTGAGCCTGTCTAACAGGGAAATGTAAAGTAAGGCTAGAAGGAGATTTCCTAAAACGTTAAGAAAAACATTCATCACATAATGTTGTGAATTGTTTCTGTCCATCGTTCTTAATGCAGATGAATCCCAAAGGAGAGTAATGTATTTCACTGATCCACTTTTTCAGAGAGGTGAATTGTGTCTCCACAGTATGGAAATAAGTCTGTTCACTCTGATGGTCAATTCAATTGCCTGAATAATGAGAAGGTTAAATATTTTGAAGTAAGGACGAAGCCCTAAGAAAAACCACCCATGAGAGGAATCAGTTTATGTTATTTTCTGCTTTTAATTTTTAATTTATATAGCTGTGGATGTTTCCTAAGAGTGACTTTAAATTGCTGATTAAAAAGGGGTTTTGGTTATCTTGCTTTTTATGACTGGCAAAGCAAATGAAGAAAAAGAATGCCTTGAATAATTGGGAGGAGATATGAGCTAAAAGTAATCTAGGCCCTTGGTGCACAGAGAGAACTTTAAATGTTTCCAATGCTATCATAAATGATTCCCTAGCAAAGCAGCTATTAGAAGGTCCTGTGAGCAGAGTACACTGATAAAAAGAAAAAGATATTGATTATTATGGTAGTTATTGAGTATAATTTCTCATCAAGCACTGCAGTAGGTGCTGGGGATATAATGAATATGATGTGGTCTCTTCTCCCAAACAGCTCACAGTAAGGTAGGAAGAGAATCGAAATAACTTCGGCATACCAAAACTCATAAAATTCAGCTAAGACAGAGCTTAGATAAAATTTTATGGTTTAAATGCTAATATTAGGAAATAAGAATCATTACAATAATCTCAGCTACAACAATAAGTTAAAAATAATAAAGAGTAAACTAAATCATAAGTAACTAAAAAAAATAGAGCAGACATCAGTAATAGAAAATAGACAAACAAAAAAGTCAGTATAATCAAGAGCAAATTTCTTAAAGCCTAGCCAGAATTATCAAGCTTTTTTATAAAAAAGGAAAATATAAATTGCCTGTATCAGAAATGAAAGAGGAAACTTCACCACAGGACCTCTAGATGTTAAAAGATAATCAGGAGAATATAAATGAACATTATGCCAATAACCTCAGCAACCTAGATAAAATGAGTAAATTTCTAGAAGGACAAATATTATAAAAACTGACAGGAAAGTAAATTTAAAATCTTAATAATCCTTTATATATTAAAGTAAGTGACTTTTTTTTTTTTTTTTTTTTTTTTTTTTTTTAAGACAGGGTCTCCCCCTGTCACCCAGGCTGGAGTGCAGTGGTGTGATCCATGGCTCACTGTAACCACCTAGACCTCCTGGGCCCAAGCAATCCTCCCACCTCAACCTCTAGAGTAGCTGGGACTACAGGCACGTGCCACCACACCCTGCTAATTTTTTCTCATATTTTTTCTATAGACAGGGTTTTGCCATTTTGCCAAGTCTTATATCAAACTCCTGGGCTCAAACAATCTGCCTGCCTCAGTCTCCCAAAGTACTGGGATTACAGGCGTGAGTCATTGTGCCCGACTGAAAGTGACTTTTTAAATTTAAAACATTCTCACGAAGAGAACTGCAGGCCCAGATGGCATCATTAAATTCTATTAAATATTTAAGGAAGAAATAATACCAATCTTACACTGACTCTTTCAGAAAATATGGGAGGATAGGATACATTAAACTGATTTTTACCAGGTCATCTTAAACCAACATAAAAATTCTGAGAATATTATTCAAAGTAAAGAAAATTCAAAATCAGTATCAATATTTTTTATGATGTAGATGTAAACATCCTTTAAAAATAATTGAAAATCAAACCCAGAATATACAAAAAGGATAATATAGCATGGACAAATCAGGTTCAGGTTTATACCATGAATAAAAAGGTATCAAACAAGCAATATTGGTTAATCAATATTGGTTGATCAATCAATGCAATTCACCACACTAGCAGACTAAAAAAGAGAATTTACATAATTAACTCAATAGATGCAGAAAAAGCATTAAACAAAATTACAAAAAATACAAAGAAGCTTTCTCAAACTGATAAAGTGATTTCTATGAAAAACTTACACTTAACATCATACTTAATGGTGAATCATTTCCTCCTAAGATAAAGCACAAGGCTAGGATATCTGAAATCATTACTTTATTATCATTATATTAGACATTTTATATATTAGACATCGCAATAAGGTAAGAAAAAAATAAAATACATAAAGATCAGAAAGGAAGGGGTGAAATTATCTCTGTTTTCAGATGATAAAATTGTTTATATAGAAATTCCTAGGGAATCAAGGTAAATGACTACAGGAATAATAGGTAAATCTGACAAGGTCAAAGAATACACACTTAATTATAAAATTTAATTGCATTTCTATATACAAGCAACAAACAAATGGAAAATTAAATGTAGAAACTATATCATTGATAATAGTATCAAAAAATAAAATACGTAAGTATAAACTTAATGAAAGAGTATAAGATCTCTGCACTGAAAACTGCAAAATACTGTTAAGAAAAATTTTTAAAGATCCAAATATATAAAAATATATACTATGTTTGTGAATTAGAAAAATCAATATTACTTATTAAGATGTCAATATTTTCCAAATTGATTTATAAAGTCAACATAATATCAATTAAAGAAGCTGAGAAGCTGGGCGTGGTGGCTAAAGCCTGTAATCCCAGCACTTTGGGAGGCCGAGACGGGCGGATCATGAGGTCAGCAGATCGAGACCATCCTGGCTAACACGGTGAAACCCCGTCTCTACTAAAAAATAGAAAAAACTAGCCTGGTGAGGTGGCGGGCGCCTGTAGTCCCAGCTACTTGGGAGGCTGAGGCAGGAGAATGGTGTAAACCCGGCAGGCGGAGCTCGCAGTGAGCTGAGATTCGGCCACTGCACACCAACCCCGGGTGACAGAGCGAGACTCCGTCTCAAAATAAATAAATAAATAAATAAATAAATAAATAAATAAATAAAGAAGCTGAGAAGCTGATTATAAAATTTTTATAGAACTACAAAGAACCTAGAATCACTGAAACAATCTTGGAAAATAAATATGGCAAAAATTTATACAACTTAATTTTAAAATTTACTATAAGAATGTCTGTAAACAACCTTATCATCTGAAAATACAGTTTTACTTCTTCTTTTTTATCTTTATGTGACAAAATTTTTATTTGCAGCCTATATTCACTGTTCTTATAAATCAATATGAAAAAGAGAACAGCCCAATTAAAAGTAAAAGGGCAAAAGGCAGGGATAAACCTTCACAAAGGAAGATATCAAAATGCCAATAAACACATGAAAGGTGTTCAACCTAATACATTAGTAAAATGCAAATTCAGTCCATAATGATTTTGCATTACATACCTACTAAAAGACTAAAATTATTTAAAAGATTATAATCTCCAAATATTGGTGAAGATGTAGAGCACCTGGAACTCTCACATAATGCTGGGGAGATTGTAAAATACTTCATCAACTTCAGAAGCTATTTGCAATTTCTTTATAATGATACAAATATGCCTACTGCATGACCCAGCAATGATTCCCCTAGGTTTATTCCAGAAAACAAAAAATACATGTCCACAAAAAAGAAATGTACAAGAATATTGACAGATTTATTCATAATTACTAAAGCTGAAAGCAACCCAAATGTCTACTATCATAGGGAAATGGATAAACAAATACCGTTATATTTGTACAATGGAATACTACCCAGAGATTTTAAAAAGGAACAGTCTCCTAGTGCATGCATCAACATGGATGAATCTCAAAAACATTTTTCTAAGCAAAAGCATCCATACAGTATGATTTCATTTATGTAAAAATTCTGGAAAAGAAAAAACTAATTTTTGGTCCTAGAAATCGAAATTGTCTCTGGGGGTCTAGGGCAGGGCTTAATTGGGTAGAAGTATAAGGAAATTTTCTAGAATAATGGAAATGGAAATGTACTGCATCTTGACAGAAGTGTAGGTTCTATGGAAATACATACAGTATTTGCTACACCTGATTTAAAAGTACGCTGAAGACTTATGCATTACTCTGTATGTAAATTTTGTATTAAAAAAGGTCCTAAGCAAAATGAGAAAATGTTAACGTTTGTTAAATACATGTGACTGGCACATGGGTGTCTGCTTATTAATCTCAATTTTTCTGCATTTTTGAAATAATACATACCTTTGAAAATGAGAGAAATAAATTGATTTTTAACAAAGATTCTGAAAACTAGCTTTGTAGGGCCTCCTGACAGCCTTGAGAAGACATAAGAGAATATTGGATGCCTGAAAGTTGGCAGAAGTTGAAACAGAGAGAGGGATGGGAGCTTGGGGGGAAAAAAGCACGCCTCACTATTTTACACGTTTACAAGAGACTGAGATCCTTATATTCACAGTTTCAGATCTTATGTCTTGAAAATAGACATTAATCTCTGATTGTACTAAACATAATCTTACTCAAGGTTTTCTAAATCTCACAGTCAATAGTTCTAAGATAAATTAAACCTATAAATAAATAATTTATTCCATATCAGCTACTAGGAGGATAGTCTCAGAGGAATTTGGTTTTCAATGCTGTGTTAATAGCTCTTCAAATAAATACTGATTTTAAGAACAGCAAAATGTAAATATGATTCAACATAAATCACAACTATGCTATTTTGCTTTACCATACATATATTCTTGTAACGTTATACTGCTCAATTTCAATTATCTGTCACTTTAATGAGTAGGGGTTGAATAAAAATAAGATGTTATGCTTTAGTAATTGCTGAGCAGGATGTGAATGAGATAAATATTTAACTGGTCAAAAAACACAAGCCATTCTGACTCTTTGAATTTCCTTGGGATCCATATTTGAATTATCAAAGCAATTAACCTGACCTAAGTTTCCACCAAAAAGTCATGCATATCTGTGTTGTTAGTATCACACATTCAACTCCCAGGCTTCACTCATTTCTCCCTCTCTCTTGATCCTTACTGAAGAAAAGATATAAAATAAGTGTATGGTTTAGGATAGCATCTGGCAAAGAATTTATGATCCAGTGTCTCCCAATGTCCCTTTAAAATTCTAACTGGAAAAAAAAAAAAGAAAGAAAACACTAATAATAATAATACTGGAAATTAACTGGTAATACTGGCAATAATAATATTTTTCTACAATTGGAAAGAAATTTTCACTAATTATGACCTACGGAAGATGCTGTTTCCTTTCTTCCAAAGATTAAGAAAAAAATTACATTGAGAAACAGTTTAATAAAAGAACCAGAAGAAAATGATTTTTATTTCTAAAGAATATCTTCAAAAAGGTACCAAAAGCCATGACCTCTAGGAAATGGAAACAGAAAGGCATAAGCAAAAACAGATAAAGGTGGAAAATGAAAGAGCCATTTCTGAACATAAAAGCTGAAAATGGAGTGTAAAGGAAAAGATTGGTGTACTTTAGTACACACAAAAAGTTAAAACTTCACGAACCAAATAAAATACACAAAAGAAGCTAGAAAAATGATTGGCAGTATATATGATCAAAAATAATTAATAGCTTAACTTCCTAAATAACTAACAATAAAAAAAAAGCCGTGAGAACAAAACAAAAAAATACAAATAATTACATAAGAAATGCAATTCTGGTAAACATGAAAGAATTCAGTCTGTTTAATAATCAAAGAAATGCAAATTATTATTCAATGAGATATACTTTATACTTTTATTTAATCAAATGAAAATAGCAACATTGGCAAGGATGAGATGAAAGGAATTCTCTCATACAATGCTAGCCTGAATAAAAGTTATTACAACTTTATAAAAGATAACTTTGCTATTTAAATAAAAAGCCTTAAAATATATCTTAATGTTGAAGCCTCAAAGTTCAAGAGAACTTGACATTAGAAAATAATCAAATTCTCACCAAAATACACATCAGTTCAAGGTAGCAGTATTTATAAGAGAAAAATCATTGGAAATAACCTTTACTTTTAGTAATTAGAATTGGTTAAATAAATCTCATATATAACTATGAAAACTATTTTGCAGTAATTAAAAATTCAGTTCTTGAATCATGGAGAAAATGTTTATCTTGAAATATCAATTTTAAAAAGTAGAACCAAACTGATTAAAATTTTGTCAAAGAAAAATTGTAAATATATTACATCTATGAAGAGGTTAAAGGCTGAAGAAGGAAAATATATAAAACTAATTTAAAAAGAGGGTTTCTGGAGAACAAATTATAGGTGTCCTGTTTCCTCTTTAAATATTTCTGAATTTTTCCAAATTATCTATAATGAACTTGCACTACTTTTATAATCAAGAATTCTATTTTAAAATCACAGAATTCAATCAGGATGAATTTCTTCCAAAAAAAATTACTAATTGATGATATAAGAAAGCCAAATAATATGTCCTTGTATAATTACATATATTCATCTATGCAAAAAATGAGTGAATGATATAAATAAAACCATCTGATACTATATTATACCATAGGAACAGCTATGTGTTCCTTTAGTTTTTCAAAGAGCATCTGTCACAGTGAAAATACTCCACATAATGTAGTTAATAAGGAGGTTAACGACGTATTTTTGAAAATTTCTTTTTCTAGGACAAAATGGCTTTGTGATTTTTAATGCTTCCCAGGAAAGACACCTGCACTTAATTTCCGCCTTTCTTCTAAAACCATTTCTTCCATTAGTTTCACCATCTCACTTTTCACAGCAATTATTACAACTCTTCAGAAGCTCTGTAGAACTTAATAAAACAGCAAACATAGTTATATATCCAGCAGTCATTTTAGACAATTAAATGCAGTTTTCAGTTTCTCTACACAAATGTGATAAATTGGAGCCCAGACATTGCTTTGAACTCTGATGAAAGGAGTAATTTCTATTTCAAGCAATACCGTTCCCAATTTAAACTTTGGAAACAATCACTATACAAAGTTGTCTTGACCAATTTATTCCACTAGATGGCAGTCTTGGGATGCTACATGTAACGAAATTGTGTAATTTCTGAACATTAACCAAAAGACTAAGAAAAAGCAAGGCTATGGGAAGGTAAAATGAGGTTTAAAATGCTACAATAAGGAAATATAAACAAGCAAGGGGGAAAGATTTAGGAATCACAGCTGAGATTGATAAGGGGAAACAAAAAATGACTAGACTCTCCTATCTGTATTAAGCATGCATTTTCAGATGTATAGCTCACTCCCTTTCTCGCTTTGCTTTCATTAATCAAGTCCTCATAGAACCAGTCCCCACCAGTGAGTGGACCAGGTTCAATGTGGCTTTGTGATAATCATCTTCTCTGGCTTATGGCTCACATGCATGGCAAGCAAAATTAGGGATCTAAAAATGCACAGAACTGCTTTGCCCTCTGAAATGGA
The DNA here is from genome assembly GCF_000951045.1 of Mandrillus leucophaeus. Lineage (NCBI taxonomy): Eukaryota > Metazoa > Chordata > Mammalia > Primates > Cercopithecidae > Mandrillus > Mandrillus leucophaeus. Next base: position 168,371 of record NW_012104087.1, read on the forward strand.
AGGGGAAGGGAAGATAAACAGACACCAGTTAGCGATGCAAGATGGAAGATGGATCATGTTCCTATACCTCCCAAGATACCACTTTATGCTAACTGAATGCTTCACCTTTTTATACTAAAGAAAACTACTTTGAATTAAAATTAGGCCATTTCAGAATCCAAACAGTTTGAGACCATGTCACTGATTCTTTTTGACTGAAGCAAAAGCTGGAAGGGTATCCTTACAAAGCCTTGAAACTGAAAAACACTTTTTGCCCAGAATAGAGAGGACATGTAACAATACCTTATGCCTCTCATCAGGCTGTGGCATTGCAGGTAACTGCTTAATGTGGCTTTCTATGCTTTTCCTCTTTGGACCCTTACATTTTTCAGTGCCAGTTATGAAACGGAATTAAGGCTTCAGTTATTTCAGGAATGCCACAGATGAACTCAGCAGCACTAAACCATATGAGAACCCAAGGACAAAGAACTATCGCTGAATCTCTAATAATTGGTCCTTATCCTTCCACTAAAATCATCACTAATTGAGACTGAATTGCTGGTGCAAAGACTGAGTAGAAATCACCTAATAGCATTCATTTACTGGGTCAAGAATGATAGTGGTTCTGTAGTTCATTCTTACAAAACACCGTTAATTCTTTAGTCTCCCCTTTTAAGAATTCACCTAGCACAGTATTTGTCTGTAATTCTTATTAGTAAACCAGGGCAATTCCATAGATGTAGGATAATGGTGTCAGGTGACTGCCTTATTATGAATGTCAGAATGAAGTTTAGGATATGAATTTCTAATTTTAACAAATAGTCAATCAGGATGATAAACATTTAGATAATCCTCAAATGCTAAAAAAAAAGAAAAAAAGTCATTGAATAGCACATCGTTAGGAATAATGTGGAACAGAATACAAGCATCATCACATAAACTATTTCAAAAAGTTAGTGACTGTATATTTTTACCTAATCAAACATTTTTATTCAAAGGAAAGTAAATACTTTCCTTATTAGCCAAATTGTCCTTCTATATTGCACTAAATGTGTACCTGAAAATTTCAAGAATCTGTATGTATTATGTTTTGAAATTCAGTGTACAATAAATCCACTGTAAACTATAAAATAAATACTTATGTACTTGAACACAGATGCTCATACAAGCAGATATTGGTATAATATGAATGGAATGAATGAAAATATTAAGAAGTTTGTTATGGAAAATATAAGACAATGGATATATTTTTCTTGGGGACTTGGTAGGTCTTCTTAAAAGGCATAGAGGAAAATATTAACAATTTTGGCAATATTAAAATTTAAAACTTTGTTGCAAAAGGCATAAAAAATTAAAATATAAGAGATTGAGTCAAGTTATTTCTATTGTGCCTCCAAGACAAAAGATTAGAATCCAGAATGTATATAAAGATGACAAATTACCCAACAAAAACAAAGTGGCAAATAATATACCCGGCAAATCTCAGATTAGGGCAAAGTATATAAATATGATCCCAGCTCTTCTGTGAGCCAAGGGCAAAGCAGAGGTGGGAATGGAGGGATGAAAGAAGATAATTTCATTTTCTTTGCATCTTCTCAGCTGTTGACTACAATTTTTTTAAACTTTTACTTGTCTATCATTTATTTCAACTTTTGTACATGAATTTACTATGTTTTTAAAAAGTCCAGATTTCCCTAGTTTATTGTATCAAGAAAAGCCTTAAACTCACAATAACTCAGACACCAATGCCAGGTAGAAGACGAGGTGGCTGAAGGAAAAGAACAGACACTCTATTGTATGCAAAGATGTAACAAACATTTTTTAAAAGAACAATGGTCAAGTCTGGCCTTTAGGTGTAGATTTGATTCCGCATCAAGATGATGAATGAAATTCTGTGTATGGATGCCACTCAAATTTTCAGATATTGTTCTGAGATTCTGACAAAGTGGACCACTGTAAACCAGGTTTATAATCTTCTCTAGGAAAATCATAAGCAACTCAGCCCAGGTTTTACGGGTTGGCACTACAGATTTCCACAAGAGAGCAGCATGTCCTCAGTTTTGAAAAGACATTGGCGTGTTTTGCTTCCATTCTCCACTCTAGATTTCTTTTTTTCCTTTCATACCAATGGCTGCTAAACACAAACATGTTTGGCTTCATCTGGGAACAGTGATGTGAACATAACACATTCCTCCTCTATGCAGGCACAGGTGAGACTCTACTGGACACATGCTCATCATTTGCAAGAACGCAGACCTGATCCAGCATAAAGAATGTGTTAAATGACAATGGGAACAGTGGAGAGCTGTTTGAGATTATGTAATCTCATTCTACACAAGCTGGTAGAATTTTTCTCTTTATTAAGTATTGTTTACCTTCAGAAAATTTATCTTCCTCTCTTAGGTGAGCATATATTCACCAAAAACTTACAGCAATATGTACTGCTTATGTAAACATACAATAGATGGAGGTACTGTTTTCAACTTAAAAATATATATCCATACAATTTAGCACCTTGCTTCCAAGGCAAATATTAAATTATAATGTTTTCATGTTGACTGAGTGCCAAAAAGGTGCCAGGTTCTATAGTTCATATGGAAATAAAGTTAGGAGGGTATTAATAATATAAGAATTCAGTTTTCATTGTCTTTAATTTTAATACACAAAAAGAAAACTGAATTTTGCAGTAAATATATTTTCCAAATTGGTAAAAATTATTTTAATCCCAAATCTTACTGACTGCATAGACTACTTAAGTATTTTGTAATTTAAGTAATTTTGATTTAATGAAACATCAAAGAACGTAAAAGTAAAATCCTCTGTTTTTTACCCTTATTATCTATAAAACAGATTCGTTTTGTTGGGTTTTGTTTTTGTTTTAAATTCCCTGAAGCTTGAGTTGTTTTCCAGGGTGAATTATTTACTAATACCTATTACCCTCAAAAAAGGAGATTTCCCATCAAACTATTGGCATCCACCAAGTAATAATAACCTAAGAATTCAGCTGTGCAAAAAAAAGCTATCTAAAGGGACCAGGAATGAATTACTTGTTTCACAGATAATTCTGTCTCTGCACAAAAGAAACAAGGGAGGGCTGCATTGTTCTTTTGATAACAAATAATAGAGACCTTCTCTTATTTTCTCCTTTGCCTGCTCCAGGAATGAAGATGGAAATTTAACGCAAAGCATCCTGGTCCTTGCTCATTATGATTCTGTAAAGTCCTGCCAGTTAGGAAATGTGTCTCAATTTCTGTGGAGATGAAGCAGGAAGGTCAGACTGAGCTTTAATCAAGGTATCTCCCCGCTGGGGTAGGAAGGCTTCCCTCCCCTCATATATGTGGCTTTAATTTGACTGCTTTTTTTTTTTTTTTTTTTTAAGTGCCTGAAGCCATGTCAGGGTCTGGACGTGGCTGCTATTCACTTAATCCCTGAAGCCCAGTGAGTATACTGATATTGTCATTGACAATTTACTCTTGCAGTATTTTTCTGCTAAACTGGGAGGGATTTTGTTACTGTGCACTATCAAAAATACATGAAGGACTTGCCCCTTATTAAGAGATGCCATGTCAGTTGAGCTAACATTTATAATGAAACCCCAGCAATGAGCAGTCTCCATCCCTCACAGGAAACAAGGAAAAAAGTAGAACTCTTAAATTGCTCTATGCTGCAGGGAGGATTAGCTTCCTCCTGGGGAAAATGTAGTGTGCTATCATGCTATTTTATTCAAAGGCTTTCCCCTCTTCTCACTGCCTTGGACTCTTTGTCATAGTCTCTCCCCCCACCCTGCCCCACCAGCATCCCCAGTGCACGGGCATGGCCCCCAACCCCTTTGGCAATCTTCTCCATCCCTTTTATTTCATAAGAGAGAATTTATTTTCTTTTTCCGGTGTTCTAGACGCTATAATTCATTCTGCATTAGGTGGGGAATACTGACTGACTCCCGAGAAGTCTGGAAAGTTAGACATTGATAGTAGTTCTTGGGTTCAGGAGGGTGTCATACATGCTCCCAGACTTGATACTAGGTATGCCAGCTAAATTTTCCTCTTCAATTTGGAAGTCTCTCAAATCCCACCAAAGTGGTAGACTATATGCATTGAAAACAAAACTTGATTGCTATTCATCAAGTTTGAAACCATATATGTTCCACCCTGAGGCATTAGACATATGAAATAGTTATGAGTGGGGCAGCCAACCCTACACAAAACCATAGGAATTGGAATCCTGTCATTGCACCTTCCACAACCATTACCCTTGTCAGTCCCTCTCCCGAGGCACCTTTTCTTCCCCATTCTTCCTCTGGCTGGCTATCTGTTGACAGTTAAGGGATAATTAACATCATTTTAAATTAGAAACATTTTCAGACAGGTTAGCAGCTGAAAAGTGAGAATCAAGAAAGTTCTTCCATATGGCCTTTGGAAGGCTGCTTACCCGGGTTCTAAATAAAATCTCCAAAGCGACTCCAAGGATGTTGTTTGTAATTAGGGACTTTCAAGGAGGCCAGGAGCTTCTCCATGTTGTCCTCTTTCTTTACTTTAACAGACTTTTCCTAATGAAAAACCTGTCCTTTTGCTAAAAATACCTTGAACTAAGATATTAATATTAAGAGATTAAGTAACAGTGCTTCAAGAAACAGAAAAAACTATTCTGCTAATGCCACAAATAATCCCTTCCCAACTTTTTGGTTTTCAAAATCACCTGCTCTTACTAGATAACACCTAGACTTTTCTAAACCATTTACAAGAGCCAAACTATTACATTAGCAAAATGTCTTGGAAACTCTGTCTCACCTCCCAGTTATCAGCCCCAAGACTGCCCAATATCCAATGTCAAGGGATGCAAAGTTTGATTCTTATCTACAAGTCTTGGCCTTCCTAACCTGATAACAGTCATGCTCTCTCTCAATGTCTATATTCTTACATTTGCTAAGGCTCTTAATTGCGAGCAACAAAATCAGGCTCAAGAGAAGAAAATAAAATTTTTGATAAGATATGAAAGTGTCTACAGAAACTAAGGAAGAGTTGACCAGCAGACCAAGGTAAGGACAGAAACTCAGATGGCAGATGGTCCTCAAAAATGGAATTAGGATCATGGTAGGTCTCCCACCCCATCTCTGCTGTATGTTCTGCAATCATATTCATTCATTCATTCTCTCTCTCTGTCTCTCTCTCTTTCTTTTTTCCCCTCACCCCCTCCCCCACCTCTGCTTCTCTCTCAACTGGCATTGTTTTCTCTATTCCTTATGGCAGAAAAATACAATCAACAAGTAGTCTAAATTTTATACAGTATAGGTCTGTCATCTTGGCAAACACAGAATCATCCTCAGAACAAGTTTTAAAATGCAGACAAATACTTTGGCCTATACGAATATCTTAATTTTAGGATATAAATTGTGTTCAGAAGATGTACTCACATGTCAGTGCACACTGGAACATGGTGGCCAAGAAAAAGCCAAAAAACAGAATGAGTACTTGTGATCAGCTGAATAATAATCACCAAAAAGTATTCAGGCCCTAATCTTTGGAACTTACGGATGTTACCCTTATTTGGCAAAAGTAACTTTGCATGTATGATTAGGTTAAGGCTCTTGAGGTGGGAAGATTATCCTGGATTATCCACTGTGCCCTAAAGGTAATCACAAATGTCCTTATAAGAGACAGGCAGAGTGAGATTCGGTTTTAGAGGAGATGAAAGCAAAAACTGGAAGGACGTTCTTTGAAGACAGAGGAAGAAACCACGAGCCAAGCAATACTGGAGTCTAAAA
>NW_012104087.1:174160-178782 GCF_000951045.1 Mandrillus leucophaeus
CCCTCTCCCGAGGCACCTTTTCTTCCCCATTCTTCCTCTGGCTGGCTATCTGTTGACAGTTAAGGGATAATTAACATCATTTTAAATTAGAAACATTTTCAGACAGGTTAGCAGCTGAAAAGTGAGAATCAAGAAAGTTCTTCCATATGGCCTTTGGAAGGCTGCTTACCCGGGTTCTAAATAAAATCTCCAAAGCAACTCCAAGGATGTTGTTTGTAATTAGGGACTTTCAAGGAGGCCAGGAGCTTCTCCATGTTGTCCTCTTTCTTTACTTTAACAGACTTTTCCTAATGAAAAACCTGTCCTTTTGCTAAAAATACCTTGAACTAAGATATTAATATTAAGAGATTAAGTAACAGTGCTTCAAGAAACAGAAAAAACTATTCTGCTAATGCCACAAATAATCCCTTCCCAACTTTTTGGTTTTCAAAATCACCTGCTCTTACTAGATAACACCTAGACTTTTCTAAACCATTTACAAGAGCCAAACTATTACATTAGCAAAATGTCTTGGAAACTCTGTCTCACCTCCCAGTTATCAGCCCCAAGACTGCCCAATATCCAATGTCAAGGGATGCAAAGTTTGATTCTTACCTACAAGTCTTGGCCTTCCTAACCTGATAACAGTCATGCTCTCTCTCAATGTCTATATTCTTACATTTGCTAAGGCTCTTAATTGCGAGCAACAAAATCAGGCTCAAGAGAAGAAAATAAAATTTTTGATAAGATATGAAAGTGTCTACAGAAACTAAGGAAGAGTTGACCAGCAGACCAAGGTAAGGACAGAAACTCAGATGGCAGATGGTCCTCAAAAATGGAATTAGGATCATGGTAGGTCTCCCACCCCATCTCTGCTGTATGTTCTGCAATCATATTCATTCATTCATTCTCTCTCTCTGTCTCTCTCTCTTTCTTTTTTCCCCTCACCCCCTCCCCCACCTCTGCTTCTCTCTCAACTGGCATTGTTTTCTCTATTCCTTATGGCAGAAAAATACAATCAACAAGTAGTCTAAATTTTATACAGTATAGGTCTGTCATCTTGGCAAACACAGAATCATCCTCAGAACAAGTTTTAAAATGCAGACAAATACTTTGGCCTATACGAATATCTTAATTTTAGGATATAAATTGTGTTCAGAAGATGTACTCACATGTCAGTGCACACTGGAACATGGTGGCCAAGAAAAAGTCAAAAAACAGAATGAGTACTTGTGATCAGCTGAATAATAATCACCAAAAAGTATTCAGGCCCTAATCTTTGGAACTTACGGATGTTACCCTTATTTGGCAAAAGTAACTTTGCATGTATGATTAGGTTAAGGCTCTTGAGGTGGGAAGATTATCCTGGATTATCCACTGTGCCCTAAAGGTAATCACAAATGTCCTTATAAGAGACAGGCAGAGTGAGATTCGGTTTTAGAGGAGATGAAAGCAAAAACTGGAAGGACGTTCTTTGAAGACAGAGGAAGAAACCACGAGCCAAGCAATACTGGAGTCTAAAACATGCAAGGAAACATATATTCCTGGGAGCTCCTGGAGAGTGCACAGCCCTACTGATACCTTGATTTCAACTTAGTGAACGCCATTTCTTTTTGTTTTTTGTGAGGTTTTGTTGCTGTGGCTGTTGTTTTATTTTTTCATGTGAAAGCCATTTCTGACTCCTATCCTCCATTACTGTAAAAGAATAAATGTGTGTTTTAGGCTATCAAGTTTGTGGTATTTTATTAGAGCAGACATAGGAACCTAATTTAGTAATTCTTTAAAATACAAGAATGGGACAGGGTGTAGTGGCTCATGCCTGTAATCCCAGCACTTTGGGAGGCCGAGGTAGGCGGATTGCCTGAGGTCAGGAGTTCAAGACCAGCCTGGCCAACAAGGTGAAACCCCGTCTCTATTAAAAATACAAAAATTAGCTGGGTGTGGTGGTAGCTACCTGTAATCCCAGCTACTTTGGAGGCTGAGGCAGGAGAATTGCTTGAACCTGGAAGACAGAGGTTGCTGTGAGCCAAGATTGTGCCACTGCACTCCAGCCTGGGCGACAGAGATTCCATTTCAAAAATAATAAAATAAATAAAATACGAGAAGGGGTAGCAATGCAAGGAAAGGAATTCTTAGTAAGACTCTGAGACCTCAATACAAAAGAAGACTATCAATGGTCACTTGGGAGGAAGTTCAAAGAAAAACCAAGTATCAGGGGGGAAAACGTAAATAGAGGAAAGAAAGATAAACATAAAGGCTAGAAAGGGCACTAAACTGGAAATTAAGGTTCTGTTCCCAGATCCCTTACTCAGATTATAGTGTAGAATAGGCCCTTTACCTTCTTAGCCTTTGTCTAGGCACCTTGACATGAGGGTTTAAGTGACATAATCCCAAAGGTTCCTGCAGCTTTAAGATTGTATGATGCTAAACCTCTAAGTTTTGGCCTAGATTTTGCAGTGTTAGCTCTTGGGGACTCTTGAAGTTTACATTTCTGATTTTGACATGGTAGATATATTGACACAAAATCCAATACAACTATAATGGAAAACCCCAGATGGGCATGTACAAAATCTCTGAGATTATTTAATAAGAAGGAGAACAAGGCAAACTAAAGGCAAGACCCTTGAGTCAGCTCTGGAAAAAATTTTCACAGTGGACTAACGACTGCTTGTAAAAGCATATGTGAATATTCCTCAAGGAAATCTGGAGACAGTTCTGCAGAGTTGAAAGTAAAACACAAATTTATCAGCACCACTGGAGGGAAAAACACATTCACTGGTGATGACAGAATTTGTTGGTATAGAACAAATAGCACTTTAAAATAATAAGGTAATGTTTATGTTTGGGGAAATAATTTAAAGATAAACAAATGTGCCTACAATTTGGTACATCAAAATTTATTTTGCCCCTAAATTCTTCATCTGTGTTCCTTTTGTTGGTTAAAATCATAGCAGTTCTAACAAAAGTTACTAGATATGTGAATCCTTATAAGTATGGCCATAAATTGTGTTTCAAAAATCTTCAAATCATTTGCATAGTTCTGTCATCATATGGAAATGCGAAGATGTTTGTTCTGTCTTGAAACCGTAATAAAAAGAAGACAAGCTATGTATGTGCCTGTTTAGTATTGCATTCAGCTGAGTGTAACAGAACTCAAGCTGTAATGGTTTAACGAAAGTGGGAAATCTCTTCTTTGATTAGAGTAAGTCCAGTTGTAGGCAATTCCGGGTTAGTCCAAGGATTTCACAACGACATAAGTCTCAACTCCTATTCTTCTGCTCTGTCATTCTCGCAAATGGCTTTGCTTTACATTACTGACCCATAGCACAAGATAGCTGCTCCAGCTTCAACTCACTCTGCATTCCAACCAGGAAAAAGAGATGAATCCAAAGGGCAAATGGTTTATTAGTCCCTTTCAAAAGCTTTCCTCAAAGCAACATCTACGCACATTACACTGCTAGAACTATGTCCCTCTTTACACATCCCCAGTTGCAAAAGAGGCTGGCCAAAGCAATTTAAAAAAAAAAAAAAAAAAAGGCTGAGTACTTGCTTTCTTAAAAAACATCAGAATTTGTTTTAGAAACAAAGCACAGGATAATGAATATTAGGTAGACAACTAAAATGTCTGCCAAATTCTTGAAAAATTGTCAACCATTTTATTTGCCTCAGTGAAGTGATCATTAGGACTTCTCTTAGAATCTCTTTTTAAAGAAGACTTTTAAAGAAAACTTTAGCTTTTAAGATTATTTTTTAACTTTTAAGTTCAGGGGTACATGTGTAGGATGCACAGGTTACATATGTGAATGTGTGTCATAGGGGTTTGTCATACAGATTATTTCATCACCAAGGTATTAAACCTAGTATCCATCAGTCGCTTTTCCTGATCCTTTCCCTCCTCCCATTTTCCACTCTCTGGTAGGCCCTAGTGTGTGTTGTTCCCCTCTATGTGTCTATGTGTTCTCATCGTTTAGTTCCCACCTATAAGTGAGAACATGTGATATTTGGTTTTATGTTTTTGCATTAGTTTGCTAAGGATAATGGCCTCCAGTTCCATCTGTGTCCCTGCAAAGGACATATTCTCATCTTTTTTATGGCTACATAGTATTCCATGGTGTATATGTACCACATTTTCTTTATCCAGTCCATCATTGATGGGCATTTGGATTGATTCCATGTCTTTGCTATTGTGAATAGTGGTGCAATGAACATATATGTGCATGTTTCTTTATAACAGAATGATTTATAACCCTTTAGATATATATTTTATATATATATATGTATGTCCAGTAAAAGGATTGTTTGGTTGAATGTTATTTCTGTCTTGAGGAATCATCACACTGTTTTCCACAATGGTTGAACTAATTTACACTCCCACCAACAGTGTATAAGCATTCCTTTTTCTCCACGCCAGCATGTTATTTTTTGACTTTTTAATAATAGCCATTCTCACCAGTGTGAGATGGTATTTCACTGTAGTTTTGATTTGCATTTCTCTAATTATCAATGATGTTGAGCTTTATTTCGTATGCTTGTTGGCCTCATGCATGTCTCCCTTTCACAATTGCCAAAAAAAAAAAAAAACTAGGAATACAGCTAACACGGTAAATGAAAGATCTCTACAAGAAAAACTACAAAACACTGCT
>NW_012104087.1:179310-207972 GCF_000951045.1 Mandrillus leucophaeus
AGACAACATATGCAATAGCACTCAGGTCATAGCCGTAGGCAAAGATTTCATGAGGAAGATGCCAAAAGCAATTGCAATAAAAGGAAAAATTGACCAATGCAATCTAATTAAAGACCTTGTACACAGCAAACTAACAACAGAGTAAAGAGACAACCTACAGAATGGGAGAAAATTTTTGCAAACAGTGTATCTGACAAAAGTCTAATATCCAATATCTATAAGGAACTTAAGCCAATTTATAAGAAAAAAAAACCACATTAAAAAGCAGACAAAGAACATGAATTCAGATTCTTTTGGTTGCAGCAACTGAACCAACTGACAAACTCCAGCAAAAAAGGGGGAGATTCTTGGACATACACTAAAGAGTTTTATAAAATGAAGAAAAGTTTGAATAACTCCTCTCAGAAAGAAAACAATGTAGGGCTGCTCCACAGACATTGTGGATTTTTTTCTCTACCAATCTGTCAATAACAGGTACAGACTACATGGTACATTTTATAAAATAGCACTCTAAAATTGCAAGGTGATAACTGCCAGCTCATGTCACAGCTGGATTTTTATTAGGTCACTGAATCACCCTGTAAGGCCAGCATTTTCTGAATGATGGGGTATGTGATTGTTTCCATTAATCCCTTGGGTATCATCCCATTGCCTTGCCACTTTTGCTGTGAAGTCAATTTGGAGGTAATAAGTTTATTCCGACAGTGTATATGACCTTCAGTAAACTCATACATGGTGATATAGAGGAATAAAGAGAAGATAAAGAAAATCCAAATCCAGACTATGCATATTCTAATATGGAAAAAAAATTCTGATTTCTTCACTGATGAGAATTACCCAATTTAGTTAATTTAATTACCTCATACCTAGAAAGCACCCTTGAGGTTTGGTGTTATATTGGTGTTCAGAATTGGGTTCTTCTGCTTGAGAAATCATGCACTTAGCAATGATAGTAGGCAAGTCAGGCCCAGTGAGGAGACATTCATGCAGTTGAGCCTACAATGAGGCTAACATCTATCTTTGTACCATGCCTGCCTTGTGCATGAGCCCACTGAATAAATACCTTACTGATTAATCAAGGGAAATGACTGACAACTATGGGTCATTTTGTCTACCTTATTTACGAAGGGCCTCTTCTACAGTGAAAGTCTTCTGAAAAGCATACATAAGATACAACTCTTTTCATCCTCTAAATGCATTCTGAGAGATTCATCCACACCAATTCATCTCTTAACCTTCTGTCACCAATATTCCAATTTTGATCTTCCCCAACTAGAACTAGACAAAAACTGTTACCTAGAAATAAGTATAGATCATGATTTCAGGCCAAATTTCCTTTTAGCAAAATAAACAGTAAATTGTTATGCTTTGTGTTCTGGTCACAAAGAGACTTAACCTTCTCTACTGTCTTTCAGGGGTACTCATAACTGGAACTGGAACACTGCAGACCATTTCCAGTTCATGTCAGCATTTCACAGAGAACCAGGCGTGAGTGATTTATCTTTAGTTAAGTGGCCATGGGAAACTATCCATGAGGCCATCCTAGGTATGAATTGAGGAATTTATTGCAATGTAAACCATGGAAGTGAATGTGACCTGATTATGCAAATAACTTGTATATTCATGATCTAGTTTGATGAGAGAATGTTACTAGTTATATGCAGCTTTAAAAATAATATATCACATAGCATGAGTTGCTTATGAGTAGCTCAAAGCCTGTAGCTGTCCAAGACCAGATGTTCTATCTTCACCAGTGTCAGTTAGAAAGCTGAGACTCATTCTAAGGTGAAGGAGAGTTACATGGAAAAAGAGGATGGCTCTGCCCTCAAACTCTGACTTCCACTCAATTCTCCCATGAGGGCTTGTCACAGACTACACAGTACTTCCTATTCTCCATACAGCACCTTTGGAACTGCTGGTCATAGGGCTGAGTGAAGAGTAATGTAAATTTTCTTACAGAAGAGCTAAAGATGCTTCTCTTGCTCTGGGAGATTTTTGGATACCCAGAGGTGATAGATTCATAATTCTTTCCCTCCTCTCTCCTGGCATGGTTCACTGTGGATAGAGTCTATTTCCCTGTCCCATAGACTTTGGGCTTCACCACCATATGACTTGCTTTGATCAATGAAGTGTTGGAGGGTATATACCAGTATGCCAGTTTCTGAAAGAGACTTTGAGAGGTGATGTGTGCCTAGCTGCCCTCTTGCATCCCTGCCTTCCACGGAGAGAAACTCATACCTCAAGTAGGTGGCACTCCTTCAACTTGGACTCTGGAAAGAGAAGACACCTGAAGCAGACCTGGACCCTACCTGCAGCCTGAATTAGAGTTCCGGTGGCAATGTACAATGCAAGTGAACGAGAAATAAATGCTTGTTTTTGTAAGCTACTGAGATTCTTGAGGTTGTTACAGCAAAACCTAATGGAAGTATACAAATATGTCAAAGTAAACAGGTTAGAGACATTGCATAACATACTTCTTCAAAATGTGTTATAAACTGTCTTTGCAATCTGAAGAGGACCACTTTACCATGTGTTGTGTCTCCTTTTTTATAAGGGACACCAGGTATAGAAACTCATCTTTTAATTTGGAAATAATATCTCAACATACTCTAAACCATTAAAATCTTGGAAATTTCATAGTATCAAACCTCAATTATTTTAGAAGTTATGTGCCACCCCTCGAACCAAAATGTCTAGGGTAACTCCGTTTCCTGTTTTTCCAGGTCCATCATCTTGACATCATCAATAGTATGATAAAACCCATATAATACAGACTCTTGGGGGTTTGCTCAAACTATGCACCAGACTCCAGATGCTTTAAGTGTTGTTTGTTAATGACTCATAGCTATAGCCTTTTGCTCAAGGCTACATGAGAAAGAGACTTTTTGAGCAGGGATCCTAATGGCCAATTTAGGGACAAATAGGCTGCTAGTTTTCCATCCTAGAATATACAGGAGTGCCCCTCACCTGCACACACACAAACACACACTCTAAAGATGAATTTCAAATACCTAGTTTCCCACATTTCCTGAGTGTCTGCTGCCTGCAGTCTCTTCCCAATATAATGACTGTATTTGTTTAGGTTATTAGGGTTGTGAGCAACAGAAATGAACTCTAGTTAGCCTAATTTAAAACATTATTGTAAGATTATAGCAGTGGCTCACAAATTAAAATAAGAGTTGAACAGTGAATATTTGAAGTGTGAAGAAATCACAAAACCTCCAGGGACATTTGCAGCAGAGATTTGAGACTTTAACACTCTGGCAGTTTCTGGAGTTTGGCTGCACATTAGAATCACATGGGCATTATGAAAGTTTTGTTGCTAATGCACAGTTTTTACCGTAATCTAAAATAAAAATCTTTTGGAATGAGACCCAGGCCTCAATAGCCTTTAAAATCTCAGAGGTGATTCCAGTTAGTAACCATAGTTGAAATTTAAGCTGCATTAGCATCACCTGGAGGGCTTGTTAAATCTCAGCATTCCTGATTTACATAAAATCAGTTAGAAATAATTTGCATTCATAAAAAGTTCCAGGTGACACTGCACCTGGGTCTGGGTGGGGTCTGAGCTACTACAATCCTAACAAGCTCTCGTGTGTTCTGAGGCTGCTGGTCCTGAAATCACACATAGACTAGCAAAATGCTACAGCAGTGGCCCTCAAACTTTAGCATGCATGCATAATAGTCATTGCAAACTTTGTGAAAACACAGATTACTGAACTCCATCACCAGATTCTGATTCAAGCAGCTCCCAGATGATGCTGATGCTGCCAGTCCATAAACCAGACCTTTTATAGCACTTCTCTAGAGCACTGGATCGAAACCAGAGAAGATTTTTCCCCTGAGGGGACACTTGGAGAGATCTGGATACATTTTTGACTGTCACTATGGGGCAAATGAGAGAGGAGGGCAGATGGAGAGGGCACCTAGTGCATAGAGGCCAGGAATACAGCTAAACCTTCTGTAAGGCATAGGACAGCCTTCCACAACAAGGAATTATCCAGCCAAAAATGTCAATAGTGCCAAGGTTGAGAAACCCTGCTCTAGAGTGTGGCCATTACCAAAGCCCAGTTGCTCCTCCCTAGCTATCTGTCCTGATTTTATAATTCCTGTGAAAAAGAATAATATTGCTTCCCTCTAAGGTTACATATCCACCCCTGGGTCAATCAGCTATATCAGGGAGGCAAGACCTTGCCATACACACTGGAGATGCAGCCTTTGAAGAGACACAATAGAAGGCAGAAAACAAGATATTTCGAAAGTCAAAAGAAGCAGGGAAAGCTTAACCTTAGCTGAGACCACTGTGTTCACTAGAGTCAGGATGATGGTGAGTAATGGGCATCTCTTTCTGAGGGGTAAAAAGATGTTTGAGTCTTCATATACGCAGCAGTCACTGGAGCTGCTGCTGTAACCTAAACAGCCGAGAACCTCACTCTACTCTTTGAACCCTAATGCAGTTGCAAAGAGTTCCTTGTATTTCTAGACTTCTTATTTTTCCTTGAAATAGATCATCGTCCCTGAGGCAGCTGAGCCTATTTCTTTTTCTTGCAAACCAAAGTATGCACACACACACATGCAGGCACACATACACACAATGCTTGGTGTTGGTTCAACATGTACTTTCCATCTGTCCCTCCCAGGATCTGGTGCAACACACAGCCAGCTGAGGCTAAGGGACATGGCCTACCCAGTCTTATGGGATCACCCTTCACTTCAGTTGTTCAATACTGTATCAGCACTAACTTCTTTATTCTACCAAAGTGTTTTGGAATTGTTACTTTATTGAGTAGAAGTAATAATAGCTATCTTTTATTGAGCACTCTTTCAGGCTTTGTCCTGAACAAGTATCCAAAATTTGCAGAAACAGATATACACATATACAAACATATATACATATATACACACATATATTCAAATATACACACATATATACATGTATACAAACATGTTTGTATGCATATATATGAAATATATATATTTTTAGTTCTAATAACATTTTCATGAGATATTATTATCAACAAAGAAAATTAGTCTTAATGAAATTAGATAATGTGCCCAAAATACTATATTTTGAAAGTAGAACTGGAATACAAACCCAGGTCTGTAAAACACCAAAATATTTTACTTAATCATCATATTCTCCTTTATACCCTACCCTCCCTGCCATCATCCCACCATCCATCACCCAGTAACAGTGGTGGAAGGCTTTCATCATTTGATGCACATTATTTCTAGGCTACATGTTAGCTAAAATATAACTTCATAATTGCAAATTTTACCCACACACCTGCAGCAGAACCTGGCCAGATAGCAGGTTGTCAGTAAATGTGTTTTTAATAAGTGTTTTGTTTTAGAAGAATTTTACATTTGTAGAACATTTACAAACACAGTACAAAGAGTTCCTGTCCACCCCTCACCTAGTTTGCCCTTTTGTGATTTCAAACAGATGGTAAAGTAAACTCAGAATGAAAGAGCCCTCATTGTAATCATTTTCTGAACAAAGACACCGCATATGAGCCTGTAACTGCAACCAACTCCCTGTAGGTCAGCCGGCAACATGCTGTCAGATCAGCCCAGCTGGAATGAACCCTGGGTGTCAAAGAGTGTTCTGGGAATTTCCCGGAGCTTTGTGGATTTCAGACCTGACACTTCACTGGCTCTTACAACAGAGGGTAAGTGAGCAGAGTCTGCATTTTCCAGGCTAGCTCCTCAGAAGGTTGTGTCTCACTTAGATCATCAAAGCCATTGGCCAGACGTCCTGTCATGCCCTGTACTTTGTACAATGCCAAGTATACTGCAGATAGTTCCACAAGTGCTAAATAACAGTGTCTAACTTTCATGGGCTATTTGCTGTACAGTCATTCTTTATATTCATTCTATTAACTGCCATTGTCTCTGCTCTTGGTGAGAAAAAGTGTTACGGGTGACAAGATGGACATCTGTTTAAAAGACATGTTCAGAAATAGAACTCCTTGCTCCCAATCATGTCAAACTCTCACAGTATTTGACTGGAGCAAAGCATAAAAAAGTTTTAGCGGCTTGTCCTTTATGCTAGTTGCAAAATTTACAACCACCCCTCCACTTGCATCTTCTCTGAGATCCTATCTGCCTTTGAGGACTAACATGACATAATTCTACTCAACTATAATAATGTAATGGTGAAGAGGAATTTTCTGCTTGGAAGAGACCATCTCATTTCAATATGCTGTGACATCTTTTGGAAACCAATATCCTCTATAATGGAGAATGGCTGCAGATCAAGGGCAATCATTTCTGTGATTTATGAGCAGTGCAAGCAGATGGTTTTTTGAATATTTGGCCTTTTCCCAAAACCTCATGCAAGCTAAGCTGTTGTATCTTATTGCATGAAAAGTCTGCTTCCAGGTGAGAGGATGGGCTGACTCAGAATCTGCCTTTGTACTTGAAACCAGGGGCAGAAGTACAGCTAACCTAAAGAAAGTCAAAGAAACTGGGTTTTGTTTTTTGAATTTTCTCTATAGTTAGCAGCAATCATAACTACAGACCAACTTGTGTCCACCAAAAAGGAAAAAAAAAAAAAAAAAAAGACAGCCAGATACCTGGTCTGGAAGGTGATGATGTCTCACTTTGCCATGGTTATTAGATTATCAATTTTCTCCCCCCAAGACCTGTGTGATTCACAGGGAACACTATTAGCCTGGCAAGAATTAATTACAGCCCTGACAAAGGTGACCTTCCAAACAAAAGCAAAAAAGCAAAAAAGCAAACCAGTCTTTTGTGTGAGGCACCTGAATGGTTAGGAGGTTTGGCTAGGATTCTTAACAGGATCTTGAGAATTGCTATCTGATTAAAAAGGAGCATGTTGGATTGTTTTAAGCAGAAGGCCAGAGTGTGTGGGACTTTAGCCTAAGCCATGACAGGAAATATTAATTATCTGCTGTATTCAATATATAAAATTTGAAGGCTTCTATTTCAATTCTGTTAGTCTCGTCACAGGTCATAAAAAATGGGAATTTTGAGGACCAAAGACTGACAATGCAGAAAGAAATATCATTTCATTTCATTTCATTTCATTTCCGCATCAGAAGACTTGGGGATGTTGCACATTGTCTTAGTCTGTTTGGGCTGCTATAACGAAATAATAGAAACTGGGTGGTTTATAAACAACAGAAAGTAATTTCTCACAGTTCTGGGAGCTGGAAAGTCCAAGATCAAGGCATCAGTAGATTTGGTGTCTAGTGAGCGCTCGCTTTTGGTTCATAGATGGTGCCTTCTCACTGTGTCCTCACATTGTAGAACAGACAAGGCAGGTCCCTGGAGCCTCTATTATAAAGACACTAGTCTGATTCTAATGATCTAATCACCTTTCCAAACCCCACCTCCTAATACCATCTCATTGCTGATTAGGTTAAAACATGAATTTTGGAGAGGCAGAAACATTCAGACTGTAGCACACATAGAAGTGAAGGAAGCCAGTCAGAGCCACCTGAAACAGGACCCACAAAAAGTGACTTTCTCTACAGTCAGTCTATCCACCACTGTGTCCCTAGCTTGAGATTCTATTTGTTACTCTTTCTTTTCCAGGATATTAATATTGGGAAAATGTATGAAGTCACCAAAATGAATCTTTAAGAATCCCACATTCTTGCCTGTAGCAGTGAAACCCTCCCTCTCCTCAGTTTCTCAGTGCCCAACAGCACAGCAATCCTTTCCTATACAAAACTGTGCATTCAGGAAAGGTTTTGCTACCTGTAACAAACCTCGAAATAAACCTACATCAATTTTTACTGCAAAGGTTTTATTTTGGAGCTGAAATGGAAAGCTTTGGCACATGTTAAAAGGATTTCAAGGATAAATAGTACGTTTTCTTTGTTTTTTGTTTTTTGCAATGCTACTAACTTGTCACAGCGGCAAGCTTCCATCCTATGATTAATTTTGCTCCCAGAAAGTACCCAATGTCCCAGAAATGAACAATTAGGCAGATCTGTCTGTCTCTACCAGTGTATTCTAAGACCATACTTCGTTCATCTCATAGGTTTCCCTGGAAACATGTACTTGCACTGGTCTGTCCATTTTCACAGCTCTGGGTGACAAAGGGTACAATTCTCTTTAAGAATGTAGCCCTGGCTGGGAGCAGTGGCTCACACCTCTATCCCAGCACTTTGGGAGGTGGAGGTGGGCAGATCACCTGAGGTCAGGAGTTCGAGACTAGTCTGGCCAACATGGAGATATCCCATCTCTACTAAAAATACAAAAAAGTTAGCCGGGTGTGGTGGCAGGTGCCTGTAATCCCAGCTACTCAGGAGGCTGAGACAGAAGAATCGCTTGAACCCAGGAGGCAGAGGTTGCAGTGAGCCCAGATCGCCCCATTGCACTCCAGCCTGGGCAACAAAGAATGAAACTCTGTCTAAAAAAAAAAAAAGAATGTAGCCCTGAGCATCTTTAGGAAGTCTTACAATTTTCAGTTCTATTAATATTCTTCTTATTCCACAAGTTCTGTTTTTATTCATCCCCTTATTTGATCATTCACATACCCATTTAACAAAAGTTTATTGATTGCCTGTCCTAGACTAATGACACAGTCCTGGGCTTACAGCTCTGAAAAGGGCAGACAAGGTTTATGTTCTCATATATACATTTAATTATCTGCTTGACTTCATGTTATTTGATTATACTTTTAATCATTTCTTGAGCTACTTCATTGTTTTTGAAGAAGCAAAATATCTCTAACCATTTTATATTAAATACCAACACAAGCCAGCTTCTCATAAACCGTTAAGTAAAAGAGATATTCAAGTCCGTTATTAAGAAAAACAATAGCAATGAAAATATTAAGAAAATTAATGGCATATTATTAAAGCTGTAATGAGATACAAATTCATAATTTGGTATTGGTCACTGTTTCTTATTTTAGCCATTCTGATAAGTGTGTACTGATATTTTAATTTGATTTTCCTAATGATTATGATGTTGGAAATCTTTTCACATGTTTGTCATCTGTTTTCCTCTTATTTTAGCCATTCTGATAGGTGTATACTGATATTTTAATTTGATTTTCCTAACGATTATGATGTTGGAAATCTTTTCACATGTTTATTTGTCATCCGTTTTTCTCATTCAGTAAAATATCTCTTCTTGACATTTGCCCATTTTCTTGTTTTTGTTTTACTGTTGAGTTTTGAGTTTTTTTGCATATTCTAGACACCAATCCTTCATCAGACATTTAGTTTGCAAATATTTTCTCCTAGTCAGTATCTTATCTTGTTATCCACTTAAAAGGGTTTTTCACAGAGAAAAGGGTTTTTTTATTTTTTTTTTAATTTTATGAAGCTCAATTTATCAATTTTCCTTTTCTGGATCATACTTTTGGTGTCAAGTTTAACCCTAGATCTCAAAGATTTTCTCCTATTTTTTTCCCAAAATTTTATAGTTTTACGTTTAAGTCCATATTCCAATTTGACTTAATTTTTATATGAAGTATGAGATTTATGTCAGTTTTTGTCTATGGATGTCCACTTGCTCCAATATAGTTTGTTGAAAATGCTAGCTTTCATCAAATTGCTTTTGCATCTTTGAAAAAAAAATCAATCAGGCATAATTTTGGGGACCTGCTTCTGGGTTTTCTATCCTGTCCACTGATCTATGTGTCTACCCTTCTGCCAATAACACAGTCTCAATTACTGTAGAAATTAAGTAGACTGATTCCTCCCAATTTGTTCTTTTTCAAATAGTTTTAGCTATTCTAGTTTCTTTGACTTTCCATTTAAATATTAGAATAATCTTCTGTATATATAGACAAAAAATATTTCTGGAACTATAGAAATTGCATTCAGCCTGTGTATCAATTTTTGGAGAACTGACATCTTTACTATGTTGATTCTTCCAATCTATGAATATGGTATGTCTTTCCAGTTATTTAGATCTTCTTGGCTTTCTTTCATCAGTATTTGTAGTTTCTGTCTCCAAGTCCTATTTATGTTTTGATATATTTACACCTCAGTATTTCTTTCTCTTTTTTGGAGCAAATTTAAATGGTATTTTATTTTTAATTGTGGCTTTTCTACATGTTTATTGCTGATGTATAGAAATAAAATAGATTTTTGTGTGCCTATCTTGAATCTTGCAACTTTGCGGAACTTACTCATTCCAGGAATTTTTGTATAGATTCCTTGGAATTTATACATAAATAATTATACCATCTGAAAGTAGGAACAGGTTTTTTTCTTCCTTTCCAACCAATATGTCTTTTAGTTCCCTTTCTTGTCTTATTGTACTGACTAGAACTTCTAGCACTAAGTTGAGTAATAAGAGCAGACACTCTTACCTTGTTTCCAATCTTAGGGGAAAACATTTAATCTTTCACTATTAAGCAAAATATTAACTGTGGAGTTTTTGTAGATGATCTTTAACAGATTGAGAACACTCCCCTTTACTTCTATTTGTTCTGAAAGTCTTTGTGATGAATGGGTGAATGTCCAGTGCTTTTTCTGCATTGCTTGTTATGAACATAATTTTTTCTCTACCATGCTAAAATGGTAGGTTGCAATAATTTATTTTCCAGTATTGAGCTAGACTTGCCTTCTTTGAACAAATTCCATTTGTTCATGGTGTCTAATTCTTTTTAGCAGAATTATATTTGGTAGTGTTTTACTGAGGATTTTTACATCTATGTTTATGAGGGATATTGGTCTATAGTTAGCTTTTTTGTACTTTAATTTTTTGGTATCAGAGTAATACTAGCATCATAAAATGAATTGAGAAGCATTTTCTTCTCTTCTAATTTCTGGATGACTTGGTGTACAGCTAATGTTAATTCTTTTTTAGAATTCGCAAGGAAAACCATCTGGGCTCGGATATTACTATTTTGGGAGTTTTTAAGTAATAAGATCAATTTTTTTAATAGTTACAGGGCTATTTGAATTATCTGTTTTATATTGGGTGAGTTGTAGTAATCTGTGGTTTTTGAGGATTTGGCCCATTCATCAAAAGTATCAAATTTATGTGTGAAATCATTTCTTGTGGCCTCTGCTAACATATGAGGAGAGTGAGTGGTCCTTCCACAAAAGGGAAGTCAGGAAAGTCCTGACACTCCTCTAGGCCACCATCCAGGAGAGACAGAGGTGCCTGATTACTGCCAGGTAAGACTGGGAGTTCAAGATCCCCATGTGGTATCCAATGATACCACACAGTAGGTGGGTCCTCATAACTCCCTGGTAGGTATGAAAGTCTTGGCTCCCTACTTATCCTTCCCTAACATGACCCTGAAAGGGAAGATGATGCACCTTGTCACATGCTGGTGAGGATAGAAGTCCAGATTCACATTTAATCCTTGTTACTGTGGATAAGGGTTGAGGATCACAACATTTCTGTGGTGTTTGGCTACAATGCTTTTTATTGATCTAAGAAAGCTTTTAGGGTTTTACTGTTGTTGTTTTGTCTGTCTGGACTGCCCATTTCTTGGTCCTTTGGCTAGAGGAAGGTGGCTTTTATTGAGACTTTTGAAAATGTGTGCCTTTTGGTTTTTCTGGGCTGCCAACTTTTTCAGCTCCAAGTCTGGGGTATATTAGGCAAAAAGAAAATCCAAGGACCTTACTACTCCATTATTTCTTGGGTCTCAAGATCTCCAGTAAGTCCACCTTCTTCTCTTCACCTTTCAGAATCTCCTTATGCTTGTTTTATATGTAAGTCTGGAGTTTTAGTTGTAGTTAGTGAGAAGAGTAAAGAACAATACTTCTAATCCATCTTCCCAAGAGCAGAATTTCTGAGTATCTTTAAAAACAAAAATAAAAAAAGTTATTACAGTGTATTTTTTTTATAAAGAGTAATACGTGGAGTATATAAATTTTATAGCCCATATAAATCTATCAATAGATAGTAAATACAAAGCTTCTCTGATTCTTTTACGTAAGAATGATAATATATGACTAAACAGAGAATTTCTGGTTAATCTCAAATTATTTTTACTTAATTCAAAATTCTATAAATATTGCTCCACTAGCATCTAATGTTCAACATTATGGAGAAAAAGATGAGACCAGCCTGATCTCTCTACTTTGTCTTTCTAGATGCTCAGAGGATTCTTTGTTTACTATTGAAATTCCAAAATTTCTGTAGATATGTTTAGGTGTAGTTTTCCTGTTGACCAGTTTGTCTCATGTGCTGTCTTAGGATGTTATTCATCTCAGGAAAGTTTTCTATTAGTTTCTGATGCTTGCTCTGTTCAATTTGTTCTCTCCTCTTGACCAGTTTTCTGTAGGCTGAACTTCTGTTCTTTGCCTTTTGTTTCTGTCCTCTTCTTTTTGTTAATTTCTTCTATTTGTTATTGTGCTATGAATTCCAGGAGAATTGTTGAAAATATCTTTCAAGTTATTGGTTACATCTCTAAAGGGATGATTCTTATCAGTAACTGCTTTCCAATGGAGACTTTAATTTCCTCATTACATTTTTAATTCCTTTACAATGTAAATTTTTCTTGCCAATTCACTTTGTACTTACAACTATGTAGAAAACAACTTTTGACTTTTTTAATATCACCTTTCTTCCCTTATTTCAGGGATTCTGATGTTGTTTTGAAGTTGAGTGCACAATTAAGATGTAATTACCTTCCCTCTAGTAAATCTTTTCCAATTGAATAATGTGTGGATGGAAAAACAATTAAGTATGACAAAAACAAATGTAAGGAAAAGCAAATCTCCCTCTTACCCCCAAATATGCAACCATTTTCTGTAATCAAACATTGTTAATAGTTATTTCCTTCCAGAAACATTTTATTTATACTCAAGCATGTAAATGTATATTTATCTGTGCTGTTTTTAATATAAATGGTATGATAGAGGCCTTGATTTTTAAAAAATATCTTGAAGATAATTTTATAGTAGCATGTAATATTCTATACATTCTACTAACAACATAGAATTCTGCTAAATGAATTCACAATAATATATTTTTCTACTATCTCATGATAGACACTTAAGTTGTTACAAGTACTTAACCATAGGGAATTTTTGAAAAGCATGGTGTTCTTTTATTCTTTAGTTATGTTTAGGGGTGGGTGGGTTGTAGACATTTGTTTTTTGTTTTCTATTTTTCTTCAATTTACTTTTCTTTCTAATCTTGTTTGAATATCATCTTTGAATAATAGGAGATAGATCCAGACTTTGTGCTGACCTTACAATAGAGTGACTTAATTATCCCTGTTTCCTCGCATCCCATCCACATTGTGCTGACCTGACAATACAGTGACTTAATCATCCTTGTTTCCTCTCATCCCATCCACATTTTTACACTTAGTGTCTTCCTTCCAAACAAAACCAAGGTGCTGATCACCTTTATAGACAATTGATAAAGTCTGAAGAAATTCAAAATGTTAACAATATTTATCTCTGAGTAGTTGAATCAAGGGAGATTTTCACTTTTATGTTGATACCTTTTATATTGCTTAAATCCTGTAATTGAAAAGGTTTTAATGTTTAAGAAAAAAATGCAATGGAAAATTAAAATATAGCATTACCAGTTCAACAACCCTAAATATGAGAGTAGTAGGCCACTAAAGCTGAATGTTACTCAAAAGAGGAACTTCATCTCTACGCCATTTTTCTAAGTGTGTTGAAGCCATTCCACTGGTGGCAAGCTTTCAGTTGGTCCTGGCCCCATAACAGGAATAGCGGACACCTTAGATGTCAACCCATAAAAGTTCTCCCTTATTCACTGCTAACAAAACCCCAATTTTGTTTGGGCAGTAAATTAAGCCACAATCAAAAGATTTAATAGGTAAAAGCTCAGCAAAAGATTTGAGCTGGGTCCGAAGATCAGCAACAACAGAAAACTAAAACCTACTCCAGGTCTGAAAGAAAAGAGAGATGAACAGTTATTCAATCTAAGGCAGAGCTATAACTACAGGAAAAGGCCTCCTAGCAGGAGCTGTGGCCTTTGGTAGAGAGAGAATGATATTACCAAACCCAAAGAGGGGTGGAGTCGTGGAAGCCAGTTCACCCAATAGGAGTGGCAGCCCAGAGGAACAAACTGTGGCAATGCAGGAAGGACAGAAGATAGGGGAAACAAATGCTCTCAACCATTCTATTCTCCTGCCTTCAGTTTTCTTACCATTTCTTCTGGTACTAAAGACTCAATGAGAAGCCAGATGGAAAGGGAGTTCAGGTGATCTATGCTACAGAGGTCAGCTCCCTGAGGTATAAAGCAGGTTGAGAAGGACAGAGAGATATACATTTTCAGTGCCCTGTCTCACATCCTCTTGGCTCACCATTTTGTTTTGACTATTGCTTTAGCAACCAGCTGAAGCAATAGAACCTTAATTTAGCTGCACAAATGTTTCTTGTGCTTCAGGAATTCTTTGTCTCCACTGCATGAGATACCTACACAAGACTAGCCTGCTTACTCATTCTGCATCATACTCCGACTGTACATCCAAGGAAGTTAGCAGCCCCAGGGGCAAGCCTTGACCAACTGGAGTTGGAATCAAGTAGATAAATATACCCTTTTCCCATGTCTTGAGCAAACAAGTCTGAAGGAGGATCTATACCATTCTTCAGAGGGTTTTCAACTAAACTGAACCCCAGTTGCCCATAGTAGTAACTAACATTCAGTGTTAATAACTGCACTCTTGGATTATCTTTAATTTTTATCAAATAGAGAAGAGGCTTCCAATACCGGCCATTGAATCCCACGACAGAATGCCGTAGCTTTTCCTGAAGCAAAATAACACACTATCAACATCACCGTTCAATCCTCTGACTCCTGTTCCCTGAGATCACTTCCTCAAATAAGCTATCTATCTGCATCCATCCCTTTTCTCCAGCTCTTCTTTTGGGGAAAACCCATGATAAAATAGGCAGAAAACGGGTAGCTCTAGAGTAGCAAAAGGAAAGTAAGCAATCCAGGTGTCCATCCTTCTCCCAAGGAATGCAAGAGTAAATAACTCCATTCCAAAATTCAGGTGTAAACTAGGCATGGTGGTGCAGACCTGTAATCCCAACTACTTGGGAGGTTTAGGTAAGAGGATTGCAGGAGCCCAAGAGTTCATACATATGCCCAGGGAACATACACAGATCCCATCTCAAAAATATAAATTTTTAAATCTAGATACAAATTCTTATTAATCTACAATAATGGTTTAGTAATGGTTGTGTGACCAGTTTGGGCCAATGTCAAAAGATAGAAGTATGCTGTCATGGTTTACAGCATAAGAGCAACTATAGCACAAGGGTAGTTACAAACAGGTAGTCTAAAATGTGAAGCTGTGGCTGGAAAAAAAAAAAAAAAAAAAAAACTAACTCTAAGGCTCAAGGCTGTATACACACTATCAATCCAATATTATTGTCTACCAAACCCAAACTGTTGGTGCCACAGTCACAGATCTATCTTGAGAAAGGGAGAAAAGAGAAAGTGAAGCTTGTGGTTGCCACAAATGTCTAGCCAGAGTCCAAGGGATGGGAAAATCTTAGGATTGTTTCTCAACTATGTATTTTGATTCTCCCTTGGTTTAGAGGATGTGCACAGCCAGCTCTGACTCCACAGGATAAAGTTAATGATATAAAGGAGAGGTATGCAAATGTTTTCTGGAAAGGGACAGATAGTAAATATTTCAGGCTTTAAAGTCCATATAGTCTCTTAAAAGCAGGCATAGAAAACACATAAACAAATGGGCATGACTAAGACCCAGTAAAACTGTATTTACAAAACAAGTGGTAGACCTGATTTGGCCTGCAAGGTGTAGTTTGCTGACCCTGGTGTAAACCAAGAAGACTTTTGCTGCCACTTCATAAAGAACCCAATTGCACCACAGTTAATACTCTCTTCAAAATGTGAACAATCTCATTAATAAATAAAATATTCAACTATCCAGTAGCTGTCTTCAAAAACTTTTTCTCTCACTTAAGAATATTAGCTTTCTATTGTTATTTCCAGAAAAAAAAATCAGATCACCAAATTACTGTCAAATGATCCTATCTTCAATATTTTTAATCTCACAAATCACTTTAGATCTCACTCTGAAACTTCTACACCCCCAAAAACGAAACTGAAAAGTGCAAGACCTGAAAACCTATTGTGAAAGTCCATCAATTTAAAAAAGAACACTAAGTAGAACTAAAGAAAATGTATTTGCTCAAATACAATCACATAACTAAACCAAAAGTAGCCTCCTGGAGATAACCCTGTGTTAAAAGATTTTCATGTTTTCTTGAGAGCCTTTCATGCTAAAATTTCTAAAAGCCCACTGGTTGCACTCAGTGGCAAAATGCTACAGTGATTTAACAACCCCAGGCATAATTAAATAACAAAGGAAAGATATGATGGAGTATATTTCTTATCCAGTGGTAAAGTAATCTGCAATTTCACAAGTTAGAATTTGGTCGGGACTCAAATGTTAATTTCAGTACCAGGCAGAGTGTACTCAAGGTTTAATTTACATCAGAGAAGAGGTTTCCAGGACCAGACATTGAACCCCATGTTGGAATGCAGTAGCTTTTCCTAAAGCAAAATAACACACTACCAACATCATTGTTCAGCAGCACCATAGGTATCTCTGTGGGAATTTTTTAACAAATTACTGACAAGGGTTGGCCCTATTTAATCCATAATTGTGAATGCCATCAGCGCCTATGGTTAGAGGGCTATAAAGCCAAAGAATAGCACACACTTGGGTCTTGTTCAGACTAAATTACTACAGAAAAAGGGCCAAATACCAAAGTAACCACAACTGCATCTTTAGATTGCCCTCTCTAAATTGTTATTTTTTTGTTCTGAGGATTTAATGGAAAAATAAGCAATTCCTTTAAAGTTAGAAATTAATTTTTTTCTGGTAAATGAATGTTTATCCCATTAAATGTGGATTTCTTTCTTCTTCTTGTTTAAATCAGCAACCACACTTTCTATCAAAGAGCACAAAATTTTTCTGGCATCTTCTTTAGACATTCTACAAACATAATTGGTTTCTTATAGTTAGATAGTTAGATATAGTTAGTTAGATAGATAGATATTGATATTAAGCAACTTATGGCTAGAGAGTACAATTTACACAGATTTGAACAGATGCATACATTTAGAACTTAAAAACCACTGACCAAACACTGAAGCATTTTGGTGGTGGTGAGCAAATGCAGCAGTTACATGTGTTGTATTCAGACAGAAGTGTGGGGGCAAGATTCCTGCTGACCTCCATTTTATCACAAAAGTGCTCCCAAGAGATAGAGTTGTAGAAAGGAAGTCCAAGTCCAAGACAAAAAAAAAAAAAAAAAAAAAAAAAAAAAAAAAAAAAAACCACGACAGATGAAATAGAGATAAAAGTTCAATTTAAAACATTATATACCATTTAAATGAATGGGAACCGGAATAAAGTTCCAAAAAGTACACAGAAGGAATATGAAAAGTTACCAACGTCCTAAAGAGACACAATTGAGGTCACATTAAGGCTACTGGTTAAGTAATGGGTAAGATATTAAAAATCAAAGGAAAAGCCTCTGATCTGCCATTTATAGTGCTTTGCAAAGGATGCCATGTATATTGATTTGATCCTGATAACAACCTGTGAAATAGATGTATTATCCCAATTCCCCATAAGGAAGTCCAGGAGGGATGAGTGCCTCACCCAAGTCAGTTTAGCTAACAACCGGTACAAAGAAAAACAAACTCAGGTCTTTAAGCTGTCTGTCTAGTGTTACTTTCACGCTACCACAGCACTCGTTTTATGAAGGACAAAGCAGCAAAATGTCACAGTCCATGCACCCGTGGACTGAAAGGTATAACACGTTCAAAGTCAGGTTGAAACATTTCACCTCCGTACTCTGTATTTCTCCGGTCTTGCCAGTCACTGGCTGTCTGTGGGATCACATTAGTGGTGATGACCCAAATTTCACTGGTTTTGCCCCTACCTATATTGCACACACTTTCAGAATTTTGCAAACCTCTCCAAGAGCTACCAGGAGATCCAGAAGTATCTCATGAGTTATTTTCTCACAGTGTCTTAGCTTTTCAGTGACACCCATTGCTTCGAAAACACTCAAAGACTGTGCCTCTTAGTGCCACTGCTACAGCCACAGGAGAATACCCTTGTTTGACCAAGAGGTTCTTAAGCTTCCCTTCAGCTTGACTAAACTTTTGACAGGCTTCTTCATGAATGTAGAAGCCCCTAACCTCCCCTTTTTTAGAACATTTACTTTACAAAGCTTACACTTGCAGATTTGTACTCTTTCCCTTTGAGATGTAAATCTTCTAGTCTCTTGCTTCACAGTCCAGTGATGTCTTTCTCAAGGACCTGAGAGCCATCTCTTTGAAATGCAATCATCAAGAAAGCACTCTTTTCTCCTAGTCTCTGTGGGAGGGAAGGAACCTAACTTCCATAAGTGGCAATTAGCCAAAACACATGGCCTAATCATATGACCAGCCTCTCCCCTAATATCCTTTAAGAACTTTTCTACTAGCCCAGCCCAGCATTTAAGTCTCCCCACCTCTTGTTTCAGCAGAATTGAATTCTATCTCTCTTCCCTATTGCAAGAGTCTTAAATGAAGTCTTCTTTGCCTGTTTCCCTCCCTCCAGTGCAAATTTTTCACATCAAAAACCTCACACTGCCAAAATCTTCCCAGGACAACAAACCCTCAGAGACTCACAGAGACTCCTGGGAGAATGTCTCTCTCCCTGACTCAGGTTACAGCTTATAACCTGCAATAAAGCCAGAGGACTCTCATTTTTCCCGTATCTCATGGAGTTCTTTATGAAGTGTTCCCCTGCTTTTTGGCTGCAAATCTATAGCCTCAAGCAGAGACAGTGTGGTGGGCAGACACACGCTGCCCTCTTCATCTCAATTATTGTCTCAGGTGCACAGAAAAAATCCAGAGCCCCTCTTTTTTTAAAAAATCAAAATAAATACCTCATGAACCCACGCAACTAAATAACAAACATGCTCATACACATTTGAATTCCAGTTTAGTCCAAAACCAAGATCTTGATTTCACTTAGAGGAGTGAAATAGTGCAATGGAGATGCTTAAAAATAAAACAAATAAGGAGAGAAAATTAAGTGTTTTTATTCTTTTTTACCCCTTTTGCATTTTTAAAAGGTCCAATTTAAATGACCACGCATAGAGTATGTTTAAATACTATGTTTTACACTACATATCAATTTTTCAATTCAACTTTAGATTCTAACCCAGCAAATTTAGAGCAGTTTTATGAGAGAGAGAGAGAGAGAGAAAGAAAGAAGTAGAGAAAAGAAAAAAGAGGACTACCAGCATGGTGAAAACTAGAGAAAGTATATTTCAATTCAGTATTAGAAAAGGGTATAAGAATTACCGCTGTCCAAGACTCTAATTTGTGGTTGTAAAAAAACTGTTTTTGTCCATGTTTGGATCAGGGCAGAGGCTGGAGATGGTGCATTCAGGATGTTGTAGAGGGTATTCACACATAGGGGAGGACATTGGAAACATCTGATGTTCAACACTGAGATGATACTATTTGATGGTATTGCCATTTGTAAAATATTACTATTTTGGCCCTTAATGAGGTTTTCTTAATTTCTTTTACATGTATTAGCACCTCATTAACCAAATAGAAAATATTCTCAAAATATAGAGCATTTTTTGAAATGAACTCCCTATATCAGAAAGTCATTTTTATCAACACATGAACTTTAGGGCAGGGAAGGCAAAAACACTGAATGGTACATTTAATTGAATATTATGTGTTGCTACTATCTTTACTCTTTGTTATCATGTGTGAATGTGATTTAGTTCTTTCGTGTGGCAGTCTTCATGCAGTTAGGCATTACTTACTCTTGGCTGAATGATCTGAGCACTACAGATAGGTAAATTATTCTTCTTCCTTTTCTACAAATAATGCATTCAATAGTTCCCAGAACACTGTGCCAGACATAAAACTACACTAGAAGACAGAATCCCTATTCCTAAATAGTCAATGCTATAGGAAAGAGGGAGAGAGCTCTAGACAGGAATCAGATGTTTCTCTTTTAGTTATTGTCCGCCACCCCCAGGGTGGAGGGTGAGCATCTGGGCTCAACCAAGTCTGGAAACCAAGCCAATTGGGCTGACATCTTGGGCACTGGCTCACTTAATTTCTGGAGGTCATTCAATCTGGCTGGCACAGAGAGCCATGCAATACTAACAACAGCAAAAAGAGCTTACAGATTTTAGGGCACTCTAGGTTTGGACATTCTAGGCTTCAAATCTTAAGAGTTCTTAAACCTCTGCAAAATGGTAATAATACAGCAGGCTCTCTTTATCTATGGTTTCCCTTTCTGCGGTTTCAGTTACTGATGGTTAACTTTTGTGGACAATATTCCTGGCCCGAAAATACTAAATGGAAAATTTCAGAGATAATGTCTAAGTTGTATGTTGCCTGCCATTCTGAGTAGATGGATCCCACTCCATCACACTGGGGATGGGAATCATCGCTGTGTGCAGCATCTCCTCACTGTGTATGCTACCCAGCTGTGAGTCACTTAGTAGCCCCGGTGATGATCAGATGGATGTCTCAGTGTTGCAGTGCCTGTCTTCAAGTCACCCTCATTTCACTTGATCACTGCTGTATAATAATACAGCCTGCTGTATTATTGAGGTCAGGAGTTCAAGACCAGCCTGGTCAACACATTGAAACCCCGTCTCTACTAAAAATACAAAAATCAGCTGGGCATGGTGGTGCACGCCTATAATGCCAGCTACTCAGGAGTTCGAGGTGGGAGAATCGCTTGAACCCGGGAGGCAGGGGTTGCAGTGAGCCGAGATCGTGCTGCTGCATTCCAGCCTGGATGACAAAGTGAGAGTGTCTCAAAAAAAAAAAAAAAAAAAAGGAAAAGAAAAAGAAAAGAAAATGAAAAGTGGTTATTATTTTTGAAGAAAAACACGAAAAAGAAAAAAAAACATTGCCATATTATTAAGAAGGGCCCGAGACTGTATGATTTACATACACCTAATGCTCAAGTCAGGGAGAAAAAAACAGATGACAGATGGATCGGCTGAGGCAGTATTTCCTAACAGGTTGTAGCAAAGTACAGTAGATCTATTAGATTCCAATTTCCTGTCCTTCATCAGTAATGTCAACTACTAACCAAGACTCCAGATGTAGAACACTAAGAATTTTGCTTATACTGAATACAAAATGTTCCCTCCCTCATTTGCCCCTTAGTATATATTTAAGGTTCTTGAATATATGCAAAACATAAAACTTACGCATCTTAAGATGACTTTTTTGGTTACTAGAATAATTTTAAATAAATGGAAAAAAAAAACTTGTTTTAAAGCTTTTTAACTCTACTGGGACAGAATGCTAAGAGTAATAGTAAGTTCTGCCCTTGGCGACACCATTTCATTCTGCTCTGCTATTATTTACCTCTCTGATTATGTCATCAAAAAGAGTAAAAGCCCATTATATAAGAAAACCATTTATAGAATGTATTGGCATTGTATAAACTGCTCTACTCATCAAAATAAATGGAAAGCAGAATTGTCTGTGATTGTTGGAATCCAGCACTCACGGATTGTGTCAAGAAGAATATAAACAGCCAGATTCCCCATCCACCAAAAGCCCACATGAGTCCCTGGTTCGAATGAGGTTCTCAGAATTTGAAACTTGCAACAACTAATCCGAATCACACTATTTGGTTTCACCTAAAAATAAAACATCTGACTACTCCTTTCTTCTGCATAATAATGCTATTTTTTTCTGAAGGTGGAGGAATATACTTTAATGGCATGAATGAAAAGACTAACAGGTTTTCTTTGAAAATATAGCTCCAAAAGGGAACAATTCTGTTTCTTTTTTTTCCCTAGTTACTGCCTTCCTTTTATTTTTACCAACAATATTTTAGGTAAGCTTCTCTTTATCAAATTTTACTTTGAAAGACTACGAGTTTAAATTCTATTGGCGTTCCCTGCTGCTCTAACCAGAGCACAGAGAATTATGGCCGAAGCCTATCTTTAAAGTCAGTGTGTTGGCTTAGACCCTGGCCAGCTTTCATTACAAAGGTGCTTTATGAATCATGAATCAAATGAATAGCATAATAAAAGTGCACATCTCTAGAAGTATCTATCTAATGTATTTTAGGGGGAGAAAGAATATCTAGTCTCTCTCTTCTGAAACTATGCATGTAAAGTAAAAGGGGTTTTATTTATACAAATGTGCACTTCTTTTCTTCCCTTCTTTTTGTAGGGGGCATTACTCATTTACAATGTGCTCTCCCCTAGGAAAGTCTGGGACAGGCAACGTCTTGCTTGCCCAACAGTCAAAGAAATGGTGAGCACATAAACATCAATTATTGCATGCCCCCACAATAGAAGTGCAACAACTTTGGTAACAATACAAATCAAATAAGGGTATAAGGGTAACGGGAAACACACACACAGACACAACGGTTAAAAGCAGTGATGAAGGTCATTCCTGAAAGTTGTCCAAAAATATTTCTAAGTGCGTTTATAGTGACGAAGTTGGTGGAAGTCTCTTGAATTTACTGCCGTATTTAGCTCAAACACAGCTTTATTTAAAAATTTGTGTTTTTCTTCCTCATTTCTTCCCCAAATTGTTTCATCTTTGAAATTTTCTTAAAACTGAAATTGAAGATATAAAGAATTTAAGAAAACATATTTCATCACAGAAGAGATAGTCTTTAACATTTGTGCATAGGTTATTAGCAGAGAGGTGAATGGGAGGAATTTTACCCCATAACACTTCCTCAAAGGTAAGAGTTCTCCTTTCTACTCTTCCCTGCATCTTTACGTGCCATAAAACCCACCGACTATGAGTTTCTGACCATTGAAAAGGCTAATTCCAAAGGGGCAATTCAAAATCAAAACCACAATGAGATACCACCTCACACCAGTCAGAATGGCTATTATTAAAAGGTCAAAACACAACAGATGGGCCAGGTGCGGTGGCTCACGCCTGTAATTCCAACACTTTGGGAGGCCGAGGTGGGTGGATCACGAGGTCAGGAGATTGATACCATCCTGGCTAACACAGTGAAACCCCGTCTCCAATAAAAGTACAAAAAATTAGCTGGGCGTGGTGGCGGGCACCTGTAGTCCCAGCTGCTCGGGAGGCTGAGGCAGGAGAATGGCGTGAACCCGGGAGGTGGAGCTTGCAGTGAGCCGAGATTGCGCCACTGCACTCTCGCCTGGGTGACAGAGTGAGACTCCGTCTCAAGAAACAAAAAACAAACAAACAAACAAAAAAACACAGATGCCGGTGAGGCTGTGGAGAAGAAGGAATACTTACACACTACTGATGGGAAAGCGAATTAGTTCAGCCACTGTGGAAAGCATTGTGGAAATTTCTTTAAAACAGAACTACCGTTCGATCCTGCAATCC
Source organism: Mandrillus leucophaeus (assembly GCF_000951045.1). Taxonomy (NCBI): domain Eukaryota; kingdom Metazoa; phylum Chordata; class Mammalia; order Primates; family Cercopithecidae; genus Mandrillus; species Mandrillus leucophaeus. The sequence goes on from NW_012104087.1 coordinate 202,621, forward strand.
TACTACCGGGTATATACCCAAAGTAAAATAAAGCATTCTACCAAAAAGACACATGCATGCATATATTCACAGCAGCACTATTCATAATAGCAAATGCATGGGATCAACCAAGATGCCCAAACATAGTGGATTGGATAAAGAAAATATGGTACATGTACACCATGGAATACTACACTCCATAAAAAAAGAATGAAATCATGTCCTTTGCAGCAACAGGGATGGAGCTAGAGGCCATTATTCTAAGCAAACTAACACAGGAACAGAAAACCAAATACTGCATTTTCTCACTTATAAGTGGCAACTGAACGTTGAATACACATTTACACAAAGATGGGAACAATAGACACTGGGGACTGCTTGAGGGGGTGGGAGGCGTGGGATGGAAGGCTACCTACTGGGTACTATGCTCACTATACGGGTAATGGGATCATTCATACACCAAACCTCAGTGACATGCAATTTACCTATATAAAAAACCCTGCACATGTACCCCTAGAACCTAAAGTAAAAGTAGAAAAAATAAAAAGGGGACAAATTCAAATACACTCCATAGAAGCTTCAGGAAGGTGTCAATGGAAGGCCCTCCCTTGGCCTAAAAGGAGCAGTTCATGAGGATTCCTTGCAAAGACTACCTGAAGCTCATGGCACTAGCACAATGATATTCAGTCAGCTTCTCTCCATACCCTCAGGGAGAGGGTACCACATGTCTCAAGTCTCACCAACCTCCTCTTATTTTCCATCTAACCCTCACACTTCATCTTAGCCAAAAGCCGAGTAGCAATCCCTCTAACCTTCTGTCCCTCCACCCCCAAGCTGATGTTGCTCTTTCTTTCCTTGGGAAAGCCACACTAAAATATGATAAACAAAATAAAACATTTCCCAGACTCCTTTGTAAATAGGTGTGGCAGAGCCAACTTTGACTTATACAAACTTAGCATACTTCTCCATGTGTTTTACTTTCCCCTGTCCTCCTTACTGCTTGCCTCCTCTTCTCTTTCTGTCTAGTCAGAACACAAACATGGGGCTGGAGCACCCATCTTGTGATCACGCAATCACCATGCCAATGAGAACCAAAGAGAGGTAACTGGATAACTGAGCAGAAAGACCAAGTCCAGAATATTGCCATCATGGAACTGCTATGCCAGTCTAGAATGACTTTTCCTAGGCATTTTAAATTAACCTGTGCTTGGTTAAGGCACGTATGGCTGGTTTCCATCACACGCAAATGTAATTCCTAATGAATATACCAATTATGGCTCATCTAATGTCCTACAGGGAGAGGACAGAAAGAGAAGAGTTGGATCTTTCTGTTCTCTTTCTATTCTATTATGTGCCTGCTACTTTCCGAGGTTGTTCCTGTCCCCCCCCCGCCCCAATCAAATTTGTTCTTAAAAAGCACAATCTTTGGCCTTTTAAAATATTGATTTTGATGTGAATTTCAAGAGTCTATTTTGAAAGTCAAAAACTGAACAGCTATTGATTCCTTCTGCATTCTAATTATAACAATTTTAATTCTCCTCGAGGCAATGTGGAAATTATTGACTACCAGGAGAATGATCCTACACTAGGAATCATGGACAAGAAACTACAAAAAAATTTAAGATATTATATGAAATAATGGGAAAAACCAAATAGGCTTTCAAATTTATCCTGAGCTGTTTTTTGTTTGTTTGTCTGTTTGTTTTTGAGATAGAGCCTTGCTCTGTTGTCCAGGTTGGAGTGCAGTGGCACAATCTAGGCTCACTGCAACCTCCCCTTCCCAGGTTCAAGCGATTCTCCTGCCTCAACCTCCCGAGTGGCTGCAACTACAGGTGTGCGCTACCACGCCTGGCTAATTTTTTGTATTTTTAGTACAGATGGGGTTTCACCATGTTGGCCAGGCTGGTCTCGAACTCCTGACCACAGGTGATTAGCCTGTTTTGGCCTTGCAAAGTTCTGGAATTACACGCATGAGCCACCGCGCCCAGCCCTGAGCTGTTTTAAGTGCCCAAGTTACTTTTATTACAATCGGTAAGGTAGGTTTCCTTTTTATCCTGTATTTCAGGTTGCACACTCCACCTAGAAAGAGATGGGTTGCTTAGGCTTATTTCTAGATCTCAATACACATGTACTCCTCCAATCAATGAGTATTAACAGAAAGCGATTGGGGTGGTGGCTGTCAAGCCAACAAGATACTAAACCTGGAAGAATTCCAGAAAATAACAGTAGAGCATAGCCTTTAAACCCTAGAAAGGCATCCGGAGCTATGGAAAGTAAGTAGTCCAGCGTTTTGATGGAGTGCCCAATGTACACAACACAGTGGGACATATAGAACCTTGTTTCTCTAGAGAAATGAAGATGGTTCAATAGATTCTTATAAAACTAAATGTATAGAAAATGCTTAATTCTACTGCTTCTAGAGGGATAATCCTTTAAAGACAAAACAATAGAAAGGAAAGAGATTTCAAGAGTAGGAATCAGCATCTTAGAGGAGATGGAGAACAGGAACACCAAGCTCTGTAGGATGCTAGACCAAAGCCCATTGATTTGCAAATCTCAAAGTGTGCCGCAGCACCAAAGAAGTTGGTAAAAACCAAGGAAAACTTCCTAAGCAATGGCCTTCAGGAATCACATGGCCTCAACATGTCTCTTCAAAATGAGAAGATATCAACTCTGCATCTCTGTATTTTTCCTGAGAAAGAATAATTTCCCATGGCATACTTGCAGAAAAATAAGATTATAACCAAACAGATATTGGATTTTCAGATATTTTGAGCAAGAGCTCAAACTACTAATACCCATTTTACAGCACTTCTGAATTCTAGACAGAAATAAGCATACAAATTTATGAGCAATGATACACCACCATTTAATCTCCAATTTAAGTGTCTGGGAACTTACAAGGACACATCACCATTCTGTTTATCTTTCAGTAAGTGCATTGCCTTGGGTTGTGTTTTTCTATAACTCTTTCTGTAAAAGAAAATCGTGTCTCCTCTCAAAGACAAAGACTATGGCTTATATTTCCTCTCCATAAGAAACACTAACTGGACTCTTAGTAAAGTCTGTGGTCAGTCCCAAGATGCTCCATATCATGTCTGAATCACAAAATTTTTGTTTAAAAAGCCACAGTTAATCTGTGGGGCATGGTTCATTTTTATTATGAGACTCCCAACCTTCTCCTTTTAATTCCTCAAGTCATCTCCTACCTCTACTTACTATAATTCTTTTTCAAGATTATTCATAAAATGTATTTCCTTCATGCACCTCAACACTCCTAGCCCATCCCTCCTCCTACCATCAGTGTTGGAGAAGGGACCTCATCCGGAGATCCAGACCACTCTTTCTCTTCACTCTTGCCCCCCTTGTGATGCTGGTGTGTGATGTTGTCTGTACATCTCCCTTCTCAGCCCACTGCCAATAAGCAACTATTTAAGGAATAAAAAAATTAACACTGTAGGATCTTTTCCAAATGTTTCATGAAACTTGACATAACGTTTATTATTCTTCCACTTCCTCTTATCTTCTAAACCTATGTCCCCATGAAGAATTCCATGAACTTGAATCCCAGGCCTCACTCTTCTGTGATCATAAGGTTACAGTACACCCCAGATCCCATAGGAACTCAAAGCATCTACCAATGTCTTCTAAGAATTACAGATGTACATATGCAAAGCAGCTCCTTTGTTCCTCTTTTTTTCTGTCCTTTTTAAGCTTTGGTGTCCCTGGCCCTGCTGTGAATGGCCTCCGATGACTTTTAATGGCCCCAATGGCCTCCAGTGGCAGCTACTCTCACCTCCAGGTAGAGATACAATTCTCCAGTTTTCTTCTCCGTCCCAAGCAATAAACAGCCTTCTTCTAGTTATATATTCATGCAGAAAAAATTCTGAGGCTGACATTAGCTTTGCTCTTGGAAGCAACATGCTTGGGGGAAAGGAAAGAAAGAAGAAACAGACAGAAACAGAAGTTTGGATGCAAAGCAGTCTCAATGAAGACGTCAGTCAGTCCCATAGTGTGTTCTAGAGCTGGGATGACCTCTCAAAGTCCAAACCTGGGGCAAGGAGGCCAAGCCCTTATATAAACCAACAAGTCATTGGATATAGGTTACTCCAGAAGGAGACATGACTTTGGGCTTGACAATTCTCTTGAGATGAAACAATCCCCAAAGCAGCTGACAGCTGAGTTGTCTGTCAGCAACATATCCTGTAGTACTAGGTAACTTTCTCATTCTTTTCCTACAAAGCCTATCTACCCTCTCAGTCCAGCTCTAATCCTGCAAATGCCTCAACTATGACAGCACTAATGTGTATCATAGTTGCTTCCTGAATGTGTAATAATTGTTGCAAAATACACTGAACAAAAATTATCTGCAGATTTTGAGGTTTCTAATGCTCAAAATTACTATATAGAGCTCTTAGAACAAAGCCCATATTGCAAAGATTTCTCTATAGTGCTTTTCAAATTCTTGTCTAAATAATAGCTCTTATTAGCAACAACCACAAAAAATCATGTGGTTGCTATTAACTAGCAGAAACGTGAGTCTGCTTCATATGAAAAATATGGATCATTAATAAGTTAGAAAGTTGGTATGAGAACTGAATGAAATTGAGGGTTCTTAAAAAACATAACGTATACTAGAATATCCTGTCCTGCTAGCATTGTCTAACACAACTCCAGAAAATAAATAGTAATTTCAGAATGTACTCTTTGAAGGATCCTCAGTTTAGCAACTACTTATTGGTCTTCCTAGATCTAGCAATATTTACAGTAATATCCTGTTTTCACAATTTTTATTAAAAAGACAACGTATTTCCTGATGCATATCTTATAACACAGTTTAACCCATATTTCTCATTATATTTTTAAAATACTGGAACCTTTACCTCTACTGAGTGTCACGATGTCTTTATAACTAAGATGAGTTTTGTGACTTTTCCTCTCCATCAAATATCATTTAAACATGCTAACAACCTCGAATACAGGATAATTTATTACTCAGCCTCAACGGTTTTGTAAAATATAAAAGAAATATACTATATTAAACATTTTTACCTAAGTATTTGGCCAATAACAGATTTTATATGCTTTTTTTACTGAGGTATAACATATTTATGTATACAAATGTTAAATGCAATCACCACCCAGATCAAGATCTAGAATGTTTCCAGCATCCAAGAAGTCTCTCTCATTTCCCTTCAGGACAATGCTCCCACCCAGAAGTTAACGATATTCTATGTTGTTCAAGTCTCCTGTATCTTTCCCAATTTTTGTCTGCTTGTTTCATCAACTATTTAGATGATGTTAAAATCTTTAACTGTGATTGTGGATTTATCTATTTCTCATTTTAATCTTGTCAATATATATTTTTTTAAA
>NW_012104087.1:208022-210647 GCF_000951045.1 Mandrillus leucophaeus
AGTCATTGGATATAGGTTACTCCAGAAGGAGACATGACTTTGGGCTTGACAATTCTCTTGAGATGAAACAATCCCCAAAGCAGCTGACAGCTGAGTTGTCTGTCAGCAACATATCCTGTAGTACTAGGTAACTTTCTCATTCTTTTCCTACAAAGCCTATCTACCCTCTCAGTCCAGCTCTAATCCTGCAAATGCCTCAACTATGACAGCACTAATGTGTATCATAGTTGCTTCCTGAATGTGTAATAATTGTTGCAAAATACACTGAACAAAAATTATCTGCAGATTTTGAGGTTTCTAATGCTCAAAATTACTATATAGAGCTCTTAGAACAAAGCCCATATTGCAAAGATTTCTCTATAGTGCTTTTCAAATTCTTGTCTAAATAATAGCTCTTATTAGCAACAACCACAAAAAATCATGTGGTTGCTATTAACTAGCAGAAACGTGAGTCTGCTTCATATGAAAAATATGGATCATTAATAAGTTAGAAAGTTGGTATGAGAACTGAATGAAATTGAGGGTTCTTAAAAAACATAACGTATACTAGAATATCCTGTCCTGCTAGCATTGTCTAACACAACTCCAGAAAATAAATAGTAATTTCAGAATGTACTCTTTGAAGGATCCTCAGTTTAGCAACTACTTATTGGTCTTCCTAGATCTAGCAATATTTACAGTAATATCCTGTTTTCACAATTTTTATTAAAAAGACAACGTATTTCCTGATGCATATCTTATAACACAGTTTAACCCATATTTCTCATTATATTTTTAAAATACTGGAACCTTTACCTCTACTGAGTGTCACGATGTCTTTATAACTAAGATGAGTTTTGTGACTTTTCCTCTCCATCAAATATCATTTAAACATGCTAACAACCTCGAATACAGGATAATTTATTACTCAGCCTCAACGGTTTTGTAAAATATAAAAGAAATATACTATATTAAACATTTTTACCTAAGTATTTGGCCAATAACAGATTTTATATGCTTTTTTTACTGAGGTATAACATATTTATGTATACAAATGTTAAATGCAATCACCACCCAGATCAAGATCTAGAATGTTTCCAGCATCCAAGAAGTCTCTCTCATTTCCCTTCAGGACAATGCTCCCACCCAGAAGTTAACGATATTCTATGTTGTTCAAGTCTCCTGTATCTTTCCCAATTTTTGTCTGCTTGTTTCATCAACTATTTAGATGATGTTAAAATCTTTAACTGTGATTGTGGATTTATCTATTTCTCATTTTAATCTTGTCAATATATATTTTTTTAAACGATGTTATTAAGTACAAAGCTAGGATTGCCTTGGCATCTTATTAAATGGATTCCTCTTTTACATTGTAATCTAGCAAAAATTTCTTGCAGTAAATTCTTCTTTGCCTTATTTTTTTATAGGCACATTTCTTTCCCTCTTTTTTTAGACAGGGTTTCATTCTGTTGCTCAGTGCAGTGCAGTGCCGCAACCACAGCTCACGGCAGTTTTGACCTCCTGAGGCTCAGATGAGCTTCCCACCTCAACCTCCTGAGTAGCTAGGAACACAGATGTGTGTCACAACATCCCGATAATTTTTGCATTTTTTTTTAAGAGATGGGATTTTACCACGTTACCAGGGCTGATCTCAAACTCCTGAACTCAAGCGATCCACCTGCCTCAGCCTCCCAAAGTGCTGGGATTACAGGCCTGGGCCACCCTGCCCTCCCTGAATTTCTTTGTATTAGTATTTCCATGGTGTATCTTCTTTCATCTTTTTTTACTTGCAATCTATATCTATAAAGTTTGTCTCTTTCAAGAGCATGTATTTGATTTTCTAAAATCCATTTGTCTTTTAAATCATGTTTTATCCATTTTTATGTAATAGTTAATGTAGTTGCATTTAAGAATTTCTCAATAATTATTTCTCTCTGAACCATCTGGGGTCCTTATTTTTTTTTTTTTTTTTTTTTTCTGGAAACAGTCTCGCTCTATCTCCCAGGCTGGAGTGCAGTGGCGCGATCTCAGCTCAGTGCAACCTCTGTCTCCTGGGTTCAGGTAATTCTCCTGCCTCAGCCTCCAGAGTAGCTGGGATTACAGGAGGCCACCACAGTGCCTGGCTAATTTTTGTATTTTTTAGTAGAGACAGGGTTTCACCATGTTGATCAGGCTGTTCTTGAACTCCTGGCTTCAGGTGATCCACCCACCTCGGCCTCCCAAAGTGCTGGGATTACAGGTGGGAGCCACCATGCTTGGCCTGTTCCTATTTTCATCCTTCCCTGCCTTCTTTAGAATTAATCAATTTTTAAAATTTACTGCCTTTTACTTCTTATTTTAACTTATTTATTATATATTTTTGTATTAATTTTAGTGATTACCCTGTAGATTATCATATGCATTTTTGCCATCATACAATCCTTCTAAAATTAAGTTCTTTTATCACTTTCAAACAGCACAAAAATCTTACAACAATTTAATTCCATTTACAGATCTCTTTACAGTTGTGCCATTTTAATCACATATTTTACATCTACCTGTGTATAAACCCCAAAGATATTTCTATTGTTGTTTAAAACACCAATATCTTTTCATATTTACTCATATATTTACACTTTCTATTGCCTTTTTTTTTTTTTTTTTTTT
>NW_012104087.1:210769-227970 GCF_000951045.1 Mandrillus leucophaeus
GCGCCCGGCTAATTTTTGTATTTTTAGCAGAGACAGGGTTTCACCGTGTTAGTCAGGATGGTCTCGATCTACTGACCTCGTGATCCGCTCCATCTCGGCCTCCCAAAGTGCTGGGATTACAGGCGTGAGCCACCGCGCCCGGCCCCCTCTATTGCCTTTTATTTCTTTCTGTAATTCTAAGCTTTTGTCTGGATCATTTTTCTTGCATATGAAGAATTTCTTTTAGCATACTCTATAATCTGCTTCTACTGGTGACAAATATAACTTCTTTATTTCATCTTTATTTTTTAAACAAACCTTTCTTTTGAAAGATTTTAGATTTTTATCAAACTTCCAAAGATAGTACTGAGAGTTTCTGTATAGCTTTACCCAGAGTCCCCTAATGTTAACCCTTTATATACCCATGGTAAACTTCAAAACCAAAACAGAAACACTGCTATTGATTGACTAAACTACAGAGTTTACTCATATTTTACCATATTTTCTATTGATGTTCTTTTTCTGTCCCAGGATCCAATCTGCGATAATGCACTGCATCTAGCTTCTTCATTTTTGAAAGATATTTTCGCTGTGTAAAAAATTCTCTGTTGGTAATTGTTTTCCTTTAAGCACTTTAAATATATCCTTCTAGTGTCTTCAGGATTCCATAGTTCCTTCTGCAGATTTAGCCATCAGCCTTACTGCTGGCTGCTCCTTTAAAGATAATGTGTGTTTTCTACTTCTGACTGATTTTCAAGTTTTTTTTTCTTTTACTGTGGTTTTGAGCTGTTTTAATATCACACGCCTAGTTTTCTTTACACATATTTTGATTGGAGTTCACTGAGTTTCTTGTGCCTGTGGGTGAATATCTCCTTTCAATTTTGGAAAATCCCCAAATGTTATGTCTACAAATGTTGCTTCTGCCCAATTTTCTCTATACTCTGCTTCTGATACACCACGCATATGTATGTGAGAGCTTTTCTTTTGTCTTGTGTTTCTTGTGCTCTGATTTGTTCTATTTTTTTCCTCTCTTCACTTCAGTTTTAATAGCTTTTATTGGCTCATCTTCAAGTTCACTGTCTTCCATTTCATCCAGTTTGCTGATAAGCCTCCCAAAGTGTTCTTAATGTCAGATTTTATATGTTTACTTATAAATGTCAATTTTATTCTCTTTAATGGATTCTAATCCTATGTCAAAATACCGAGACTTTTCACTAGTATTTTTAAATTTTTTAATTTAAATTTTTAATTTTTAAATTAAACTAGTAAAAATTTTTAACATTTTTTAAAAAATGTTTTAATATATTTTAAATATTAAAGTCTTCATTATGTCCAAAACCTGAATTATTTCGAGGTCTGCTTTTATTGGCTGTTTTTGCTATTATTCACATTATCCTATATTTCATATTCCCATAATTTGCATTACATGTCAGACATTGTGCAAAAAATAATTGTAATACCTGCTTGTGGTGTTATTCTCCCCAAATGAAGGTTATTCTTTTCCCCCTTAGGCAGTTAAAGTAAAAAGTTGTTCACTTAAATCCAATCATAGATTTAGCTGAGTCAGCTCTAGATAGCAGTTTTAGTAAAAGGTAACTCACCATTTGTTCAAATGTTTCTTGGTCATAGGAACCTTGGACTTTTTTCTGTAGACCCTGAAAGATCTCTGTTTCTTAAAAACTATGGGTTCTGATCTTTATAGATTTTGAGTTTGGCTCTTTTAGTTCTTTAAGATTTTGAGTTTCCTGCTTTAAATACAAATGTATTGATGTATCAAATATTTTAATGGGGAAATTAGGCATGTCAATCCTCATCCCTCCAGCAGGACCTTATCTCTAGGCAGAAGGAAACAAAGTAACTTCATCTTACCTTTTAAAGTTAGGACCAATCTCCAGGCCTTATGTCCCATAGGAAAAATCAACCATACTTTTGAGTTTCCTCTGGATCTATCAATCATCCTAGCCGGTACAATTATCAAAAGCTCCAACATTTTTTCAGTAGGATTCTGTCTTTAGGCTAAGGCCCATCTTTTTCCAGACTATGCAGGCAATTGCTCCATGAGAAGAATATAGCTGACAAACATGAACTCACCCAAGAAAGGCTCTTTGGTCTCTGGAATTTTATTTCATCTATTCTTATTTACAAAGCTCTCCAATATCTTTTAAAACAATGTTTAAATTTATCTTGTTTTTTTAATTTGTTACAGGGGGACTGTGGGCTCATTGCCTTCCCATGATCTATTATATCATACTTGTAGGCAGAATTTTAATCCCATTACATTTAAACAAACATATATTTAATTATTTGAGGTCTGTATTAAGGAGAATTGTAAATAATCTTTAAAACAAGTCTTTGACCTATAATGTTGGAACAAAAGTCTGAAAACAATAATGATACTCTAGAAAACACAAAATCATTGGCATTACCTACCCACTCAAGTCCAAAGTGGCCAAGATGTGGCCACTCTCCAAAACATGCCATTGAGAAAGCATTACATGCATTTATCATGGCACTGGTTGTGTATACGTGGGGAGAACATTTATTCCAATTTTCCTGGGACACTCTCAGTCTACATCTACAATTATTCCATAGCTATAAGCAGTGCCCCTTTTACAAACATATCCCAGGTTAAATGGCAAATTATGGGGTTCCACCTCAGTTTATAAATGAATACGAATACATGCAGGAAGATAACTTTTTTTATTTTTGTTATACCTTCTTACCACTCATGCTTGTGTATATCATTAGATCTTACTATCAATATAACAGAGTTTGCTGGGGTTTCTAAACCATGGTCCTGTTACAATATCATTTTCCAAAAACAGGAGCAAAAATAATGACTCATATTTTAAGTATTCCTTAATAACTCACGCTGCAGCTTTAGAACTCTTTTTTTTTCTTTATGTTCATCTGTTTGCAGCTTTAAGAAAAACACTACAAAAGTTCACTATTGATATAACCTTACACCGACATAGGTAAATTTGGTTTAATTCCATCCAAATATTTTTACATTTTAACATAAATGGTTTATTGTTTTAAGACATTTAGAAATGCACTTTTCTTCAATCATAATATAAAAGATACTTGAAACAAAAGAGCCAGAAAACAACTTTGGAATTCTCTTATTATTTTTATAGGCAGCATATAAAACATGTTGCATTCAATTCTCTATGGAGTGAAGTATGGAAATGAGGCTGAAGTATTTGCAGATGACAAATTTTAGACCCTAAAACATGCATGGTACATTAGAGAAAATCTTGTTGGTTAAAGCACCTGAGCCATCAACTTTTTCTTAAAGTGTCTTGATATGCTTTTGACTGATGCCATCTGTTATCTACTGAAAAAAAAATTGTTTTACCTTTGAAGGTATTCATCAAATTATAGGTGACATATTTGTTTGAGAATATACTAGACCATCTGGTACTATAAAAACATGTTTCTAAAAAATACTGCCATCCTATCTCAGCAATGCCATCCGTATTTTCAGAAGCTCTTTTTGTTACACTCTGAAAACAGAAGCACATGATATTTTTGGCTTCTGGCTAAAGAAGCAAAGAAAAACATTCACAAAGAGTTTTTTTCTAAGCACCATGATATTTTTACAGCTATTCACTAAAAGACACTAAGTAGGTGTCCAGGAGAATGAAGTGTGGAGAAGAAAGAAAGAAGCCATGGTGGGCTTGATGAATATTTTATATCCTGAATAGAAACCACTGAAACAAAGAACTTCAGAAAATCTCCCTGCATATATGAGTTTTGTAGAACAGCTAGGGATATTATCTTATCTGTAGTCATAGAAACCAAATATTCAGTTTACAGACATACTCCCATTGTTATTACCATGGTGCAATTGCTACTTGCCGTAAAAAGTTCTGTCTTTTCCTAGGGATGCTTTTCTATTCATTAAAATAATAGATGAGAAACCTAAGAATATTCTCTAACCTCTGATTCTTCTATCTGATTTTAGTAAACTTGCTGAAGTCCAAATTTTCCTCAACTGTAAAATAAGCCAGTTTCTAACCAGAACAAAGTTTCTCTAAATCAGGCCGAAATTTCATTTTAATACTATGACTAGAGCAATGGCTCTCAAACATTGTACATATCACCAGTCCTCCTATATGGCTGTAAACCATTGTGTAAGAAGGAAGCTCTACAATTTTTCTATTAAGAATTTCATATATTTTACCTCATTTAAATGATATAGTATTCATCTATCCATTTAAAAATCTTCACCAAACACTTACTGTATTGACGGGACTACTAAACTCTGAGAAGCTAATAACCAACAAAAATAATCATGATCCTTGTCCATAGGGAGTTTAAAGTCTAGTAAGTGAGAGACACATTATTTAAGCAACCAATGAAACAAATGTAACACCGCAAGTGTAGCACGAGTTATTGAGAGATAAGGGGGATTTAAGTACATTGCAGGTGCATAATAGAGGGCAAGGAATTATTGGAAAGGTCATGTAAGGTGCCTGTAGGGAAGTAGTACATCATATGAGATATAAAGTATGAATAGGAGTTAACTCATTAACGGGGGAAACATTGAAAATAAAACATCCCATACTTGATTGGCTTACACGGAACCTTTAGTGTAATATAATTCACAATTTATGTCTGGGAAGGAATAGCATGCCTAATAAAACACGCACTATTCTGATAGATTTTAATTGTTTTTAGGATTCTTTGGGAAACTTGTAAGCCAGATGACTGTCAGTTGACCTTTAACCAGATGTTCATTTCTCTTTCCCTGTTGTCCATCCATGGACACGATTCATGATTATTGAATCACCTGTTTTTTTTCTATAAATACCACTTATTGAGAGAAATCCCTAAATTGCCTGCAAGAAGCTTTTCAGTTGTAACAAAATTACATTAAAATGTTGACATGAACTCATAATTATTGTCAGGAAAGTTTATCCCATAGTTTTGGAGGACTCATCAGGATTAGCTTTTTTCACAAGGGTCCACCAGAGTGGAGAGGATCAAAGACCAGCACAGTAACACGTTGAGAAGGATCTCAACGTGTTGCCCCAGTCTTCCAGTACCTGAGCTTCTACTGGAAGTCTTCACTGACATGTGAAAAATGGGTTTCATTCTCAGAGTGTTCTTATATCAAATGCCAATGGCCAATGTATTCGTTTTCTATTGCTATTATTACAAATGATCATAAATTCACCTCTTAAAACAACACAAATTTATTATTTCAGGATACTTTAGATCAGAAGTCCAGGTACAACCAAAGGGGCTACATTGTCTGGGGTATATACCCTGGGGTTCGTCATCGTACACCAGTTAAATTTAGGACATGCACACACATGAGGGGTTTAGGAACTGAGGTTTAATAGGCGGAAGGGAAGAGAAAGAGAAACAGCTGTCTCTGTAGAGAAAGGTCTCTGAGTGGAAAAGACTGGCAAGTGGCAGATGCTTCGAATTTTAGAGTCAGGTTTGAGGAGGCGGTGTCTGATTTACATAGGGCTCACAGATTGGTACCATTAGGTATAACATTTACATAGTGTGTGGGAAGGCTGGTCGCCTCACCCTGATCTTATTACGCAAATAAGCTTTCCTATTGATCAGTGCCATCTTGTCTGCTTCTTACTGTACAAGTGACCTACAAAGAGAAGGGAAGATGGAGCCACCATCTTGAACATGTCTAGTCCTTAGTTCTGCCAGCATTCACCTACGCAAACTCCCAGCTTGCTTGTCTCTGTCTGCAGCTCGACTTTACAGGCTGCTCTTTGTTAGAAAATGATTTGGGGCTGCTTTTCATTAAAAAGAAAACCCTTACTGAGGACTCCCATACCCTTCCATCTGCCTAAGTAATTTCTTCTTACCTCCTGTATCATAGTGTGGCTCAGCTGGTTCTTCAGCTCACAAGGCCAAAATCAAGGTGCCAGCTAGGCCGCATTCTTTCCTGAAGGGAGGCTTTAGGGATGAATCTCCTTCTCAGCTCATTTAGTTTGTTGGCCAGATTCAGTTCTTTGTGGTTTTGGAACTGGCTTTCTAGGCTAGCTGTCAGCTAGAGGCTTCTCTCAGCTCTTTAATTCTGCTTGCACCTCTTCCATTCTATTGCTCCCTGTACCTTGAAACCAGCAACAGTATATCAAGTCTTTCTTACGCTTTAATCTCTCTGGGTTCCCTTTCAGCCACATCTCTTCCATCTCCAGTCAGAGAAAATTTTCTACCTTTAAGAGTTCATATGATTTTCTCATCCAGGAAAGCCAGAATAATCTTCATTTTAAGGGCTATAATCTTAATTACATCTGCAAAGTTCCTTTTGCCATGTAACATTACATATTCACAGATTCCAGGCATTAGGGAGTAGGCATCTTTCAGGGGCTATTATTTGGCCACTTTTAAAGGTGATTGTGCATCAGCCATTTTAAATGATGATTGCTTTTGAGACATCTCTCCATCTAAGGTAAAAGCTTAGAGAGGAAGTTTGGGACTGTAGTCTGTGTCCTCAGTGACCTCCTTCAAAAAAAGCACTTGCAAAGGTGATTTGATATGTGGGGGTGTCAGATTCTCCCAGGAAGGGGAACTAGAAATGGTACCATATGGTTCTGGTCAATGCTTTATGTTAAGGAATTCTAGGAATGTTTGAGGAATCATGACTATATATTGTCTTCTGCCTGAAGCATTTACTTTGGGACACATTTGTCACATTGGCTAGAATATAATATTTCATTCAGGATTTTCTGTATGCTTGTGTATAAATTTAAGAAGTTGCTGGCTAGACACAGTGGCTCACTCCTGCAAATGCAGCACTTTGGGAGGCAAACGAGGGAGGATTGCTTGAGGCCAGGAGTTCAAGACCAGCCTAGGCAATATAGAGAGACCCTGCCTCTATAAAAAATACAAAAACAAAATTTAGAAAAAAAATGTTCAAAAAAGCTACTTGTAGGCCTTTGTGTTTATACATAGTGAGAGTCTATTAGAACCTTGGATATACACAACTGCCCATTTACTGAGAGCAGCAGTTTCAAGCTTTTGGTCTTAGGATTCCTTTATGAGTCTTAAAAATAATTGAAGACCCCAATTGGCATTTTTATGGGAGTATCCCCATTGATATTTAACATATTGCAAATTAAAACTAAGAAAAATATTATTTTAAAACTAATAAAAAGTCATATTAACATAGTTTATCAAAAAAGAACTAAAATTTTCTGAACAAAATTATATTTAGTAAAAAGAATAGCATTTACTTTTTTACAAAAACTCTTCAATGTCTGACTTAATAGTAGATAGCTATATTCTCATACCTGCCTCTGCATTCAATCTGTTGAACATGTTGTTTAGTTTAAGAAATGAAGAAAATCTGGCCTCACAAAGATATATAGTTGAAACACAGAGAAATTTAAAAATATTCTTTCAGATCATTGTGAATATTCTTTTTCACACCAAAATTCAACAAGTGGTAGTTTTTAAGAGGTTAGTTGGCATGTAAAATCTAATACCATATGCATGCTATTATGTTAAAATCCATTGTTCTAATTTGCTTGAATAGATTTTTTAGGCACCTGATTTTGTAACATTGTGCATTTATCATTTGAAAAATACTGATTTACTGAGTTATGAAGACATTCCAAATGCTGATAAATTTCATTTATAAAATGACAACAAAAAAAACTTTACCCAGTATCATGACTGATCTCATCAAAGGAGTATTATGAACCTATGAACCTCCTATTGGCAGATACAAGTTTTCCAAAATTCTAATCTTTTACTTGAAAGTTCAAATATATTACTGGCAACAAATGGCAGCAGATGTTTTTCTTGAAGTGAAAGATATGTTTCATTATTTTCAGAGTGTTGGCCAATTGCCCAACTCTAAATAACCTTCATTGTTATTTCAAGTAAAAATACTGTTCCACAAAAAAAACCAGTAGTTGAGCTTACCTTTCAAATTGTTTCTAATGTGCATTTTGCTAAGACAGCTGTATTTTCATATGCAGCAGAAGTGCTATACATATATTTCCCACTCTGACACATACAGTATTAAAAAGATGAATATTCAAGGTTGATATTTAATAATAGTAATCATTTGTACTGCCTCATTAAGAATATTCTTAAGTAAAACACATTTTTTGTTTTACTATGAATAAAATCCAGCAACACACCACAAATCCTGCTACTCCCTTGAAGCTCAGTCTCCCTCTTGTAACAGAAGATATGGTCCTCAGAAGGGAGAGATAATAGCAATATAAGAAACCTGTCCTTGCAACAGAGGATGTAACACTTGGAAAGTAAAAGTGTCAGTACAATTAATTTTTTTTACATACTCTTGTTTACTTATAAACACATTTGTTTTTCTTAATATTCATTTTAAAAAGATGAAATTAATAGAGTTTGGTGGAGCAATTTTATCCACCATTGCTTTTGCCTCATGCCAACTCAGTGAAAAAGGCAAATAGTTTAATATTATTTTAAAAATAGTCTTGCGCTTTTAGATCTCTCAGGAACTCCAGAGGTGTATGACCCACATTGAGATCATTTAGCCCAGAACATCTCCAAAAATCAAGATTAACACTTCAGGGTGTATCCTTTTTGTGACCATAAGGCTATCAAACTCAAAACAAATAGATTGACCAGCTAAGGAGACTCAAAGAGAATATTCTACCTATTTATGCATTATTGAGAAAAGCTCTCAATAACTTAAGAAAATGGTACTATTAAACTAGAAATAATTTGAATTTACAATGGTGCATTAGTTAACTATTGCTGGGTAACAAATGATCTCAAAATTTAAAGGATTTTTTTAAAGGATTAATTATTCTTTTTCACAGTGCAGTGTGTTTGCCAAATGGTTCTTCTGCTGATTTTGCCTGAGCTCACTCATACAACCCATTCAGTTGGAGGGCAGCTGTGTTGGAAGATCCAGAATGGCTTTACTCTCATGTCGAACAGTTGGAACTTGTTGTCACTGCATACGTTGCTATTCCTCCAGGCAGACTTTCATCCTTCAGAGGCTAGCCTGGCATCTTTACATGACAATCTCAGGGCCAATTCCAAGAAGGTGAAAGTAGAAGTTGCACATTCTGCCAATCAAAGCAAGTCACAAAGCTTGATGGAAGGGCCTGCAAAGACTCTATGGCCATATTTAATCCATCACAGATGGCCATTGCAAGTCTTTCTTAATATGATCAAAACAAATCATCTTAGAGAAGTCCTTACTTCAAACAGCAACAAAATTTCTTATCATATCTGCCCTATAAGATGGGGATAAGGTATTCCCCCAAAAGATGGCACAGGCCTCTTGTGAAGTCCGTTTAAAATACTTTAATTCAACTGTATTATAAGGAAGTGCTGAAAGATGAATGGAGGCATAGCAAAGAGCATAAGAATGCTCACTGGCCAAAGAAGGGACAATTTGAGCATCAAAATAAATAATGGTAACAATGGATTATGAACCATTCAATAAGAACATGAGTTCATACTGCCATGACTAAACAAACAAATGGGGGTGAGGGGAAGATTGCTCTTCCTTACAACAGAATGCCAAGTAATAAAAATAGAAGAAACACTGGAGTTAGAAAAATCATCATTTGGCAGCGCTCTATTAGTAATTCTTTCAAGCAAAAATCATCGATATGTGCTAAAACTAGTGAGTGTAAGCTTGATGAAAATCAAAAGATATTTATATCATCTCAGAGTAAATCCCTGTCAAAGACTTTTTTAACTACAGAAAGGAAACTGAAAGTTTTCAGGGAAGAAACCTGGTCAACATGTTTACAAGTAAACCTGGTTAAACATGTTTAACTAAGTGATCAAAATAAACTTTACCAGTAAAAGGAAAAGTAAATATCATGTGGCTCCTGATAGGATGCACTGAGAGAACACAACATCACCTCGCTGGCGTTCTCGACAAAATTGCATAGCCCAAATTTAATCAAGATGAAACTTCAGACAATCCTAAATTGAGGAAGATTCCACCAAATGACTGATTATCAAGTCAAAAATATCAAGGGCACAAAAAAAAAAGAATGACTGAGGAACTTTTTCAGATTAAAGGAGACTAAAAAGACATGACAACTAAACACAACTTATGTATTCCTGGATTAGATCCTGTACTAGAAAAAAACAAAAGTGCTATTTTCTTGTACATTCTGAAGGACAGTAGGATAACTAGTGAAATTTGAATAAGGTCTGTGGATTAGTTAATAATGTTGTATTGGTGTTAATTTCTTGATTTTGATATTCGTGCTTTGGTTATATAAATGAATGCCCTCATTTATAGGAAATATACACTGAAGTATTTATGGGCAATCAGGCAACAAGTCCTCAACTTGCTCTCAATTGCTTCAAAATAATGCTTAGGTATATGTTTATATATAGAAAGAATAATAATGCAAATGTGATTGAAATGTTAACATTTGCAACATCTGTATGAAAGGTATATGAAAATTATACCTTCATATAATTTGTATAGCTTTTCTGTAAGTCTGAAATAATTTTAAAATAAAAAGATTAAATAAAATAATTTTGTAAATTACTGCTACAACTTACTATTTTGTAAATCACTGTGACTGTTATTGACTCTAAGTTATCTTATCATGAACCAAAATATTACGTTGTACACAAAACTCTGGAGAGTCAATAGCAAATTACCTAGTCTGGCTGTATCAGTTATTTATGTAACATAGTGGTTTCAGAGGTCCTAATAAAATGATAGAAGCATTTTAGCTGCTACTTTTTAATGGACTGAATTCTGAAATCGGAAGCTTAGTGAAAAGCTGAAGTTAATTGTAGCCATTTTGGAGAGGATTCAGGCTACATAGAACATTGCCAACATAACCTCTTAAAGACAATAAGAAATCTATAAAAATAAATGATGGATTGATAAATGTAGCAGTTAAGAAAACCCATGCAAATACGGAGATCTCAGAGATGCCTGAATTGGTCCAAATTCATTTCAAAATCCCCAATACATTTCAGATCCTTTATATTCACCTTAATATTTGCAAAGAAATAGATCATTGAAAAAAATAAATGCTTATATAGAAACAATAATTTCTACATCAGTTGTATTTCAGGGAAGTTTTCCACAATTGGCTCTGAAAATAATTATGTTTTCCTCACAGAAAAAAAGGAAAGTCTCCAAAGAGGAAGGAATTGAATTTCAGTTAATGGATAGAGTCTTGGTTATTAACATCATAAAAAAAGATTTAAAAAAATTCGTGTGAAGCCATCCTTTAAAAACCTTTCTTTACTGAGATTTTATCATTTTATTCAAAGAAAAATTTTAATTCTAGTATATAAATATTTTAGTCATTGATAAGGAAATATTTCATAAATAAATATTTTATATAAAGCTACAATATTTAACACTCCTAATTATAGTAAATACTTGAACAAATTAAACATTTTCACAGTGTGGGAGAAAATAAAAACATTTTAGTTCATATATGACTTTAATTTATGTTCTGATAAGGAGCCTAATTAATTGGAGACAACTTCCATTTGTCTTACAGATCAGATAAGTGATTATTCATTATACTGAAATTCTAAGATTGCAGAGATATAAATACAGAACTATATTGAGTTAAAATAATGGACATCTTTAAACATTATTGTAAACTTCAAGCAATGCTACAAATTACTAACCCAACAGAATTACCTTTATGTGAGTAAAATTTTAGGCATAAGTATTTAATACCAAGCCGATTTATTGTTCTTTAGTGTCAACTTAAACTGTATTTTAAGACTCTTAATTAACTTTAAGACTTCAGACTTAATTAACCTTAAAACCTGAGGTTTGGAAATGTTTAAGTAATTAAATAGAAACGTGTCCTTGCAACAGAGGATGTAACACTTGGAAAGTAAGGATACTACCAGTAGTTTCAATACAATTAATTTTTTTTACATACTCTTGTTCACTTATAAACACATTTGTTTTTCTTAATATTCATTTTAAAAAGATGAAATTAATAGAGTAAAATATTGCCTTAAAACATGCTTGGTAAGAATAATTATATCTCAAAACTAATGTGTAAGCTTAAGTAAAGTCAGATTATTATTGTGTAGTATAAGTCTGTATATTAAAAATACAGATACTTAAAGGTATTAAGATGAAATTTGAAAAGAAGCTCTGTAGAATAGAAAAATGAACACTGGTAGTTCACAAAGAAAAACAGCCATTAAGTATACAGACTGTCTTCAATATGAAGCTGTACAAAAATATTTTTGTTTTCTTCATGGTCTACCCAGATGGCACAGGATTTTGCCTAACTGCTGCATATGTGTACTGTTAAAAAGATTTATTGACTTTAGAGCTTATTTTGTCTATTTCATAACTATAAACAATTATATGCAAGCAAATAGAAAAATAGGAAATTTCTCACTTCTATAAAAGTAACATTCCTATAGCAGTTATAAGATATTATCATTCTGGTTAATAATGTAGCCAATACTTTAGCTATTTCTTGTTCTCGAGTTTCTGAGATTTTATCCAAAACCATTTCATTGTTGCTCTTCTCCAAGACAAGTCCTCAAATTCAGAATACTAAAACTGAGCAGTTTTTAAATATATCGAAACCATCTCTGCTACTCCCTTGAAGCACAGTCTCCCTCTTGTAACAGAAGATGTGGTCCTTGGAAGGGAGAGATGATAGCAATATAAGATAGATATGGCATGATATTTTCTTAGTTAAATAAAAAAGAGAAGCTTAAGCAAACCTAGACTACTTGCACTCAGGAAAAGTGTTTTTGATATGAATGTAATTTAGTAATTATATAACTCTTTTCCCTACAAATGTCTCTACCAAGAGAGAAATCCTTGAAATGGCCTGCTATTTTACAACAAGCCTGTAAAATCCTTGGTATGTGTACATAACTAATTACTAAATGTTACCAAATAGCATTTTGTGCAAGAGGAGCAGTAAATTGTTAATAATTAACAGATGTTTAAAATGATAATGTTGAAGATAAATTGCATTGCTGTGGCTTAAGAAAAAGCACATTGAAATAATTACATTAGTCCCAGGTTGGGGGCAGGGAAATAATTCCAAGATCATTAGTAACAACGTCTTGTGACATGACAGCCTCCCCTGGGGTGACATGGGACACACGCCTGAACACGGGAGAGAAGAACAATGAATAATTCCTGGTGAGTGAAGGAAATTAGGGAAAATGAATAGTGTTTAAGGTGCCTAGAAAAATTAAATATAACAGACTGTGGGTGGTAGGGAAAGTAGGCAGAGGATGGCATGTCATATAAACATAAGGGCTGAGAGAAAAAGGAAATACTTCTTAGTAAGATAGAATAAAAGTAGTATATCTGCTGTGCCCCTACTTCTACAACACAGAGATTATGATTTATCTTAAAGGTTTAAGCGTGTGTATAGATATTTATGAAATATTCAGCAATCATGGCCCTACTTTGGGGATATAAACATCTACTTAGACTGTCAATTACTAAAATTATCCAATATTTATTTTCAGTTACCACTAAAAAAAAAAAACCATTTGATATAACATATGCACCTATATTTTTTCCTTCTGGGTTTTTCAAAATTTCAGTCATCTAAGAGCAGACAACTCACATCACATGAAAAAATTATAGAATGTAACAGTGAACAATAGAATGCTTAAGTCCAGTGTAGAAAAAATAAGCCAGGCACTATTTAAGGATATAGACAAGAGACATGGATACAATAGATGAAAACTTACAACCCACCATTAAAAGGGCCAGGGGTTGGGTACAGCTTTTCCAACATGCTGTGCCAAGTCTTAATTATTCTTGTCTCTTACAAGCCATAGAGATGAAAGCAGAAGATAAGTCTAAAAATATTTGGGGAATCAGATGATAAAAAAGAGGGTTAAAAAGTAGGGAAAGATGATAAATCTGGATTTTCCTGCTAATATACACACCCAATATGCAGCTATACAATCTTATACCTATAACCATATATATCCTTAACAACAGGGTTAAAAGAAGTGTATTACTTATTGGTTACCAGTCCTGAATCGTATCATGTAATCTTTAATTAGGATGTATCTGGTAAGTCCTTAGTGTGGTTGAACTCTCAGTGAGCATCCCAGGGCTCTGAGTTAGTATAAAAAATAACAACTCAGGTAAGAGGAATGAACCGTAGCAGAGAGTTCATTTAGGAACCCATTTTGTTCCATGTGTGTTCGGGGAATTCAAATTCCCTTTGAAACAAGGAAATTGAAAACAAGAACTTTGTTAGACCCTAGTTCTCTGCATGGACTGCAATTCCCAGCCATAGGCACCTACAGGATCTACTCTGAGAAGCAACCCACTTCTTCAAACCTCTTCCCACCTGCTCTGAGGAGAAGAGGGATAAAAGCAGGGCTGAGGACAATACATGCCTACCACGGCGTCCACGCTCAAAACCCAA
Source organism: Mandrillus leucophaeus (assembly GCF_000951045.1). Classification (NCBI taxonomy): domain Eukaryota; kingdom Metazoa; phylum Chordata; class Mammalia; order Primates; family Cercopithecidae; genus Mandrillus; species Mandrillus leucophaeus. The sequence continues at coordinate 225,115 of NW_012104087.1, forward strand.
TGGTGCTGTTCGAGGACTCTCTGCCCTGTCCAGCTTCCATTCTATACCTTCTTCTGAAATGCATCCCAGACCTGTCAGCCTTCTTTTGAAAACTTAGGTCACTCTTCTTTGTACCTGACCTTTTCTACCTGGTCTACATTTCTTGTAACTAAAACTAGCAATTTCATTTGGAAACTATTCTGCCTCTCAGAGTCTGGCCAGTCATCTGCCCTCTTGTTGATAATTAATGGACACTCTCTACTAATTTCTTTGGACTCTATCTTTTTCCATCAATCAGGGTGCAGAATTCTAGAACCCTCTCTCACTAGGGAATGATACAGACAAGAATAAAGAATCATATTCTTGGATCTTGAAAGGCATAGATAGAATTATTTTAAAGTCAGGGCTTTCAGTTGCATGTGCATGTGTGTGTGTAAGTTCCCTATGCTGAGGTTCCCACTGGCAGTTTATTTCATTGCTCTCTTCTCCATCTGCTATTCAATCCCTTAACCAATCTAACTTTATTTTCTAGTGATCAGGAAGAATCAGCATACATACAAACTCATTCAATGCATTGGAAGCCCAGCATACACAGAAACTCTATTTAAATTTTGAGTGATCTGAACACAGAACACAAGGTATTCTGAATTATTTCCTGCCCCAACATAGTGCTGCAGCCAAAAGCAGAAATTATAGCAGAAGAAAATAACTGAGGCAGCTTCCCAAGTAGCTGTGGCCACAGAGGGTATGAGAGCATCTACTATTTCCTGGTTACCCAAGATTAGCAAAACAATGACTCAGACAAGACAGAAAAACATAAAGGGGGTCCCACAGTTTCGACAAAGGTGTACTGTCAGCAAAGGTGGTGTAGGTAGTGACAGGGACCATGGTGGGTCTGCAAACAGCAGCAGTAGATGGCTGTGGGACAGATGCCAGGTTCCATAAAACAAACAGGTCTGAATGAACAGAGGACAGTGGAAACTAGATCTTCCTCTCCAAACTCCAACCCCAAGATGTAAAATAAGTCCAAGCACCCTGAAATATAACTATAACTCAAGAGAAGGGAGGCTGAACCTCAAAATACATCCTAACTACCAGAAGTGATGTAAACATCTCTGGGCTTTATTCAGTTTACTTGAGAATGACAGGTAAAATTTCCTGTTTTTTAGGCATGGTGGGTTCAAGACAGATACTAAGATACAATAAAGCATTTTTGTGTATCTGAGTTTGTGAAAATTCATTTTTATACAAACTGTCTTACTTCTCCAATTCTGCTTTCTAAACTAACTTCCTTTCCCTCTCCTACTTATCCTGTGTTTTTGACACATGCTACCCTCAGACTCCAGAAATTGAGACCCACTTCCCATCTAACTAGATGTCTGGACTGCCACATGCATCCAGCAAATGGCATTGCCCAAAGTCATTAGCTAGATACATACTTCTCACAAACAAGATCTACTTTTAAAGCCACTGGTTTCCATTTGTTTTCAATTTTAGGAATTTCTTAAATTGATTCAATCTTGCTTCTAAAATAATGGTAAAACTAATGCATAAGTTAAAGAGTAGAAGTGAATAAAAAGAATTTGTTATAACAAAGCCACTCTATTATTTGAATGGTGTCTGAGTTATATGGCAAAACAAATTGTATATGTATTCATAATTTTTAAATTGCAATCAGTCTTTCCTTACAATGAAAGCTTTTAATTGGAAACCAACTGAATCACGAGACTACTTGTTACCCAGACAACAGAGTGTTTCACTTTCTCAATTTCATGACTAATATTTCCAGTTGATCCATTTTTTGGTCGATCAGAAGTTTTGATACCTTAGAGATATGCATCATATTAAGATAATCAGGAAATAGGGTTTGCTAAAAGAAAAAAAGGTATAGAAACTATTGTTAAAGGGGAATTGGGAAATAATCTGAATGATGGATTCTCAAGTGGATCAATTTTAGAAAAGAGTACATAATGGAAGGTGAACTGGAAGTGAGTATCTCTCACAACTGTCAATGTTTATGTCCCCCTTGGACTATTTTTATTTCACCTTAAAGACCAATACTATCTATCACTCTAGACCTAGAGATAAAGCAGTGAAAAAGACAAAGTTCTTGACCTCAAAGAAATTGTATTCAATTCTGAAGACAATTTTTTTAGATAAATACATGATCAAGGCCTATTATTTCAGAAAGCGGTAAGTTATTTAAAGCATTTAAATCACTCCTTATTAAAACACAAGTATTTATAAGGGGTGACAGGATGTTCGACGACTTTTAAACTGAGACCCAAGGGATATAAAAGGGCCAGTAATGTGAGAAAATTTCAGGAAGGAAAAAAAGTAAGTCCGGGGCAGAAAAAGACATGATTAGAGAGAAGGAAGAGGGCAATACGCAATGAAGTTTGAGGAGTAAACAGTAGGTACCAACTGCTAGGCCGTATTCAAGAGATGGGACCTTATTCTAAGTGCACTGGGAAGCCACTGAAGGCTCTGGGCATGAAAGTGGTGTGATTTAATAGTGTTCTGTAAAGATTAGTTTGTAAAGAAGGAATTACGGAGGGGCCTATTAGGATACTACTGCAGCCCTCCAGGTAAGAAATAGTAGAGTCTGTGAAGAACATGGTGGCAGTGAAAAGAATAGATGTATATGGATTTGAAATATGTTTTACAGGAGTGAAGACTGGTTCCTTGTGGTTTCAAATGGGAAACAAAAGAAAAAGGGAAATAATAACAACTCCTTAATTTTTTATATGAGCCACTAGGAAGATGATTAATCTGAGACAGCTAAGAAAGCAATAGGTTTGGGAAGGAAATCTAGGGTTCCATTCTGAATATGCAGAGTTTGAAAAGCTTATTACACTTCTAAACAAAGGCTCAATT
>NW_012104087.1:230116-231439 GCF_000951045.1 Mandrillus leucophaeus
ATGAAGCTGGAAACCATCATTCTCAGGAAACTAACACAAGAACAGAAAACCAAACACCACATGTTCTCACTCATAAATGGGAGTTGAACAATGAGAACACCTGGATACACGGGAGGGGGGGGAACATCACACACTGGGGCCTTACGGGTTGGGAGGCTGGGGAGGCATAGCATTAGGAGAAATACCTAATGTAGATGATGAGTTAATGGGTGCAGCAAACCACCATGGCATGTGTGTACCTATGTAACAAATCTGCACGTTCTGCACATGCACCCCAGAACTTAAAATATAATTTAAAAGAAAAAAAAAAAGCTCTGGCCTCTTGCCTCTTTACAGCCAATCTGCAAGTTCCACTGTGAATCAAGTAGAGTAAAACCCTGAGCACTGTGGACATGCAAACAGATAGAAGAGAGGCACTAATTAAACAAATAATAGAAGAAATTTCCCAATGATGGTAAAAGCCTACAGATGGGTAAACTGCAACAATTACCAGTGAGATTAATAAAAAATATGTGAACTAGGTAAATTTCAAAAATTTCTAATATCAGGATAAAGAAAAATCTTACAATCTTAAGACTGCAATAAACTGCTCATTCACACCAGAAAGCTAGAAGAGAGTAGAAAAACATCTATAAACTCTAAGAGAAAAGGACTCCTATTCAAAAATTTAACTCTACCAGAATATCATTCACCTTCCAGAAAAAAAGGAAGATTTGAAAACATGCAGAAATGCAGAGATTGTATCTTCTATATCTGAAGAAACACTCAAGAAGAAAACTCTCACCAAACAACACATGGACCAAAATGAGAAATAAATATGTTTTTTTAAAAAAAGAAAGAAAAAGCATGGAAAACAATGAAATTTGCAGTGTGTGTGAGAGAAACAGACAGAGATCTGAAAATATAAAGACTGAAGAGGAAAGTGTTTTATGAAACATGAGTTATACATTTCCAGGTAAATCCTAATAATTATCAGGAGCAAAAAATAGTTGTTTACTAAACTAAATCCTCAAAATTTGGAAGTTGATAGAGGAGGCAATGGGAGAGGAAACAATGTGAGGGTAAAAGGATAAAACCATAAACAAATATTGAACTGTAGTTAAAGAAAAGTATAATAAAATATTTAGGGAAAGTGACAAGAAATTGAAATTTATTTTAAATGCATCAAGTGACAGCAAAGATTGGTGGATGAAGAGAGGTATAGACTGATATGTGACAAAGCGGTTATGGTAAAATGTGAATGGTAGAATTCTGTTTTAGTTATATGAAGTTCTCAGTAAACATCTTTTAACTTTCTGTATGTTGATTCTTAGGTTTACTAAA
>NW_012104087.1:235889-237649 GCF_000951045.1 Mandrillus leucophaeus
GTAAGATGTCCCTTTGCTCCTCCTTTGCCTTCAGTCATGATTGTGAGGCCTCACCAGCCATGTGGAACCATGAGTGCCTTAAACCTCTTTTTCTTTATAATTACCCAGTCTTGGGTAAGTCTTTATTAGCAGCATGAAAACGAACTAATACACCTAGTCAAAACAACACTATTTTCTATCTCAGAAATTCAATAGTATCAATTTTAGTAAGTAATAAAATAAGGTTTTAAGAGGGGTAGATCAAAATACAAAACTCAATTGTTTTCTCATATATTAGCAAAACCACTTTGAAATGTGACCCCCAAATTATTCCAATAATAATTATAAATAACCTAGGGAAAACACAGCTGGAAATGTAGGACCTAGATGAAGAAAAATTTAAAACATAAAAAAACTAAATAAATGGAGAGATGTTTCATATATCCAGATGAGAAAATTCTGTCTTAGAGAAGATTTGTTTAACTGTGTAGAACAAGTATTTCCCAACCTTCAGAAAATAAGTGGAGCTTTTCAAGCTTTTTAAAACTTGGGAGAAATAGGAGGGAAGATGGTGACTAGACTTATGCCCAAAGCAAATATAAAAGGTATTAACGGTTGGTGCTTTGTGAGAATTGGGCATCATATGTATTGGCCACTTGATCTATACTTAGTGCGATTTGCAAAAAGGCACAGAAACAGATAGAAAGGAGATATTTTACCCAAATTAGATGATAAAATAAGGTAAGATAAAAGAGTTAATCCTGGGGTCTTGAGGAAGAAGCTTAAATTTCCTCAATCTTTCTTATGTAAATGGAGGTAATTTGATTTAATAATCCTTGTCAGTCCTGACTTTCTATGAACTGTGACTTACGTTTTATTTGATTCAAAATCAAAACTGAGGCATCAAGTTTCATTTCTCTGATGGAAATAAATCCTTTTTCTATGTCTATATAGAGTCACTCTGTTTGCAAAAAGATGAAAATAATAAATCTGTACTCACTAATCAGCATAATACAAAGGATGAAGTAGACCCTAAGTTACCAGTAACATTAAGGTACAATTGTTAAAAAGCTGAATTGTACAGCATGAAGCAAAGGGTGAATTTGAAATGAAAAGCAAAAATCATTCCTTTTTGTAAGTGTGTAAAATGGTTTCATTGATATGTCCTATTCTTAAATAATTCATGCTGAATAAAAATAATGTAGAAACCAAATTCTGCAAACAGCAAGTAGTAACAAAGATTGAGAAACTATTTTTTTATCATATGAATCTACAATTTCCAAGTATAACAGATTGTGCAAACTGAATAGAGTTCTGAGAATGCTATGCACATTTGCCAAACAATCAAACCACTTCCAACAGAGAGAAAAGATGAAAAACTTTTTCATGACATAGAACCATTGAATTAAATGATTTTCAAATAAAGATGTGAACCTTACAATAATTTCAAGTTACATTCAATATAAAGCAAAGATTTACATGAAAGAACTAACATTAGGTGTATGAGCATTCAGATGAGAAAGATGTGCTTAGTGAAGTAGAGAGCCCAAAATGCTTTGCAGTATTCTGTCCATCACTGCAGCATGACTTCAAAAGGGGCCACAGAAAGAAATGGAAGATTGGAATAAATGCTGATCTAGCAATGAAAAAGCTGAATAGAGTTCCCATCTCTATAGGTCCAAATCCAGATATCATGTCTACATAAATGATCCAGAGATAATTAAGTCACAGTATGTCAAGACTTGAATTAATCTCAACTCTTACCAAAGTTTCTTTCTCCA
>NW_012104087.1:238944-239906 GCF_000951045.1 Mandrillus leucophaeus
TTTTGGAAACAGTAATTTCTACATGATAAAAGTTTGTATCAAGTAATATTTAATAAACATTTAATAAAAATCAGTAAGTAATATATGGGTCCATACATAAATTTTAAAATTATACAATTATTTTAAATAACACAAGGCAAAATTTGAAAAAAGGGAAGGCATAGTTCATTGTTAAATAAGAGGTCTTACCATTTCAAAATGTCAATTCTCTCATAAAAATAAATACAGCAATATTAACACCAAACAAAGAATAATTTAAAATAAAACTCATTACATAAATGAAGAGAAGTGTTTCACACTGGCAAAACATATGCTTTTACTAAGAAGCATTTTATAAACCTGGTAATTGGCTTCAAAATAAAAAATTAAAATTTAATAGAAACATGCAGAAAGATATAAAATATACAAACACAGTGGGAAACTACCTCTAATCAAGAGGTTAAGCAGACACTAAATAAGGGTATAATAGATTTGAATAATGCATTTAACCATCTTAATCTAATCAACATATATATATAAAGAATCCTGTACCTAACAGAGGATACCTATTCCTTTCAAACAAAAAGCTCACACTGACAAATATTGACCACATAGTTATGTTAACAAAATCAAAAAGTAGAAATCATACAGGCCAAATGCTGTAGTACAGAGCAGCAAAAATAAACACAAAGCAATAAAATAATCACAAAAATTTAAACACTTGAAAAATTTTTAAATTAATTATTGGTTTAAAAAGAAAATCAAAATAATTATTCTATGACTCAACAACTGTCTCAAAATGATATAATCCAACACTTGCTTCAAATTTTAATAAAATTCCTCTCTGGTAATCTTAGAAAAAAAAATCTTCCTTTACTTGATAAAAAATATCAATCAGAATCCCAGGGAAGATATCATACATACTATACATGAAACATTAGAAACATTTCTACTAACATCAGGGAAAAGGCAAGTATTCCCAC
>NW_012104087.1:241676-281854 GCF_000951045.1 Mandrillus leucophaeus
GTATAACAGATTGTGCAAACTGAATAGAGTTCTGAGAATGCTATGCACATTTGCCAAACAATCAAACCACTTCCAACAGAGAGAAAAGATGAAAAACTTTTTCATGACATAGAACCATTGAATTAAATGATTTTCAAATAAAGATGTGAACCTTACAATAATTTCAAGTCACATTCAATATAAAGCAAAGATTTACATGAAAGAACTAACATTAGGTGTATGAGCATTCAGATGAGAAAGATGTGCTTAGTGAAGTAGAGAGCCCAAAATGCTTTGCAGTATTCTGTCCATCACTGCAGCATGACTTCAAAAGGGGCCACAGAAAGAAATGGAAGACTGGAATAAATGCTGATCTAGCAATGAAAAAGCTGAATAGAGTTCCCATCTCTATAGGTCCAAATCCAGATATCATGTCTACATAAATGATCCAGAGATAATTAAGTCACAGTATGTCAAGACTTGAATTAATCTCAACTCTTACCAAAGTTTCTTTCTCCAGATCTTGTTTTATAACAGCACATCTACCCAGTTGCCCAACCACAAACCTGAAAGTCACTTTTGCATCCTTGCTCGCTCCCACTTTTCCCCATCTTTCACCAATACTATTGATTTCCCTGCTGTTCTCCAGGCACTTCTTTTGTCTGTATGCTAATGATATTAGGCAGAGCCTCATCAATCTCCTGCTAAGGTCACAGTAACAATATCTTCATTGACCTCTACATCTCCAGCTTTTCTCCTTTCAATCTATTCTCCAAATTGCTGCCAAGGTAATCATTCCAAAATGCAAATCTAGTCATATCATTCCTTGATAAACTTCCTTCAGAAGTTCTCCATTACCAACTGGAATAAAATCCAGACTCTTTAGCATGCATGTAAAGCCCTTGATTGGTGTGACTTACACCACCTCCTTCCTACCAGTTCTTTTCCTAAATACCCTATGCTCACCCTTCAAGACCCAATTTAAGAATTATCTCTTCTGAAAATTCACTAACGATAACCTTATCTGAATCAGGTTTGCTAACCACAGCACCTTGCAGTTTCTTCTGTCTTAGAATTTATCCTTGTAAGTTGTAATTGACTGAATATTTCTCTCCATCTCCACCATTCTGTGAACAACTGAAGGAGAAAGGCTGTTCTTCATTTTTGCATGCCCCGCTTGAAACACACAAAGTAAGCAATCAAAATGTTTGAGAAAGAAGGCAGTTAGGGAAATTTTAAAAAGAAAGTACCAATTAGATGACTCTAGGAACTTTTTAGTTCTAAAGTTCTGTTTCCATGATTCCATTTATTCAGGCCAGGCTTCCATGTCATAAACATGCAATCCACAGGGAATGAGGAGTAAACTGTCAAAACCAACAGCTATTCTTCTGTTCCTCAACCCCAAGAGAAAGTGTTCCCTTAACCCCATCAAATAAAGCCATTAAGGAAGCTTTAAAATGAGGAAAACTTGTAGTGGCATAAATGTTTAGGATTACCAAGAGAAACAGATCCCCTGGTGCTGTACCTGGAATTTGCGTCCAAGGCAACAGTGCCCAAGGAAGCTTGGATCATGGATCACCCTGCCATTCTGTAGAAAGTCGCCAGAGTTGAATGCCTGAGAGATGAAGGCTTTCCACCAACTAGAGGGCAGTCCTAGAGCAGCAGGGAGTGTTCTCCTGATCTGAAGTTTACCTTGTCTGGATTTTGCTTCCCTCCACAGCAAGGTAAAATGTATCTTCCCTTATTCCTAGACTCCCCAAAGCAGATGTGGTTGTGTCCTCCTCTGTAGCATACCTATAGTTCATCCACAGAATGTATCCTATTCTAATGCTATTAATTTCATTATATAAATGCTGGGAAGCAATTCTCCATGAATCTCTTATATTTTTTATTATTTGAATGAAGACATTGACAGCCTTTGTCTTCAACAATTTTTTAAGGATGTTTGTATGGAAAACTACCTTAGAAGAGAGAGAGAGTGTATCCCTCTGAGAAAAGAGAAAGCAAGTTTTTTCCTAACCTATCTTAATAAAGATAATGTTTCCCTCCAAGGTGAACCTTAAGCAAGTTTGCCAATAGCCTCCTTTATAATACCGGAAACTTCTTAAGCTTGGGGCCTCTCAACAAGAATACAAACCTATGGCGTGCATATCTACCTGGTCCTCTTTATATAGACCCCACGGAACTTGGTGGGGTTTGGAAATAAATCTATGGCAACACTGAAGCTTATGTTGTCTGCTGTGCCATAAATAATAAAGTTCTTTTCTCTGACCCAGGAATCTCATGTCTTCTGCCAGCATCCTTGAAACTATAGCAGGCTCAGTTTTTAAGCATTCAAATAGGGTGAAATCTCAGACACTTTAAAGTCTTTGATAAGGTGCAGTATGTTGTGTTTGTATGGGGCATGGGTGTCTGTGTGTGTTTAACGTATCTGGTTTCTTCTGACCATGACCTTCTCAAGAGGAAGGATTGTATCTAATTCATCCAGGTATATTCAATACCCAACCTAATTAAAATAGACATTAGCTGAATAAAAATATGAGAACATAGTTAGTTAAAGAAGAGGAAAAGGAGCCAGGAAACACCATGACATAATTTTCAGATCTTTTTATTACTCAAATTCATGTACCTTTTCATTAAGGGTGAGTTAATGTTATTATTTCAAGTTTGAAAAATCTATTGCCCATATATATTCTTTACATGACAAGGACGATCTTAACCCCAGCTTTCACATTGTCATTCCATTTTCATATCAGAAATTTAATTTGACATACACCAGCAAAATGAATGCATTAATTCTGAGTATCTCCAATATTTTATCACAGATAACATAAAAATTTACACGGGGTTTTGCTTGAGTAAAAATCTGACTTATATGTAATTAGTGATAGAAATGAGATGCCATTCCTTCCCCCAATGGCTTGGTGTGGCTCAAGAGGAAGAGCGGGAAAAAAATCCTCTTTCAACATATATATATTTAATGCCACTTACTTATATAGGGAACAGGAGTCTCGTGGAAGATAAAGGACATGAACTATGACTTCTCTTCTCCACTTAAACCACCATCAACACTAAAGTTCAAAATATAAAACTATGTCCAGCCGGGTGCAGTGGCTCATACCTGTAATCCCAGCACTTTGGAAGGCCAAGGTGGGTGGATCATTTGAGGTCAGGAGTTCGAGACCAGACTGGCCAAAATGATGAAACCCCTTCTGTACTAAAAATATAAAAATTAGCCAGGTATGGTAGTAGTCACCTGTAATCCCAGATACTCAGGAGGTTTATATATATATATACATATATATATATATATATATGTATATATATGTGTGTATATATGTATATGCCAACAGCCTCCTTTATAATACCGGAAACTTCTTAAGCTTGGGGCCTCTCAACAGGAATACAAACCTATGGCATATATATACATATATATATATATGTATATATATGTAAAAAGACATATATATATATGTCTTTTTACCAAAAAGGACAATAAGGGTTTCCAGCTGAAAGTTTGCCATAATACAGAAGGGGTTTTGACCTGTGTTCCAGACAGGCATGTTGCTTCTGGATCCCGTATTTGGTCAGACTTGAAACTCATCCTTATTAAATCACTCTTGCACTGTGTGTCTGGAGAAATGGCTCTATATACTTGCATTTGCAATAGACTGTTTGTGTTCCCCCAAAATTCATATGTTGAAGTCCTAGCCACCTAGGTGATGGTATTAGGAGGTGGGGCCTTTGGGAGGTAATTTGGCTATGAGGGTAGAGCCCTCATGAATAGGATTAGTGAGAAAAGGGACCCCATAGAGCTCTCTAGTCCTCTTTCCACCATATGAGGATGGATCAAGAAGGTAGAAGTCTGCAACTTGCAGACCTGAAGAGGACCCTCAACAGAACTCAACCATGCTGGAACCCTGAACTTGAAATTCCAGCCTCCAGCAGTATAAGAAATAAATTTCTGTTGTTTATAAGCCATCCATCTACACTATTTTGTTATAGCATCCTGAACTGACTACAATAGTATCCAGAGAGTTAAACTATTGTAATTGATAAAAAATTAGGGCCCAGGTAGTTTTATCCTAGGTCTCTCCCTCCTGAGTGCTGTACTGAGGAAAGACATGTTCCCCTCATCACTGAGATGAAACCTCATGGGTGGACAAAACCAGTGCAAAAGATAGTGGTGGTAGTGATGAAATCAGCAAGAGAAGCGAAAGGACTGGGAGAAAGAGAAATTTTAAGTAAGCCATATCTCTGTGAATCTCCTGGGGCACTTGAGGCTGCTCACAGTGACTTCAGGAGATTGGGCTTCAATGAACTGGTAAGCACCTGACTGGATGTACCTGACAGATAAGGTTATCTGGGTATCAGCTTCAGTAGGATCCACACCAAAGTTCTGAATTTCTGTTTCTTCTAAAATAACTGACTCATGGTTACGTGTAAGCAGGTCCCAGTGAGTCTCAGAAAAAAATTGGGAAAAGGAACCTTGCAAGTAAACTGGGTGAGGTTTAAAAGTCATTGACATTTGGTCGTAAATACAAATGCAATTCCATTATATCCACAAGCATATAAAACACAGGGAACATTTGGTAACGAAAATATCAAAGTACAAAAGATAAATTTCAAAGGAAAAGTTTACAGCTTGTCCTCTGCAGGGCAGACGATCTATGATGTTCTTTCATCACAGTTAGTTAAATGAGGGCTCTGGCAGTGCAATGACTCAGAGATAACAACCGAAAGTTGTAACATCGATATCCTCAAATGTTTCGGTATATATGTGAGAACATAAATATTAAATGTTGAAAAAGAGATTCAACCTGTCCTTCAAGTCTAGCCAGCTGGCTTTCCTCCATCATGCAGTATACTCTAAGATTATCCTAATGAAAAAAACAAAACTCTCAAGGAGCAATGAAGTGCAATACTTTGTTGAAGGGTAGTGGTTTTATTGTTATTGTTTTGTTTTATTTTATAAAGAAAAAATGAATCATTCTGATTCCACAGGAACAGATATCTCATTTGAAGGCAGCTATTACAGTATTAGGGCCACCGAGCACTTCTAACCAATGAGGCCATCTACCACCCATCCAGAGTCACCATTGGTAGGTAAATTTCAGCAATTCTTTTCTTTGAAGGAAGACCTTGTTCTATAGGAACATTCAATTACCATTCAAGGTCTATCGGTTAATAATGCATTAAAGTAACTTTATTACCCTTTCCAAAATGGCAGCTAAGAAAAACCATTTGGAATAACAAACAGTGTGAGAAATAAGTCAAGAACATGGCATATAGATTTTCTCTTTACCCAAAGTTTTTATAAAAGAGGAAGGAAAGAGGAGAAAACAATAAACGAGGAGGTGAGATGGCTCCAGTGGTAAACTGCGCAGAAATAACCTGTGACCTGACCATAAAGAGCCATGTTAAAAATCTAAACTCCTCTGAAGTATAATAAAACTTTCTACCCTTTCTTGCAAGTGCTCCTCTCACAAATGTTAGATGGCAGCCACTAGGGGGAATCTCTAAACCCTGCTTTGCTGTACATTATTTGATAGAAACACAATGTCATCTTAATACACTAAAATGAAAATCCCACCAAGAAGAAAAAGGTTGGTATAGAGAGGTAAATATTCCCCTAGCATATATGATTAACACCTCTGACTATTTTTCTTAAGTTCAAAGAGCTATTAGAAAATTGTAGCAGTGTGCAGTTAAGTGTGGCAGATGGCATATAGGAGTTAGTGGTGTGCAATTTACAGTAAACAAATTCTTTATCTTTGACGGGTCATGGGGAGAACTAAAACGGTCTCCAATTCAATCAGGGAATATGCTAGAATATACTGACATGCAGATTCACTAATTATAGTGAAATGTGTTAAAAAGCTACAATTATCCCAATGGATGAAACCTTTCCCATGAAGATTAGAAAAAACAACCAGGCGTCATGCGCTGACAGCAGGATGCCATTTGTAAATGTGCCCCCAGGTTGGTTGACACCTGTTCAGAGAAGAGATTCAAATCTTCAGGGCCTTAAACTTGGTCTCCTCTGGAGATAGGTACACTTTTTGATAGTATGTATACTGTGAGCTCATCAGCTGTTTTTGTATCAAATATATGGGGCAAAACTGTAACTGACATTTCTTTCTGTCTTTAGAAAGAGAACCACAGCTCAGCGGGGAATGAGTTCTGCAATGTTCATCAGTTTGGTTATCATCAAATTAATATTTCAAGTATTGCAAAGTTTGATCTCTACCACTACTAAAAGGGAAAAGGGAACACATACATATTGTGAAATGTGTTTTTCAAAAACAGTTTGATCATATATTGAACTGCAACCATGAAAATGTATTGGACTACAAAAGAATGTACAATTATATAAAGCATAGGAGCCACTCAAATGATCCAGTATGTGTCTTACATCAAAGCACTCCATGAGATTTACGAGTGGCTTGGGGCATGTAGAGGCCAAGGGAAACCTTCCCCTTCACCCTCTGAATGTTTGCTGAAAATCAACTGACAAAAGGCAGATTAATAGGAGAAAAGGCATAAAAATTTGTTAATATCCACATGTGTGCACAGGAGTCATACAAAATGTGAAAACTCAAAGGAAGGGCCAGATGGTTGACTATTTTATACCATCTTGAGCTTATAGAAAGAATGGGGGCTTGGAGTGTGGCAAGACAGTTTATGGGAGGGAGAGAAGAGGAAAGGCATGGCTAGCAAGAGCAGTCTTATTATGTAGACAAAAATCTCATTGGTAGCTCTCAGAAAGAATAGATGGTAGCCTGTGGTTGAGTTAATCTTTCCTACATCTGGACAAGCGAGGGGCCTCAAAGAAAGCCTGTTTATTTCCCTTACTTGGATTTTCCTCTATAGATGCAAATCTCCTCCACAGAAGGCAGCTTGGCAAGCATTAGTCCGATCTGCAGGCCCTTTGAATAGCTGTCTCAAAAGATGTCAAAGAGGTATATTTTAGGGTAAATATTTCTGGTTTCCTTTAGGTGTGTGAACCTGCACAGAGGTGCAATGGGATGCTCTTAAACAATGGCATGTGAGAATTTGATTCAAAGGGACAAGATCACTGCATTGAGGAAGAGTTGATTTGAATAATCCCTTAAATTCAATGGTAGATACTAGGATATGTAAAAGATGACCTAGAATTTGAGGAGAGCAATTTACCAAACACCCTGCAGATACCTGGAGCCTGGGAAATTTTACTGGGTTTGTACCATTTTTGTGTGTGATATTGCCTGTAACATAACCATTGCTTAAGAAAACTCAGGCTGAAATTTCAGTCTAGCAGCTGATGTTTGCTGCACCAGTTGTACTGAGAGTGGCTCAAGCACCCTTGGATATGTGGGGCAAATTCTGGAGCATGAGGCTGCAGATTCTGCCCTAGAATGGTGGCACCGCCATTGTTTTGGATGAGAGATTGACTTCTCACTTTAACTGGGAAGAGATTTCCAGTTCCTCAGAAAAAATGTAACAATGTGCTATTTACAAGACTTATTCATAAGGAGTTACTGGGAGTTGTTCGATCTCACTTACTGTTCATCATGTCACTGACAATACATTCTCTCCTGAAAGAAGTTCAAGACTTTGTGTTGGGCCAGTGTTTCTGGACCTGTAACAGATGTTTAAAGAGATATCCACTAAGTGAGCCTTAAGGTAATGTTTTCTAAAAGAATTCTATTGTATACAAACTAGTTGAGAAAAAATTTAATTCTTTAGATTTGTAACTCACAGGGATAAGATAATTTGATTTGGGACTTTAAATGTCTTGGTGTTTAACTTAAGATTTCTGGAATTTAATTTCTTTGTGATTTTAATCTTTGAACTTTAGTTTGTCCCTGACAATTTGGTAACAGTACAGATATTCAGATGTGGGGTACTTCTATATTGGTGGCATTTTGTTATTGGAATAGCTTTCTGTTGTCATCTAATCTCACTGCATATCCTCTGGTGAGCTCTAGTAGACCACATGTCTCAATCTAATGTGAGAGGAGAAATAAAGTGACCTCTAAACAAAATCCTGGAATTAATTTAGATAACATACCATTCTCACTCATTTTTAGAGCCTTCTGTATCAAAGCCTACACAGCTCACCAGCAGACCCTGAATGCTCCACAGTAGTGCCTTGTTGGAATTAAGAGAATGGTGCCATGAGGGTAAGAGTACTACCATAAGTAGGACGTATACCCACAGGCCTGCAGAGCCATAGACCAATTGTTAAGCCAAACAATTTACGGAAACAAAAAGTTGGGTATGTGATGAGGAACTCTGCATGATTCCCTATGGAGAGTTTCCAAGTAGAGCAAGGCATTTGGTATTAGTCCATTCTCATACTGCTATAGAGAAATACCCGAGACTGGGTAATTTATAAAGGAAAGAGATTTAATTGACTCACAGTTTCACATGGCTGGGGAGGCCTCAGGAAACACACAGTCATGGTGGAAGGGGAAGCAGGCACATATTACATGCCAGCAGGAGAGAGTGAGCGAGTTAACAAGGGCAGGAAAATTGCCTTATAAAATCATCAGATCTCATAAGAACTCACTCACAATCACAAGAACAGCATGGGGTAAGCCACCCTCATGATCCAATCACCTCCCTCCCATGACACGTGGGGATTACAGTTCGACATGAGATTTGGACAGGGATACAGAGGCAAACCATATCACTTTTGTATCACCACTTCATCACTGCTCACCACACCCTACTCACCCACTATTTTGGTGGTGGAAATTATTAGATCAGATTTCCAAACCTGGTAGAGTTTCCTTATAGGTCTCTTAGACAATGAGGACTTAGTCTTCCCTAGCCATCCAAACCAGCAAGTGGGAGGCAGTGATACTAGATAGCTGTCCATCAGGGAAACATTAGCAACCTCATTTGTTCCTCTTATTTAAGCCACATTCTTCAAACCAGGAATAAAAGGAATGATATTTTCAACTTCATCTGCTTGACTTATGTAACTATTTCTCAAATAGTTCTACACTCAAGCAGAGAATAAGGGTGTTATTTATTAGCCTACTCAAATTCTTATACATTGTAATTGTCCTGGTACTTAAATTATTTTAAATATCAAAATGGGAACATTCACACTTATGTGTTTGCTCTTGGAATATCCTTTGGTTTCTAAATACTATTTTAGAACTTTATCTTTCCAGAAAAAATGAAGGTCAACTAAACATACTTTCAAAGCTTTTATAAAATTCCCTTGTTATATTTCTGGCATGAAACAAAGTCACTATTTCATGAGTATTATACTTATGTTGGGAAGGAAACATTTTATTTATATATATATATAAAAGTTTTTTACTAATTTAAATTCTTCTTAGATTTTTAAATCATCAGGAGCCCCCATCCCATCCCACTGGATAGTTAGAAAACCCAGGTTTGTTAGTTGAGCATTGTCTTCTTTTTGGACTGTAACAACCGCCCTATCCAGCTCCATATGTGGGGAATTCCCTACTCCATGAATCTTGATAAGAGGCAGAGCCTCTCATTACTACCCACTGTGGGAAGTAAAATTCTTCCCCCTTCCTTTTTTTTTTTTTTTTTTTTTTTTTTTTTTTGCAGCTGCATCACATGATCTAGATTCTTCTAATAAGATGCACCCAGACTAGCCTGGGCTTGGAAGCTGGGATGTAAAGAAGCAGGGGGTGTGCAGAATCCACTCTGTCAACATTGACTGTAGGGACAGTGGTTGCATCCATTTTTCAAAGGTGGTAACAACTGAAGGAGTTCTAGCATTGTCTCCATTGTCCAGTGTTGAGCTCTGGGGCACCTCCAAGGGCAGTACACATTCTCAGTAGCACTGCCTTAATGGACAAATTCTGCAGAATGATTTGTACTTTTTCTCTGCCTATATAGCCTCCAAGTCCAGTTTTCCAGCAGTCCCAGAGATTGTGAACCATGTAGTAGCCTTTTAAAATCTCATTTTTGCTTAAGTTAACCAAACATTCTATTGCTTGAAAGTAAGAATATTGATGAATACCTTGTTCAATAACACTACCTCAGCTTCTGCCAGTATGAATACCCTCCTATCAGTTTAACACAACACTAATAAAGCCCACGCATCTACAGCCATCCGATCTTCAACAAACTCAACAGAAACAAGCAATGGGGAAAAGGCTCCTGATTCAATAAATGATGTTGGGATACCTGGCTAACCATAAGCAGCAGAATGAAATTGGATCCCTACCTATCACTCCTATCACTATCTACAAAAATTAACTCAAGATAGACTAAAGATTTAAATGTAAGTCTTCAAACTATAAAAATCCTAGAAGAAAACTCAGGAAATAGCCTTTTGAATACCAGCCTTGACAAATAATTTATGGCTAAGTCCTCAAAAGCAATTGCAACAAAAACAAAAGTTAAGTTAAAGAGCATCTGCACAGCAAAAGAAACTATCTGGAGAATAAACAAACAACCTACAGAATGGGGGAAAATATTTGCAAACTAACCATCTGACAGAGGTCTAATATCCAGAATCTATAAGGAATTTAAACAAATCAACAACCAAAAAACAAATAACTCTGTTAAAATGTGGGCAAAGGACATGAACAGAGACTTCTCAAAAGAAGATTTACAGAAATGCAAATCAAAATCAGAGTGAGATACCATCTCACACTGGTAAGAATAGTTTTTGTTAAAATGTCAAAAAATAACAGATGTTAGCAAGGCTGCAGAGAAAAAGGGACACTCACACACAGCTGGTGAGGATGTAAATTAGACCAACCACTGTGGAGAAGAGTTTGGAGATTTACCCAGCAATTCCATTACTGGGTATATACTTAAAGGAGAATAAATCATTCTATCAAAAAGACACAGGCACTGATATGTTCACCACAACACTATTCAAAATAGCAATGACATGGAATCAACCCAGGTGCCCATCAATTGTTTAAAGAAAATGTGGTTCATATACACCACAGAATATTACACAGTCATGAAAAAGAACAAAATCAAGTCCTTAGCTGCATCATGGACACAGCTGGAGGCCATTATCCTAAGCAAACAAGGAACAGAAAACCAAATACTACAAGTTCTCAGTTGTAAGTGTGAGTAAACATTAGGTAAACATGGACATAAAGATGGAAACAATAGACACTATGGACTAATAGAAGCGGGAGAGAGGGCTGAAAAATCTACCTATTGGGTACTATGCTCACTACTTGAGTGACAGGTTCATTCATACCCCCAACCTCAGCATCACATAATATATCCTTAAAACAAACTTGCACATATACCCCGATTCTAAAATAAAAACTGAAAAAGAAAAACAAGGCTTTTTAGTTAAGTCCTCAGTCTTTCATAGTTCTGCCCTCCTTTTTTTTACTCCCACAAAAAGTATCTGGTTCTCCATAGTCCAAAAGAACAGCTACTAATCCTAAGTGGCTATTGAGCACTCAAAATGTGGCTATTCTGAATTGAGATGTGCTGTAAGTGTGAAATGCATGCTGAATTTCAAAGATCTAGTATTAAAAAAAAAAGGAATGTGGAATATCTCCTTGATCATGTTTCATATTAATTACATATTGAAATATTTTGGAAATAGTGGGTTAAACAAAAATTAAAATTAATTTCCCTTTTCTTTTTACTTTAATGCAGCTACTAGAAAATTAAAAATTACACATATGGCTTATGTTATACTTCTACTGGAAAAACATATGAGGGAACAGATGGTCATACATTTATATATTATATTATATTATTCTGTTAATAATCCAAATACCTAGTCCTTAAAAAATAAAATTCTTATTTTCCACAACATAATTTTATAACTAGATCATTTTTTATTACCAATGGAAGGGAAAGGAGCTAATGGTTATTAAGTGCATAGGTGCCAGGCACTATGCTATGTAATTCACCTAATCCTCATTATCTCACTGAAGGAAATATTAAAATGAGGACGTGTAAATGAGGAGATATACTAAGAAGTTAGGTAGCTTTCCCAAGGTGATGTATCTATTTCATAGTAAGACTAGGCCAGGAACATAGATTAGTTCATCTTCCAAGAACTCGTTTCCCATTACCCTGTGTGGTGACACCTCTTTCCCTCCAGCCCTCAACCCACTACCATTCAGAGGAAAGCTTCCAAAATAAATCGACAGTCCATGGAACAACAAAAACTCTGTTTAAATCTGTGTATCACATTCCCTCTATTTTTCTTTCAGAAAATTATGGTCTTTTCCGTAAGTTCTTTTATGGATTACTGTTTCAGATTGTCCCAATTCCATAACTAATAGGAACTTAAACTTATTGGAATGAGACGTTCTTAGCCAATACAATTTCTGAACTGAAAGCAACTCTCTATTACATCTTCATTTGAGGTCTAGTTCCTCAGCTCTAAGTGAACTCAGACCTATTTTAAAAGATAGATATTTTTAACTCTGTATTTTAATCAACTGATTAGCTGGTCAACATTTGGAACCCTTTGAACCAGTATAGATAATGACTTTATTTTTTATAATTTCAAGAATATACACAGGTGTTCAAATAATTTTCCATATGTATGTGGTAGTCTAAGATATATTTTTTTTTCTTCTAAGTTCAGGGGTATATGTGCAGGAAGTGCAGTGTGTTACACAGGTAAATATGTGCTATGGTGGTTTGTTGCACAGATCATCCCATCGCCTAGGTATTAAGCCCAGCATCCATTAAGTATTCTTCCCCATGCTCTCCCTCCCCCAACCCTCACCAACACGCCACAGTGTGCATAGCTACCCCTATGTGTCCATGTGCTCTCATTGTTCAGCTTCCACTTATAAATGAGAATATGCAATATTTGGTTTTCTGTTCCTGGGTTAGTTTGCTGAGAATAACAGCTTCCAGCTTCATCCATGTCAGGGGAAAGGACATGATCTCATTCCTTTTTATGGCTGCATAGTATTCCATAGTGTATAGGTACCACATTTTCTTTATCCAGTCAATCACTGATGGGCATTTGGGTTGATTCCATGTCTTTGCTATTGTAAATAATGCTGCAATGAACATGCACGTGTATATATCTTTATAAAAGAAGGATTTATAATCTTTTGGCTATATACCCAGTAATGGGATTGCTGGGTCAAATTTCTGCCTCTTGGTCTTTAAGGAATTGCCACACTCTCTTTCACAATGGTTGAACTAACTTATACTTAGGAGATATATTTTTAATTTGTGTTATGTTGAAATTTCTGGAACATGTTGATAATTTATGAGACCACCTGGAAAGATTTCTTTTTAGTAAATAAAATTTCCAGAGCAAATAAAACCATAAAAGTCCAGGTAAAAAATTTAATAGTACTATTTATAGTTGCAAAATAAACAAAATAGGTTCATTAATTTAGCTTTCATAACAGATTTTCTCCCCAAATCTGATTCTTCATAGCCTCTGAACTTTTGCCAATTTCAGATTAATCTGCTCCATATACATATTTATCCAAAACAGTATTAGATTTGTTAATCATTCTGTGGCGACTGTAGAAGCAATAGTGAGAGAGCTGTAGAATCAAGGTCTTTGTTGAAATGTTCTTTTAACAAAAATCTTCACAACCTGAGTGCCATAACCCATATATCCCAGGAAGTTGAGAGAACTAGGGTCTGAGAAAGGTAGAAGTGGTGTCACAGCACATCTTTTGTCATAATAAAATTGAGTGTATTCAATTCTTCTAAGTAGCTTCATTTGAGTACTTTAAAAAATAAACCAGATGCTATCTAAAGGGCTCTAAAATATGCTCAAAGGAGAGATGTAAGAAACATATATCCTAAAGAAGTGCACAGTGAGGTTGACAATAAGAGACACTCTGACTTGAAGTGCAGGAAAGATTGCCATGAACTGAAATGATCTGAGGAGGTTAAGAGGCCTTCGACGGGGATAGGCATTAAGGGATGAAAGCAAAAAGAACCTCAGAAGTGAAAAATAGAGGCAAGGAAGAGAACAGCATTTTCCAAGACAGCTAAAGTTGGTTGGAGCACAATGCAAAATAAATGAAAGGAAAATCAGATCAAACATCTGTGCCTTAGTTTATGTTGCGAAATATCTTGAATGCCAAGCTGAAGACTCTGGATATTATCCTATCTGCTATGAGGTAATATTAAATAATTTTATGTAAAATAATGAGAATATACTGGTTTGATACGATTCTGAGCTAATGAAATCAAAGGGAGGAAAAGAGGATATAAAATACATAATAAAGCAAGCACTAGCAAACCGGTGGCTCTAATTGAGGAATAAGGATGAGGGTTGAATCCTAATTGGAATGAAGGTACCAAGCCTGGAAATTTAGGACTTCAGTATGAATAAAAATACAATTAATATGGATATTGCAAGAGAAAGCAATTTGAAAGAATAAAATGCTAAATTCCATTGCTAAGTTGACTATAGTATTAACAAGACATCAAGACTGTGTAAAGGGTTGTGGAGTTTCAGTTTTCTGATCTGATAACTTTACCACATGTATTAAGGCATTTGAGCAGTATGGACAGTCAAAATCCTTGAAAAGTTGATTATTTATTGGAACTATTTATTACCTTGAATCACTGCCTGATTTTAGCTTAAATAACTTACTATGAAGTGATTATTCAGAGGTGATCACAAATAAGTCCAAGTAGTTGGGCAAATGAAAATATGCCAAAGCAAAGAGACTACTACTAAAGGCATTTATCCTTACAAGATATGCATTTTTGTTTTTATAATAAAATACCTGAAGTAGTTGTTTTATTTTGTTCTCATTCATTGGAATCTATCCTTTGATTAGACATAATGTAATTTCTTGCGATAGGTATGATTCACCTTGATCTTGACTTTTTAAAAATGTAATCAGCAGTTCTCCAAAACTCCATTCTTATTCCATGTTATTTTTATATAGTGTACCCAAACATAGAAACTGAATGAACCAAGAGCACATTGACTGGTGTGGAATTTATTGGTTCCTTTAAAATAATTTATACATTTAACCAAAATTATTGTTATGTGAAAAACCTGGGCCAGGTGTGGTGGCTCACACCTGTAATCCCAGCACTTTCAGAGACTGAGGCGGGTGGATCACCTGAGATCGGGAGTTTGAGACCAGCCTGGCCAGCATGGTGAAACCCTGTCTCTCATACAAACACAAAAATTTGCCCGGCGTGGTGGCAGGCACTTGTAATCCCAGCTACTCAGGAGGCTGAGGCAGGAAAATCACTTAAACCTGGGAGGCGGAGGTAGCAGCGAGCCAAGATCACACCACTGCACTCTAGCCTGGGCAACAAGAACGAAACTACAGAACAGAAGAGAGAAGAGAAGAGAAATGAAACCTGGGACTATAAAATCCCCCTACCCCCGCAAGCTGGAAAGGAGCCAAGAGACCAAAGACTGACTCAGACAAGTCCAGCTTGACCATTAGATGAGTTTATTAGGACTTACATATAGGGCGCTCCCTGATGGCAGCAGGACAGCTCTAGAGAGCCACCTTATCTCTAAGCTACCTTTATGCTAATTTTCTGGCTCTTTGCCTACTGTGGATGTGTAATGAGACTGTTTTCCTTGGCAGGTTCCCAGTTATGCCCTAGGATGTTTGGGTTCTCAGGGACATCCACTCTTTGATTGGGCACCATGGCCTTGGCTCACTGCCCAGTCTTCATTAAGTAACCTGGTGGGAGACCTGTCACAACACAATTGTCGAGTTCTCTCTAAATTATTTTAAACACATAAACCTCTGATAAGAAATACATAAGGATTTGTTTTTTAAGGATGCATTTGGGAGGATTGGCTTTTATTTGCCCATATACTCAAAAGTAATCACTCAAAACAGATTGAAGAATATTTATCTTTTTTTCTCTTTTGCTGTTTGTTATCTAAAATTGCCTACTAAGTTCATTGTTCTTTTTGTTTTTCTTTTTTTACAGATGAAGTATCACTATATTGCCCAGACTGGTCTCAAACTTCTGGCCTCAAGTGATCCTCCCACCTCAACCTCCCAAGTAGCTGGTATGAGCCACCGGCCCACCAAAGTCATTCCTCTAAATTAAACAAGTTTGAACATAGAGATTTGGGGATTTTAACAGCATGATAACTGGATTAATACTTGATAATTCCTTATAGTACATTATAATAGACAAGAAAATTACTTTTTTTCTAACACATCTCTAGACCACAAGTATAATAGAGATACTACAAACTTTATTCTAGCTTGATTCACTTGGAAAAACACGAGTACATAAAAGAGTTCTAAGACAAATGGACTATTACTACAGCCAGCAGCTATTAGTATTATTTATAATTACTACCCCCTTCTAAAAGGAGCTCCTTGCCAAAGAAATCATAAAAGCTACCGATTTTAACTTGTAAGGAGATGGATTTGTGGACATTTGTCTCCTTTTGTCACATCTTTTTATTTTATCCAGCAAAGTACAGAGAAAAGCTAAACTGGGCAGAACAAATAGAACCTATTTGACTTATATGACAGAAAATTCCCCCAGGTGGAAGCTTCAAAGAGCTATAATAAATTTTGATTTAGAGAAATATAATATTTCATGATAGAAAATATTTCATTTCCCTAAACTGCTGTATTGCACATGCCTATAAGAGAAGAACAAGAAACATGAAATTTTATTGACTGATAAAAACAGGACTGATAGGATTTGGGGGGAAAAAAAGAGCAAGCTAATTTGTGAAATTAAGATAAGGCTATAAATTGTGGGATATTAGTACCTACAGTATAGGGGTTTTTGAGGATTAAAAGAGAGAATGTGTATGAGGTGCTTGTCAGCATCCATGTCCAACAGTAGGTATTCCAACACCCTTCCTAACATGCTACCTACTATCACCACTACCAGTGTTACTTCCGTCACTACTAATATATCTCAAGCAATACATTAATTAGAAGTATCTATATTGCATTTAAATGACTTTCATTATATTAGAGGTTATCATTCAATTAGAAATCATGCTTTCTTTCCTACCCCCATATTCAGACTTGAATGTAATTTAATAGAAATCAGGATTACTGGTTTAATCATCAAAAACTTATTTGATACTTTTCAATAGGCAAAGTCCAGCTTTAATTAGCCAATTCCTCACTCTAAACATTCAATTTTCATCTTTTGAAACAATCAATATTTAATCCCAGAAAGAGTCCCCAGATTGTTTAATGGAGATACGCTGGAGGCGAGGAGGCGATCATCAGGTCACACCCCAATGTAAGCGGGGTTTCAGAAATGCTTGCCATCCAGCCAAGGACGGGCCGGACTGGAGAGGAATGGAATGTTGGTGGAATGCGTAAGTTATAAGGTTACTGGAGTTAACCAGGAATAAAATAAGGATATGTCCAATTTTGCGAAAAATAAAAAATGAAATTTAAAAAAAAAATAGAATAATACCTAACTTACGTAGAAATGAACTTTTATCAACCCTAATTACCCCCCAAAAAAGCTGGGAACCTGTGCTAGGAGAAAATGGCCACAATGCACAGGCACAGAAAGTGGCCCTCAGCCCTTACTCAGAGTCGATCGATTTCCATTTTGCATACAAATTATGCAATCCATCCCAGGTTGTAAGAAAAATGGTTCAAGAAGGAGAATTTTTTAAAAACACATGAAAGCAGTAAACTATTCTAAAAGCAACAGTCTAATGCCTTTGTTGTGGGGAAAATATAGTTCAAAGCATAGAGATACCTCCAGGGAACATCTTAAGCTGGCATCATCATAAAGATGAGTTGGTTACTTTACAACTCAACAAGAGGGAGAAAATGATTTCTGCTAAATTTCTGAGTGCTAGGGAGAGTCAATAGCAAGAAGGGGCTAATTTACAAGAGGGCAGCAGAATAGATAGAGAGAGAAGGTGGCTAAGTATTCCAAAGGACAGCCAGAAATAGGAAGGGCCACCTAAGTGTGCAGCCTTGGGAGCAAGCAGAGAGAGAAGCAGAGTGCCTGAGAGTTTAGGCAATGCCAGGGAACCCCATGAGAATATTGTAATACCTACTTCATTGGATTGTTGTAAGGATGAAATGGTGTATCTGAAGTATTCATTGTTGATTGCTGTGTAACAAATTGCCCCACAAGTTACTGGGTCAAAAAAGCAAACATTTATCATCTCAGAGTTACTAAATCCAGCCACCCTCCAGGGGGTAGAACTACACAAGGCATGAATTTCACAAGGTGGAGGTCATGGGGGCCATATTAGAGGATGCTGACTACAACTGTATGTAGCAAAGTGCCAGCACATAAGGGCTCAATATATGGTAGCCCCTATAACTATTATCATTTGGAAAATTCACAAAACAACTATTGTCACTGAATAAATGAGGTATTACTGTGCTCAAGCTTCAAATCATGTTCTAAAGAATAAAATGAGATATATGCAATGATGAAACTCAAGCCACCAAATATTAATCCAGCAAATTATATCTAAACACACAATATTAGAAACAATTTGTATTGGGAAAGGAGGGACAGTCAGAAGCAAAGGGCAATGGAGACCATTAGCATCACCTCCTTACTATGACGGTTTGCAAAAGTGGCCCCCTCGTGCTGGTGTGATTCCATCCTGCATGACTGTTCTCTGGAGCAGTAGTCATTTATCTCTGTCCACTTTTTCTCCCACCTAAGTCCTTGCCACCACCCCAGTGGAAAATTCCATGGACATGGACATGAACCCCCTGAAACCCCAGAACTATCTTTTTGGTTATGAACTAAATACTGACAAAGTTTGTCACTTTAACATGAATAATGATGAAAAATGTATAGTTATCTTTAAGAATAGTCAGTTTAGGGGCTGGTGCATAGGATGAATTGCACACTGTTGAAGCAGAGGCAATGAATTATAAAGGCAGTCCAGTTGAAATAATACTGGTACTTTCAAAATGTCTGTACAGCCAATGGTTTCCCTTGGGGGCTTTGAAATACTACCACCCATGGTCTTACAGTTGAAGTGTGGTTCAGGGCCAGGGCATATTAGTGGACAGCACTTAGTAGCTGTGGAGGAAGAGGCAGAGTGAGAAGATGAAGAGGAAGAGAATATGAAGCTCTTAAGTATATCTGGAAAGCGATCTGCCCCTAGAAATGGTAGTGAAGTTCCACAGAAAAAAGTAAAACATGCTGCTGATGAAGATTATGATAATACAGATGATGATGATGATGATTTTAATTATGATGAAACTGAAGAAACATCTCCAGTGAAGAAATCTATATGAGATACTCCAGCCAAAACTGCACAAACATCAAACCAGAATGAAAAAGACTCAATACCATCAACACCAACATCAGCAGGTCAAGAATCATTCAAAAAAAAAAAAAAAAAAAAAAAAAAAAAAAAAAAGCAGCAGAAATGTTATGCCTTATTAGAAAAATCTTTTCTTTTTTTTGATATAACTCACGGCAATGGTGAAAAAAAAAAAAAAAAAAAGGCAAACAAAAAAAAAAAAAAAAAAAAAAACTTCTAAAACACCAACAGGACCTTGTTCTGTGGAAGAAGACATTAGAGCAAAAATGCAAGCAACTGTGGAAAAGAGGGCTTAGAGGAATGGAATGTTGGTGGAATGCGTAAGTTATAAGGTTACTGGAGTTAACCAGGAATAAAATAAGGATATGTCCAATTTTGCGAAAAATAAAAAATGAAATTTAAAAAAAAAATAGAATAATACCTAACTTACGTAGAAATGAACTTTTATCAACCCTAATTACCCCCCAAAAAAGCTGGGAACCTGTGCTAGGAGAAAATGGCCACAATGCACAGGCACAGAAAGTGGCCCTCAGCCCTTACTCAGAGTCTATCGATTTCCATTTTGCATACAAATTATGCAATCCATCCCAGGTTGTAAGAAAAATGGTTCAAGAAGGAGAATTTTTTAAAAACACATGAAAGCAGTAAACTATTCTAAAAGCAACAGTCTAATGCCTTTGTTGTGGGGAAAATATAGTTCAAAGCATAGAGATACCTCCAGGGAACATCTTAAGCTGGCATCATCATAAAGATGAGTTGGTTACTTTACAACTCAACAAGAGGGAGAAAATGATTTCTGCTAAATTTCTGAGTGCTAGGGAGAGTCAATAGCAAGAAGGGGCTAATTTACAAGAGGGCAGCAGAATAGATAGAGAGAGAAGGTGGCTAAGTATTCCAAAGGACAGCCAGAAATAGGAAGGGCCACCTAAGTGTGCAGCCTTGGGAGCGAGCAGAGAGAGAAGCAGAGTGCCTGAGAGTTTAGGCAATGCCAGGGAACCCCATGAGAATATTGTAATACCTACTTCATTGGATTGTTGTAAGGATGAAATGGTGTATCTGAAGTATTCATTGTTGATTGCTGTGTAACAAATTGCCCCACAAGTTACTGGGTCAAAAAAGCAAACATTTATCATCTCAGAGTTACTAAATCCAGCCACCCTCCAGGGGGTAGAACTACACAAGGCATGAATTTCACAAGGTGGAGGTCATGGGGGCCATATTAGAGGATGCTGACTACAACTGTATGTAGCAAAGTGCCAGCACATAAGGGCTCAATATATGGTAGCCCCTATAACTATTATCATTTGGAAAATTCACAAAACAACTATTGTCACTGAATAAATGAGGTATTACTGTGCTCAAGCTTCAAATCATGTTCTAAAGAATAAAATGAGATATATGCAATGATGAAACTCAAGCCACCAAATATTAATCCAGCAAATTATATCTAAACACACAATATTAGAAACAATTTGTATTGGGAAAGGAGGGACAGTCAGAAGCAAAGGGCAATGGAGACCATTAGCATCACCTCCTTACTATGACGGTTTGCAAAAGTGGCCCCCTCGTGCTGGTGTGATTCCATCCTGCATGACTGTTCTCTGGAGCAGTAGTCATTTATCTCTGTCCACTTTTTCTCCCACCTAAGTCCTTGCCACCACCCCAGTGGAAAATTCCATGGACATGGACATGAACCCCCTGAAACCCCAGAACTATCTTTTTGGTTATGAACTAAATACTGACAAAGTTTGTCACTTTAACATGAATAATGATGAAAAATGTATAGTTATCTTTAAGAATAGTCAGTTTAGGGGCTGGTGCATAGGATGAATTGCACACTGTTGAAGCAGAGGCAATGAATTATAAAGGCAGTCCAGTTGAAATAATACTGGTACTTTCAAAATGTCTGTACAGCCAATGGTTTCCCTTGGGGGCTTTGAAATACTACCACCCATGGTCTTACAGTTGAAGTGTGGTTCAGGGCCAGGGCATATTAGTGGACAGCACTTAGTAGCTGTGGAGGAAGAGGCAGAGTGAGAAGATGAAGAGGAAGAGAATATGAAGCTCTTAAGTATATCTGGAAAGCGATCTGCCCCTAGAAATGGTAGTGAAGTTCCACAGAAAAAAGTAAAACATGCTGCTGATGAAGATTATGATAATACAGATGATGATGATGATGATTTTAATTATGATGAAACTGAAGAAACATCTCCAGTGAAGAAATCTATATGAGATACTCCAGCCAAAACTGCACAAACATCAAACCAGAATGAAAAAGACTCAATACCATCAACACCAACATCAGCAGGTCAAGAATCATTCAAAAAAAAAAAAAAAAAAAAAAAAAAAAAAAAAAAGCAGCAGAAATGTTATGCCTTATTAGAAAAATCTTTTCTTTTTTTTGATATAACTCACGGCAATGGTGAAAAAAAAAAAAAAAAAAAGGCAAACAAAAAAAAAAAAAAAAAAAAAAACTTCTAAAACACCAACAGGACCTTGTTCTGTGGAAGAAGACATTAGAGCAAAAATGCAAGCAACTGTGGAAAAGGGGGCTTCTCCTCCCAAAGTGGAAGCCAAATTTATCAATTACGTGAAGAACTGCTTCTGGATGACTGACCAGGAAGCTGTTCAAGGTCTCTAGCAGTAGATGAAGTCTCTTTAAGGAAAATAGTTTAAACGGTTTGTTACAAATTTTCTCTTATTTCCTTTCTGTAACAGTTGATATTCGGCTGTCCTTTTCATAATGCAGAGTGAGAACTTTCCCTACTGTGTTGATAAATGTTGTCTAGCTTCCATTGCCAAAAATGTGTTGTCCAAAACATCGGTTTTTAAAGATGAAAATCCAGCCTTTGCATGGTTTTAAGCACATATGGAATGTTATGATAGGACACAGTAGTAGCGGTGGTCAGACATGAAAATAAGAGACAAAAATATACAAGTGAAATAAACTCAGTATTTTAATAACAAAAATAAATAAAAACTAAAAAGTGTCCCTTTCTCACCATGACCACCAGATTCTTCCACTCTGCAACTGCAAACCCCTGCATTAAAGTGCTCTTCCATCTCTGCTTTATGGTGAATCAAATGGTATATGTGAAAAAGAAAATAAGCATCTATTACTTCAAAAATTGATGGAATTATTGGACAACATTTGTAAATCAAATCAGGTTTTCATCAAATTATATGAATACAAGGTACAGGAGAAAAGGAAAGAGGAATTAGAAGAATTTGACGGTGCAAATTCTGAAATAAAATAGCTCTCTCTCTCATCTTTGCCAATGAAATATTAAAGATGTCAAAAGTGGATCATTACCACTGCTATCAACACGAACAGCCCTCAGAAGGGAGCAACCTTGGATGCTGTGGCCACCCTAAAAGTGACAAGCTCATATCCATTACACTGTAAATGTATCTTCGTCCCCAACCCACCCACCAGCAAAGTGTCCTAAGACAGCTGCTAATTTAAAGGCGGAATTAATTATAAGTGACTCAGTGACAGATGCTCCGCATTTGGACTCCAACTGAAAAAGCCTCTGTGTTCTGGGCATGATGCTGGTGTTCTACTCTAAAGATTCCACCGCAGCGGAGGCCACATTACTTGGTGGGTGGCTTGCTTGCCACCTGTTTGGGCAAACCACTGTGACTTAGCCTAGTTTTCCGATTTCCCCACTTGCCGTTCCTCTTGCTGGTCTTCTCCTCCTTTCCCTGCAGCTAAAGCACAGTCTTATTTGTCACCACCCGTCAAGACACACAGGAGAAAGGGGATTCATGCCAGCATTTTTCCTGCACTCCTTTCTCTAGAAGCCAAACAAGGCATTCTTTAGACAAAGAAAGCACTGACTATGCACAAAGAGTCCTTTGCCTCTTTGGGATTAGTCACAGCCTCAAAAGTGACCAGCTATCATGTCAATCCAGGCTTCTAGCTGCCCACAAACTTCCTCATTCTTCATGCTAGAGAAGATACCTAGAATGTTTTCATGTTTATTTTAAAAGTAATATATTTGCATTTTAGAAAAGCTAGACATACAGAACATTTTTAAGAAGAAAATAGAATACATGTTCTATTCTGTTCAATGAATTCTTTTTAAAGAGTTCTGCATGCCCTATATTTGGTAGAAGTCCTCAGTATGCATTATGCATAGAGAAAAAGGAACAATTTTACCTTAGGTTGTATCTTATATGCCTGGAATAAATGGTGGCCACTAATATTTTTATATTTTTCATTTTGTTTAACACATATTTTTGAGTTCAGTCTAACACATTTTAAACGCTGAATGCCAAGGTGATACAAAATAGCCAATTTTATAAATTATTTTTCTTTATAAAAATTAAGCTTTACCTGTTGATACCTTTGGAGAATGTCTTAGTCACTTCGGGCTGCTATGCCACAGTATCATACACTGGGTGGCTTATGAACAACATAAATTTATTTCTTATATTTCTGGAGGCTACAAGTACAGTACCAGGGTACCAGCATGACTGGGTACTTGTGAGGGCCACCTTCCAAGGTGCAGACTGCTGTCTTTAATTGTATGGCAGCAAGAGGGTGAGAGAACTCTCTGGAGTCTCTTTCATAAAAGCATTCATCCCATTTAGGAGAGCTCCATCCTTATTACCTAATTACCTCCCAAAGTTTCTGCCTCCTAATACCTTCACATTCGCAGTTAAGATTTCAATCTATAAATTTGGAGGGGGAGGGTACATAAACATTCAGTCCATCGCAGAGAGTACTGCAGTGCTTGGAAATTGCTGCTTTCCTTTTAATCTACTTTTAGATGAACTCATCTCTACAAATATTATTCCTATCCCACGTTTGGTCTGGCAAACTTCCAAAACCCTTCCAACTCTCTTCCACAGATTCTACTTCTCAGCCTGCCATGTTTATTTTGTGTCAACATTATGTTTAACAATCATGACTTGCATAATATAATCATAAATAAAATTGATTTCTATATCTTAAAATCCACTCTAATAGGCTAGATCTTTCTTGATATCCTTGATGTTTCTGGTACTTCTAGGGTAATAGAAATATCCATAATCCATTCAAGTCTCATGACAGTCTCAGTCATTAGATTATTTAGTCCTGTGTAATGTTCAAAATTCAGTCTTGCATTAAATTTAGAACAGGTATCGCCTTCCAAACTTTTGTATCATGATTTTGTATGTCGCTTTGAAATATGTTATCAATTTTCTCAGTGCTTCAACTAAAGCTTCCATGACAACATCCTTTTCAAATGTTTCCCTTCATCTTCTTATGCCAATAACCTTTAGAGGGTCCACTAGAATTCCTAATGTTAGTCATTAGTATAATTTATAGCACCTGCTCTCTGTGTCCAGTGAAAGATAAACCAAATCAGAAAAACAACATTGACTTAATATTTGTTTTATCTTCTACTGACCACCAAGAATCATCTACTTTCTCCAAATGGTGTCAATAAAGAGCCTAAATTCCATCTGAAGAGTCCTCATTGAAACCCAGGGAAGATAATTTTTTTCAGTGAAGCCCCATCAACTTTCCTTTAGATTATCAAGGAGGGCCTGCCTACTTGTCTTCTGATTTCTCATCCCTCAGTATTCCTGACCTACTGCTCTGTAAATTGGATCCCGCCAGGTCAGACATCCTAATTTCTCAACACTCCTCTCCCAACCATAACACCTCCTCTGTTAGTATATCCTCCTGCCCAGCTGCCAACCTCCTGCCCAGCTGCCAAGGAGTATATCCTCCTGCCCAATGCTTTATCCATTGTACTTGTCCTCATCAATCCCATGGCGCCAACACACACTTCTCTTCTATAAATGAAATCTCATCCTAATCTGCATCCTAATGTGTGAAAACTCCTCTCTACCCCAGTTTGTTGTTCACATAGTAACATAAATTAAACAATGCATTCATATCATTTATTCCTTACCGGCCTAATAAAGTTTTCCCTTTCTCTGACCCTTTTGACTCAGAGTAGTGAGTGAGAGAGAGCTAGGCATCTCTTCTTCTCCACTGCTTAGTTGGGTGACTAGTGCGCCCATTCCACATAGAACAATTACAGGTCACTCATGTCATACTCATGCTCTGAGTCATAGCTGCCCATGTGTTATTTATCTCATATCCACAGAATCTATTCTCTGTCTTCATGAAGCCCAGTCTTAAGTTGACTGAGTCTCACTATCACCCAGGCTGGAGTGCAGTGGTGTGATGTTGGCTCACTGAAACCTCTGCCTCCCAGATTCAAGCAATTCTCCTGCCTCAGCCTCCTAAGTAGCTGGGACTACAGGTGCCTGCCACCATGCCTAGCTAATTTTTTTTTTTTGGTAGTAGAGACGAGGTTTCACTATATTGGCCAGACTGGTCTCAAACTCCTGACCTCGTGATCCACCCGCCTCAGCCTCCCAAAGTGCCAGGATTACAGGTGTGAATCACTGCATTGGCCAAGTTGCTTGTCTTCTAAATGTAAGTTTATCTTCTAAATTTTCTCTACTGTTTCTCGAAGCCAGAGATGCGGGAATTATCCTGGTGATCAGGAAGATCTCATTCATCATCTACCCTAGCACACCATTATCATTTTTGTTCTGCTAAAACACAATTCCTTTTACATAACTCTTTCGTCAACTGCCTTTAATGGCTTCCCCTTACCCACAAGAATAGATGCCAGTTCAGATTTGAGCTCCTTCGCTGTAGAGATTTAGCCCTAACTGTACCAAAGATAGGGTTGCCAGACTTAGCAAATAAAAATACAGGACTTTATCTGGCAACCTTAATTGAAGAGTAACCAACTGCAACAGAAAACCATACTACTTTCAAGCCATACAAATGCCATAATTACTATTCAAAATCCTAAACAATCAGTACAGCATGGATACTGACCAATCAGGGTAGACGAAGATGGTTAACAAGTGAGAGGCTGAACCAATGCATCCTCACAGCATCACAGCTATGAGTACATCCCAGCTCATACTACCATCCACAAAAGAAATGCCCATTATCCTCTTCTTTATCCCTTCAAATATTTCCCATCTTCCAAAGACTTCTTAATTTTAATTTTCTCTATGAAAACCTTTCTTAAATAACTAAACTAGTGTGAGTTTGTAATCGATGATCAAGTTTATAGTTCCTTTAACTGAATTTCTCTAGCTAGTACTGCCTATGCAACTTACCTTGCAAGATGCTGCCTGTTAGAAGACAACTGTCCATGGGTCTCTTGCATTTCTCCATGTCTTAAGAGCAGAACTGTTGACCGCCCTTTGTTCAAGGCTGTGTTTTCAAGGATGTTTATACAGCAAATAGCCCTGGAAGATATAGTGTCTCTTTCCAGGCCAAAGGGCAGGCATGCTTACTGCCTATTATAAAAAATTCAGGTTCCCTACGCATGGTGTTCTCTCCTGTAGCAAAATCCAGAAAGTGAACTGGCATTCGTATGCCCTCCCTGCTTCACTTCTGTGGAACTTAGAGGCAAGGGGAAGTGGCTTAAATATGCTAACACTCATGTAGTGTGCTGTTCTGTAAGAAAATCTGAGCTGTCTTGTGTCTTCTGCCAGGATATGTGAAACTGTGACAAGCCTACTTTAAGTTTACAAATTAGGTAAAATATAAAACCCTTCATAGTTGACACTGCCATGCTACTTCAATGTTTCACACATGTAAATCTAATAGCCCCAACTAGATTATGCTTCATTAATCCTACCTTTCATTTAGTGCTGAGTTTTGCAGAGTGACAGCTCTACAAAACTCTCATTGAATAATATTTTAACATATTTTGAGAAACAAAACAAAAACAAAAAGGGAAAGAGGTTATCTCTCATGTTTATGAAAGCCTATGATCAAGGAAAGAAGGCTTCTTGAGAAATTGGGTAATGTCTGAAAGTTAAGAATAAGGCTAAACTCAGAGGGCTAGAGAAAGATCCAAAGTGAAAGAATCACTGAGAACCCATTTCCAGATCTGATTTCTGAATCTGTGCTGCACACTGACACTGCCTAATCTGAAAGCAGCCTGCATCATTATCCTCACCACCTCCAACAAATTACTCACTTCTCTAGTGTGTCTACTTGGTCTTAAGAAGGATGTCACTGTCATGGTGACAAGCACAGTTGAACTTCAGGAATTAGAAAAGTAGCAACGCTGAGCTTCTCTAAGCCTTGACCTGAGGCAGGTAGGCCAGAGTTAACAGTCATCTGGCTGTGAGCCTCCAAACAGCTGTGGGCCACTCGGGCCTGAGCAAGAAGCCTGTATAATGAGTCTACGCAGCAGCTAGAGTAAAGCAGAGCCGTCAAGTAGAAGGTCGCACACTAGAGCATTGTGCCACACAAGAAGTTCGACATCCGCCGGAAAAAAAAATTGTGTTTAATATACCACTTAGAATGACCTCTAGCTACCTGTATTTATTTAGAAAGTGAAATTTGTAGCACTGTTCACCCCAGAAGCTCTGGAAAGAGTGTTTCTATCGTTACTGAATAGACCTCTCCAGCATTCCACAGGTAATCTGCGGTAAAATACATAACCTCAGTTATTTAAGAAAAAAACACCAATGGAATGACACTTGATTCATAAGTGGTCAAGTCCAAATTTGACAAATCAAAACTGTTCTTGACCAGAAACTTTAAATTCCAAATGACAAATGAACTAATTTGAACTGAATGTCAAATTTTTTTTCTAGGCTTCTTCTTCCCTTTTTTTTTTAATTTCACACGACAATTTTGGATGCCGTCATGCTGAGTCTCATCACCCATCAGAACATTTAAATTAAAGACATCTGACAGACGGATTTGGCTTATGAATTCATTTTCATAATGTTCAAATATCCACATCAAGGCTCTGTGTCTGACAAGTGGGCTTTTTGGTAATAAGCATATTATAAGCCAGCAGGAGTCATCTTGCTAGTTACATTTTCATGCAAGAATTAGATATTAGGAGATTCCTAGGTCAGTGCAATCAACTGCAATTTAAACATTTTTAAAGGATTTATCAGCTTTTAGAAATGGACTATCATGACTTCCAAATGGGACCAGAAATGGCAGAAAAGAAAAGCATTGTATCATGATACTTTTCCTATAACCTTAAGCCCTTCATTTTAAAACCTATAACTGAAATATAAAAGGTGATTAAAATAGCAAGTTTATAAAATATCTATTCTACAGGGATTTTTTTTCTCTTCCCTTCAACAAGGCCTACAACTGAAAATCAGCAAAGTTTATCTTGCTCGCTTCGTTCCCAACCTCAGGCAGACTCTCATTCCCAAGCTCCTCTATTGTCTCCGATACTTCACAGCTTACCCCAGGTGGATTCTCCAGGTCTCTGTGCTTCTTCTCCAGTCCTCTATCCCAGACTTCCAGGGTGTAGTCACACCCCATGATTAATAATTCCATGGTATGTGGTAAACATCAACCATTTTGCCCATTATTCTTCTGAGTCCAAAAAAATATACCTCATCACGAGCTTCCTAAGAAGCATTTCGTTAATACCAGAAGGTTTTTCTAATTGTCACCTTAGTCCCTGGCACATAACATGTGCTCAATCAATGGCTTTTTAACTGAACTAATTAAGACAACCTTCAGCAGATCAAGAGTGAAGATATTGTGGTTCACAAACATTTCACAACACAGGCACAGGGCCTGATAGACACTGACTGATCAATTCTGCAGGGAGAGAGAGAGAAAGAGACCATACATAACATTTTACTCAATAATTAGTTGTACAAGCAAATTTGAGTCATTTTATCTTCATGAGAAATTCTTCAGATCAAATAACAGAATCATGATAATAACCATAAAGTAATACAATTTTAGGCTCTTCCAATGCACCATATATTATCATCATCATGTTATATACATTGCTTCTGTGCTGGACTATACCACATGTATTAGTCAGGATATGTGAGTTAATGCTACCAATACAGCTCTGAAATCTCAGACACTTCAATCAAACAGCAAAGACTTATTTCTGGCTCACGTTATATGGCCAGTGGAAGCCAGCAGGGGCTGACAGAGCACCATGTCAAAACTTGATTCCACAAATCCCAAGTCAGGAGAAAGGATGTGACAATGACAACTAGTACACTGGTTTGTAAAGGCTTCTGCCTAAAAACCACACACAGCACTTCAAAAATCCCTTCAAACCTCAAAAATCACTCAAAAAATTGAGCATATGATGGAACCTAGAAAGTTCTTTAAATAAAGTTCTTGAAACGACAACAAAGAATTAATTTAAAGTAACTGGACTGTCCAATAGCAAATACAATATATTTTATTTGCAATGGTAGCAAAAGGTATCACACGTTTTCTGTGTACCAGGTATCATTCTGGCATTTAACAGGTACTAGCTCATTTAATCCTCAGGATAGCCTTCTAAGGTAAGTACGAATACTATCTCCATTTGACTGACAAGGTAACTGAGGAACCAAGGAGTTGAATAAATTGCCCAAGGGCACACAGCGGCTAAGTAGTAAACAAGAGATTGGAACTAGACATTCTGGCTACAACATCTGTACACTTAACCTCTGTCAATCTAACCCATTGCAATATATGTGAAGACTTTGTTGGTTAAATTTCAGTATGAAGAAATATACACAACAATCTACAATTATACAATTCCTGTCTAGTTTTAATTTCCAGTTCTTTCAGTAATGTGTGCCTTGAAGAACATGTTTCTGGCCTGTCTGGTCTTTTCTATTTTGTCTGTTATTCTTGGTAAGTTCCTGTGGGGCAGAGATCACACTAACATCCAGCATCACGACAGCAACGTAATTAATGCTTAATAAATATTTGTGGAGCAAATTAATAAAATTCAAGTTGTCCATTTCTTCTGATTTATCAAACTGACTCATAACATCTAAACTAGAGAGTGCTTTTCTTAATTTTTTAATGTTAATACATATTTTAAAAACCTTTGAGTTCTTGGTCTGCAAAGTTCAAACATAGTCATTATCAATTGTTAATTTCTGTCAATGTACTCTCAAAATTCTGGCCATGTTTTTTGCCCAAGAAATAGTTTGTTGGTATCAAATTGCACAAATATTCTTCTGATCTCCCCCATGCTGTTTAACCATTTGGTACCATGTCCTGTAGCCTGCATGAGCACCCTCCAGCATCCTGAGCAGAAGGCTCTCCCTGAGTGCACAGGAAGAAATTCAGTTGCCTATTACACACAAATTCCTCACCACCCCCTCATGTCTTCCTCACTGTCCAGAATCCAGACTTGGAGATCATAGATAATAGGTCAGAGAAATCTGATACCAAGCATAAGATTCAAAAAAACTCACCATTTTATGTAGACAGGTACACTGAAAATTCTTTTTTCCTTTGATGTACTGATCACTGACTGCAACAAAATAAACAGAAGTGAGACATAAGGAGAGAAAAATGGAGAAAAAAGGAGACTGCAAAATAGACTACTATACCCTAAACAATGTAGTCCGTATTGGAAAAGAGACCGTGTCATGATTGTCTTTCTGGCTGTTATATTAAGTACCTAGTTTCCTATATGAACTTTGCTTTACATATTAAGAAGACTTTCTTAAAGCATTTGAAATAAGCCACAGGCCTGTGAGAGTATTCCTTGAACTGCACTCCATTGATTTGCTTTTCCTGAAATGCTTATACATCCTTGATGTTAAACGGGTTCTTTAATCAAATAGATTAGAAAAAAAAAAAATGGATACAGGGTAATTACATCAGTTTCTTTGTTCAGACTGCTCAGATACTTTTCAATGCACACAACTGTATAAATAGAAACCTCTAAGGTATCTCATTTTCATTACATTTTCCCATCTTTGTGCACCACCATGATGAAATAGCCTATGCTTTTGAACATCTATTCTTCTATAGAAAATGTGTCTTTGTAGAATCATACTTGACAAGCAAAGTCTTTCTTTCAAATTCATGGCTGATGACTTAAATGTTCCCAAAGCCCTTATGGTTGAGGACCCACATGTCAAATAAGCATGGCATTTTAACTCAGTCCTTCTAAGCACACACTGTGTACACACACACACACACACACATCAGTTAACTTTATCTTGTATCTTGTTTGGAGAATTAGTCATTCAGTATTTTACAGTTCCTTATTTGGCAGGATCTTTCCATGGGTTGGGGGCTCACCTCTCACCTAATTAATTCACCAAGAATTACTAGCTGGACAATTGACTCTACAAGATTCCACAGTGTGCTTAAAACTCATGCCCTCTTTCGGCATCTTTCTTTCCCTTTGATCATTTGAGACAGAGAGCTAAATTCAACTTCTACAGTTACCACTTACTTCGTAAGTTGTGCA
Organism: Mandrillus leucophaeus; assembly: GCF_000951045.1. Lineage (NCBI taxonomy): Eukaryota > Metazoa > Chordata > Mammalia > Primates > Cercopithecidae > Mandrillus > Mandrillus leucophaeus. The sequence continues at coordinate 273,099 of NW_012104087.1, forward strand.
ACTTATTTAACCTTTGTTAGTCCCCATTTCCTCACCTATAAACTGAGAGTAGCAATATTTCTCCTGCAGAATACTCATGAGATTAAATGAGAACATTTGTAAATAAAGAGCTAGTACAACTCATTAACAGGAAGGACTCTGCAGATGCTGCTTCTCTTTATTCTACCACTTCATCCTCACCTCCCTTCTACCTCAGCATCTAATATTTCTAAATATTTTAGTAAAAAAAAAAAAAAAAATTCCAAAGCACACTTTGTATTCTACATCAATTTCTAAATTGTCTGTCTAACTGGTATAGTGAAGTTCTCTTAAGAGGCAGTGAAATTAGAAGGGAAAACCAAAGATACAATCGTACTGTGGTTGGGTATATTTATCCAGTCATCTCTGTTCTAATCCTTCCAGCCATAACAAAAGATGCAACATTTCCACCACTGAAAGTGTTGTAGAAAAGCCTATAAAAAGACTTTTAATGTGAAATTTGAAAAGAGAACATTTAATTTTGTTGACTTATGTGTTCATCAGTATCTTAAAGAAAACCTGTAGGTGATTGATTTTGTGTTAGATATTCCTTGTCACAATATTAAAACTTTCTTTCAATTGTGAAATTTGGATTAAATAAACTATTTAAGCTAATGCATGTAATTGTGGGCATGATAAATAAGGAAGATAAAGCTTTATCCTTGTTTTAATTATGGAAAATTAAAGCACAAAAAAAGTGTATGCTTCAGTTTTGAGATCTCATTCAGGCTGTGTCCCCATATCTGAAAAAAATCTGAATCAGGATTAAAATTATGGTCTGCTTCAACTCAACAAATCAAACATTTCTCTAACTCCAACATAGAAAAATAAATCATAGATTTCTTTATAATTTCCCCCTTGCTTTGTGATATATTACAAGTACAATTTCAGAAAATCCTGTTTCATTCTCCATTAGAAAAACAATTTTCTTTTTAAAAAGTATCATTGCTCCCTAAATTATAATTTTAAAAATAATTAATATTCTCCCTTACTTCTTAAGCAGTAGAAAATATGTTGTTTTCAACAAATTTAGGCAATATGCAATGCTTTAGAATCTTTAGAATTGGGACTTTTAATCAAAATGGGCCTGAGAGAAAAAAATGATTTCCACTTTGGGATTTACTCAGTGGCATAATCTAAATGTTTATTCCAGAGGAAACTTATAATTCTGCCATCGGGTTGTTCTAGTCATGTTAATGTTACCACTGACATTGCTCATACTAGGACTACCCCATAGAATTTCCACACTGAGTAGCAGCAACCTTCTTTCCTCTTCCTGGTCAGAATCAATCAGCCTAGCCAAATATTGTAACCCCTCTCCTCATTACCCGAGCAGCATGAAATGGGCAGGTGACAGCATCTACTTCTAATTAAATAAATCGATTGGTATCTCTAGAAGTATTGCCCCACTTCAAGCTAAACTCAGAAACCAGTATAAAAGAAAGAAAGTAAAAATTTTGCGAGTCAGTTAAAATGTGAAAGCAGCTGTGTCTTTGATATTAGATCCATGAATTTCAGTTATGTAAGAAGCAGCACCATATGTCAGTAGTTGATTCAGAATGTATGTTGTATAGTGTAAGAAAGGATTTTATCCTACATGGCATCCTACTGTTTTGAGTACTCCAGTTGCTTTTGGGTGATAGAGTATGTAATAATACCAGTAAATCCCATGGCAGCATCCCAGCTCCCTACTTCTTTCACTCTAACCTGAGTTCCTTAGGAAGAAACAATGTTGTATAGAATGTGATGCTGTAAACCACATTCAGTAATTCCTTGGAAGAGTTCGTGGGGAGAAGGTGTGGTGGGTGTGGTGCTGGCAACAGCTTGATGCAGGAGAAAAACCCACCTGAACCCAGAATATATACCTATCCCAATGAGGGCACACTGTTGCCTTCTCCAAGATGGAAGGCTTCCAATAAAATTAGACTGTTACAATTGCCAGGTCCCTCCTCGGTTAGTATCGAATCAGGGACTTAGCGTTGGACCCTCTAATCACAGGAGGGCACTAAACGATTTTGGTAGTCAGGTTCCTAGTTACAGTAAGAAAAAGTACATGGTGTTGGGCTCATGCCTAGCCCCCCATCCATAACATCATCATCACTTTCTTCGTTAGCCTGTTTAGTCTTTTCAAAAGAGCTTTCAGTGTTAGTTATTTTCACTTATTTGCCTCCAATTTACTCTCATCCAGTCTGGCATTCATACTCACGACTGGTCTTAAAGAGCCCTTTTTAAGGTAATTAAAAACCTCCATTTGGCCAGATCCAATGGTCAGTAATCAATCCACATCCTGGTCAACCCTCTTCAACTCCTTCCTTGAAACTTTTCTTATTTTGGCCTCTGGGACCCCTCCTTTCTCCAATTTCTCCCTACTTCACTTCTCCTGTCCTCTTTGTTAGATCTTTCTCCTCTTCCAACTTCAAACCACTGAAGTTCCCTAGGGCTCTGTCCTTAGATATTTCTTCCCTACCTACACTCCCTTTAGAGATGATATCATCCAATCTCTTGCCTTTAAATGTCCTCTATATGCTAGGGATCCTCACCTTCATGTTACCACTCCAGACCTCCTCCGTAAATTCCACACCCATATAACTACCTACTCAATATCTCCATTTATCTAATAGGACTCTCAAAACTAATATATCAAAAAAAAATTATTTCTTCTTATCCCACAGTCTGCTTCTCATAAAGTCCTCATCTCAGTAAATGCCCACTTTATCCTTCCCATTGCTCACACCAAAATCTTTGGAGCTATCCTTGACACCATTCTTTTTCTCATATCCATATCCAATCCATTAGCAAATTGTGTCAGCTCTACCTGCAAAGCATATCCAGAATTCAACTGCTTCTTACCACCTTCCCCATAACCACTTTAGTCTCATCCATCATTTCTTTTCCTGAAGCAACGAATGGTTTCCTAGCCTGCCTTCTTCTTTCCCACTCACTCCCTATAGTCTATTCCCCCACACAGCATTCCAAATGACCTTTTTAAGACATAAGTTCTATCACGTTACTCTTCCAATAATACTTACTTCCCATTTCACTGAGAATGAAATCCAGTCTTTACCACAGTCTATAAAACCCTATATGACTGGGCCTCTGCCTCTTCCACTTGTTCCCCTGCTTGCTGTCAAATTTGCCTCCTTGCTGCTTCTTGAACAGACCAAGCATGTTTCTGCCATCTATTCCAAATTGTCTGCAATGCATTTACCCTGTATTGTTGTCAGATTCCCTAAACGATATCTAAAATATTACCTCATTACTTTCTACCCTCAATTTAATTGCTATACAGATAAGATAGCACAGTTTTTGAGGGGTGACTCAGCTTACTTCATCCCACAGCTCTATGGTCTCTACTGAGCCAGTTACAAATAAAAGCTGCTTTTCAAAATGGTACAGTTAATTGCCAAAGGGAGAATTATTCTTCTAACATTCGGGGCATTCTGTTGCAGATTATCCTCTTGTAGCTTGATTTGGGTTTTGTCAGCCTCCCAGTCTGCCACAGATACTTTCAGCATCACTAGATGTGCTAGTCATTAAAGCAGAGTGGCACAGCAGCTTGCCTGGCCCAGCTAAAGAGCTCTCCTCTCATTCTGGAAAACTTTGGGGTCATGGAACACACACAGATATGAAATATGTCTGCTCTGAAACAGACATATACAAAAAAAAACAAAACAAAACCAAAGGATTGCACCTCTTTCTTGGTGGCAACAGGGTCAATGAATAACTATTTGTTTTTTCATCTGAAGTAGAAATCTTGATATTGCCCAGATACTTCAAAGAGCTGACAGGCCTCCATAGTATCGAGATATTTATCTTCCTCCTCTGGCACAGTCATCTTACAAAGGCTTCCAGGCTTTACTTTTTCACTTCACATTATCAGGATGCGATACATGTGGTGAACCAACATGGCTTTCTGTGAAACAGTAATGTGGACAAATTTCCTTTAGACAAAATGACACAGAGTTGGACAACTGATTAGATCCTGAGGCAGAACAGTAAGCGTGTACTATTTTTCCTTCGAGGTAGGAACAAATCGCCTCCGATATTTTTTATCTGCAGAATAAAGGAGGGAAATATTCACCTGTTTAATCGCTATATAACAGATTCTAAGGGCTGTAATGATTTTCGCTAGTAAGGAGACCTTATCAAGAAAATAAAATATAATTGAATTCGCCACCTGATTAAGCTTATAATAATCCACCATCATTCTCCAAAATACATCTGTCTTCTGCATTAATCTAACTAGGGATATGATAAGAATCATTAGTCTTCATCTTTCAAGCCTTTCTTGGCAGTATTAACATCCATAATTTCTGCAAGGATACAGAGCTGATTTTGACTTATTCTATGGAAGAGAAAGGAAATTCCAAAGACTTCCAGTTTAGCATTCCTACTATAATGGGATTTACACCCAGTGGTCCTCAACCTACAGCAAAACTGTGATAAAATACAATACAATATCTTTATAGTTCTTTCTTTCCCTTCTGTGTCTTACTCCAAATTTGATAGACTTAATGCCTGATTTCTAACACCTTTCTATAAGCAAATCATGAGTTCTATCATTTGCCCTCTAAACTATATTAACGTCCAAATAAAAAAGATCCTAAGCTTCAAATATAATCAACAGAATTTCTAATTTTAAACCTATCACTTCCTGAATCCTGAGACTTTGCCCACATTACTTAATTTATCTAAGCTTCAGCTTTTTCCTCTACGAAAGGATGATTGATACCTTATCTATAGACTTATGAGGTAAAAGTCATTGAATAGAGTAGGCTTTCATAGTAACCACAGGGTTCTAAAGCACTTGGTGTTCTCTTTGCCTAAAATACTTCAGTTCTCCGACCCTTCTACTCTTCCTTCAAATTTCCCTGGAAAACGTTTTACTGTTCCTTTTCTTTGCTTAGGTCAAATTTCCCTTGTATGTATGTTCCCGTAATACCACCTCTCTCCCCTTTCCTTCCAGTGTTTATCTTGGATGTTATTTTATATTAATTTTATATTGATATGATTAATGTTTGTCTTTACCATGGCTCTGTATTCCCCTTGAGGGAAAGCCATGGCTGTTTTTGCTTATCTTGGTATTTCTAGTGCTTAACATAGGGCTTGACCATTGTAGGCACTTAAAATTAGTTGAATGAATAAATGAACACACAAGGCAACAACTAATGAGCACTTCCTACTGGTAATACTACACGTTATGTGCTTTGTGTCCACTACCACATTTAATACCTATTAACTTGGTACCCAACAGCCCTCATATTTATTATAAATTTGGGAATGTGTGATTTAGATAATGTTAAATTCTGAGGTTTTTCACAGTCTGCCTCATTGGTCTGGGTATCCCTCTTCCTACAATATTTTATAATACATTCAAAATCTCAGGTCCACGTTATAATTTGTCTGTGCATTCAAGACCTCCAACACAACACAGTTGATTCAGAAACTCTGGTCTGCATCAGAAACAACTGAGAACTGGTTTAACATTTCCCCCATACACAGAGATTTTAATTCTGTAGTTCAGGAGTACGACCCAAGCCTACATGTTAATACATAATACCCCCGGTGACACTGATGCTAATGCAGAAACTGTGCATTTATCACTTCAGAATGTGAGATTTTGGAACCCTGAGCTAGGGAAAAATACAAGTGGTAGAGTTGAATTGTTCAATAGTAAACCACAAAGAACTTCAAAGTTAGGGGAAAGAAATTCTCACTCTTGGAGGCTGACCTCTAGTGTTCTAAAGTGAACGAGTGTCCTAGGTGGTCAGAGATTGTTAACTAATATAACGATATGCAAACAAACTATATGCATAACGATAACTAGTATAATTATATGCATCAACACTGGAAGCTTTAAATATATATACTGAAAAGTTGGCTTCACAGACTGAGAAATCTTGATTTGGTTACACGAAAGAAGCACAAGACTTATTTCTGTGAACTGTCTTACATTTATGCCTAATTACCATGAGCCAAACTAATGTATACCCCTAAATATGTGTTGGAGTACTTCTATTGTAAGCTTTCATGTGATTAGAGCAAGATCTGTGCATCTCAGTCTTTTTAGTTTACTGTCCTAGAACCACAGTCATTTGATCACAACTTTAAAACAATAGTAAAGGTACAGTTAACATAACATAGTTAGATTTATTTCGGTGACTGTTTTTGGCATTGTTCCTCTACCCCACTAGAAAGAGACAACTGGTGTATATGTTCTAGAAGGCAACTGGGCATCTCTAAGAAAGACACCTGAGATTTTGGAGATGGACACAGAATGATTAGTACTCTTCTAACCACTTCATAGATTGGTTCTAGCAGTGGACAAAGGATCCTTGTATGCTCCACTGAAGCATCCATTTCTAGCGCTAACATACACCCCAAGTACAGGAATGGACTTTCACTTCATGGCCTCAATAATATAACTTGCCTTTGTTTTTCATGAAGAATATCAGGGTTTTTGTTTTGTTTTTGGTTTCTTTGAGATGGAGTCTCGCTCTGTCACCCAGGCTGGAGGGAAGTGGCATGATCTCAGCTCACTGCAACCTCCGCCTCCCAGGTTCAAGTGATTCTCCTGCCTTAGCCTCCCGAGCAGCTGGGACTACAGGCACATGCCACCACGCCCAGCTCATTTTTGTATTTTCAGTAGAGATAAGGTTTCACCATACTGGCCAGGCTGGTCTTGAACTCCTGACCTCATGATCCACCCACCTGAGCCTCCCAAAGTGCTGTAATTACAGGTGTGAGCCACCGCGCCCAGTCTCATGAAGAATATCAGGTTTTTGTTTTTTAATGTTTGCCAAGATCTCTACCGAAAAAACAGGATTTTTCACTTGCACATTCAACTTGTACATCTCCTTTATTTCATTCCCTTGAATCTTCAAGTATTATCATTGAAACAAATACAACAAAACTTAATAGAGCAAAAAATAAATATATTATCAAATAAAAGAAAATTCCAACCTGATTTTATAGATTTTAAGTTTCAGACAGCTCTTCTTTAGTATAAGATAAATATTATATTGATATTTGTAATTGTTAAGATAATTCAGATTGACCATAGTTGAGTCATCAGCTCTACACTTTACTAGCTGTGTGATCAGAAGCAGTTTCTTAACTTCTCCAAGACCCAGCACGTTCATTAGTAAAAAGGGATAATATCTATTGCATGTTATAAGATTCATGTAAGCATGTTAAAAGTATTCTGAAATATACCTGGTATGAGGTAGATATTTAAGAATTATTACTTTTTATTATTACTAGTCATCATTGATAAGAGGATATATTGAGAAAAATTATGATCGTGAGGATGTGAACAGTACCTTAGATTATAGCTACAGTTGTTTATAAACTCCATTTTCAAGTCTATCTTTTAGATTCTGATACTTTCCTTTTTTATTTCAGTTGTTAAATATTTTAAAATTTGAGGTTAATTTACCTGTTGAATAAAATAAAAGATTCCTTTTGTTCCCAGTTTCTTGTGGCTCATGCTTGTTTTGGTGCTTTTTGGAGGAGGGAAACTATTGTGATGTGGAAATGGTAGCACTCTCATCTGAGGGTCCATCAGTCATTTTTCCCAATGCAAAAAGCTGAACCTAGTCCATATAGCTAACATTTAGCATTCTCACCTATCCAATGAAAAATTAAAGGAGGATGGAAACTTGCTATTTTTCTGTTTCACAAATAAAACCAGGCTAGTAAAATTGTCATCAGATCACTTTTCTCAGAAAAGTATTGCTGTCATCCCAAAAGTCAATTGAATTGTAAGCAGAAAACATTCTCATTGATTTTTGCAGGACAAAGCAGAATAACTGGGGACAAAGCAGGCCAGGAGTTGACAAACTGAACTGTAAAATAAGCATCCATGAATTCACATTAGTGCTGCCTTTGCTTTATTGAATAAATACAAAATGACTTGGGATTTTATTTTATTGTTAAATATCTAGCTAAAAGTTGATTAACACAAAAGTATTTAATTCAGGGTACCCAACTCTTATGATGAAAACTTTGAATTTAGAATTACGGGTAAACGCCCAAGAAAGCTCCGTGTCAGCCACGGTTGCAATACAAGAAGATACTCATGTAGTGTGGCATTTTTTCCAGTAACTCAATTTGCATTACTTTGGATATAAGTGGGAATCATGATTTGGCTCACATTGAAATGAAGGACAGGAATGACAGGGCAAATGGTAGTGCTAAGTACAGAAACAATCACATCATATCTCACTAAAACTTTAATTTGGGGCTGGGCGTGATGGCTCACGCCTATAATCCCAGCACTTTAGGAGACCAAAGTGGGTAGATCACCTGAGGTCACGAGTTCGAGACCAACCTAGCCAACATGGTGAACCCCCATCTCTATAAAAATACAAAAATTAGCTGGGCATGGTGGCGGACACCTATAATCCCAGCTACTCGGCTCCAGAATTGCCAGGAGCCGGAGGTTGCAGTGAGTCAGGATCATGCCATTGCACTCCAGCCTAGGCAACAAGAATGAAACTCCGTCTCAAAAAAAAAAAAACAAAAAACAAAAAACAAAAAAATAAAAACTTCAGTTTGGTAAGATAACACCGCAAATAAAGTATTTAAAAATTGAGAAATACATTTATGACTAAATAAGTAATGACATCATTCATGGGAAGAATGTATTGCATTATCTGTTTCTTCCTTCAGTATCTCTTCACTAGCTTTTATTCATTGGAAAAATGTTTTGGGTGAAATTCCTAATGGAAAGTGCT
>NW_012104087.1:283801-324939 GCF_000951045.1 Mandrillus leucophaeus
AATTTGTGATACAAACTATGTACAACAAAAGATAGGGTAATTTGCTTTATGGTGTTAACCACGGCAAACAATCACAGGGTTCTCAGAGTTTATTTGCAGTAATTACACATTTTACTCAGAATGTTGCTTTAAATTCATTAGGCTTAGCTTTTAATTTCCATGAAACATTAAACTCTTGTACGTCAAAAATAAACACCATTTCCTTTACCTTGTACTTAATGTAGTCAATAACTGAGAACCTATACATGCTCACACACAAATGGCTCAGAAATCTTAAAGGATAATGAAAATGTTTTATAAACTTAGTTTATTGTCTTAGCATGACAGATGGATATATGGAACTCAATTGGTGCCCATATCATAATCGGTTTTTTTTTAATTCTCTAATCCTAGACTCTATATATACACAAAGTTGAGAGGCAGAAGAGGCAGCCAGCAACAAGATTAAGCTTTGAAAAATTGTGAAGCAAATACTTCAAAGAAACTACATGTTTTCCCTGGAACACTCCATAGTGCTTAGCTGGCAAGTTGTCAGCAAACAAAAAGAAATTCAATGTTATCATTTACAACCAAGCACACACCATGATGAAGAGAAAGGAATCAGTGAATAAACAAATGGTCCTAAAATGCTTATGACAATTTGTAGCAGCACTTTAGGACTGGAGCAGCCTTGCAGCATTCTTCTCTTCTAACTTCTGTTTGTTGCCAGCCCCCTGAAATAAGCAATGAGCCTTATTGATATTACTAAAAGCTGAGCAAATGAAAGAAAAATAGGAAACCTCATTAAATGCTGCCAGCAGCTTCAACTCATTATGAACATTCTCTTATAGCAACCAATAATCCAATAATGATATTGTTTCCAATAATACACCTAAATATATCTCCTTGCAAATAATTATGGCTTGACACTCTATAAATCTGTTGCATAGAGAATTTTTTTAGTTCAAACATCTTACTTTTGTTAATATTTTATAAAATTTGACCATTAAGTAAAATAGATTAGTATTATAAGAAACTGTACACAATAGCATAAAGTATCTGAAGTATTCATCTTTTTTTTAATCTATAGACTGCCTTTCTATATCTACCCACCTGCCTAAGTTGCAACTACGCTTATTGTCCTAACTCACCTGAGTCCCTTAGAAACATGTTGTTTCCTGTAGATTTGTTTTCTTGGCCTCTTTCTTCTCCTAAACACCCTCTAATGCACATTCATGCCATTTTTGAATTTGACGTTTTGTTTGTTAGGTCTCTTGTATCAAACAAGTTTAAACTCTCTGACCCCTTCTACTATTCTCCCACAGTTCACTGCCCCAACATTTTTTTTCCATTTTTTTCTTAATTTCTCAAAGACACACCTCACAGGGAAATTTTAACTTAGTTAAAACTGTCAATGATATTAACTATAAGCAAGAGTAACTACGTATTAATCTGTTTTCATACTGCTATAAAGAACTGCTTCAGACAGGGTAATTTATAAGGAAAGAGGTTTAATTGACTAATGGTTCAACATGGCTGGGGAGGGCTCAAGAAACTTACAATCATGGCAGAAGGCAAAGAGGAAGCAAGGCACTTTCTTCACAAGGCAGCAGGAAGGAGAAGTGAACGCCGGAGTAACTACCTAACACTTATAAAACCATCAGACCTAGTGAGAGCTCACTCGCTATCACGAGAAAAGCATGCCGGAAACCACCCCCTTGATTCAATTACGTCCACCTGGTCTCTCCTTTGACAGGTGGGGACTATGGAGATTATGGGGATTGCAATTCAAGAGAAGATTTTGGGTAGGGGAGCACAGCCAAATCTTATCAACTGGCAATCCATGCAATAGACTGTCAGGATTTCAGTTGAGTTTACAGTGGTAATGGTATGTGCATGTTGGTGTTTATGAATAATACTAGTCAGTAAAGAAGGATATAGAAAGAGTCACATGTCAGTTCCACATATAGTGAGATAACATTGTAGAAAGAGACACATGTTGAGGAGGGGATGGGTGGTACTATCAGGAGGAAAATTTTTTATACGAGGAAGAAATGGTAACTAGCCAGACATGAGCAAGGCAGGAGATTACCCTCCCCCGAGCCCTCCCAGCACCCCCCCAACCCCCACATTTACTTCATTTACACACACACCAGGAATGTCAGGCAACCGTCAGGTGATGGGTCAGGCAGTTATTAATGACCTCTCTCAAATAGTAATTGGTCTCAGGTAGCGCCAAGGAAAGTCAGCCTCCCAACAGATAAAAAAAAAAACCTGAAACTGGTGATAAGATCTCAGGAGTTGGGCAACTGAACTCAAGTATGCACATTAAGAGGCAAAATGGTGGAGTTTAACTGGTATATGATCTTCTAGGAACATTTGGCTGGTAAGGGAAGAACGCCTCAAGTGAGCATGCCTACAACTCCAGTAAACACACTGTGCATGTTCCCTCCAGTGCTAGCAGGCCACTGCTCATGCAAACAGCCCACCCTAAGAGAAGAATCAGGGGAGAAGGGATGCAAGACCCTGGAAGCATGCCACCATATGAAACCCCCAAGTCAAACGTCAAACTGAGCATCTGATCTCTCAAGTCGCCTGCTTGGTCCTCTTCCAAGTGTACTCTACTTCCTTTCATTCCGGCTCTAAAGCTTTTCAATAAAATTTTACTCCTGCTCTAAAACTTGCCTCAGTCTCTCCTTCTGCCTTATGCCCAAGAATTCAGGTTGCTGCAGACCTAGACAGATTTACCACCACTAACAGAATGAGTAATAACGTTGTTGGAGCTTCTGCTCTATGGTAAAAGCAGATGAATTCAGACGGAAAAAAAAAAACAAAAAAAACCTCATTTTCTCACTCACTGCTGGATTCATGACTGAGATATTTATGAATATAAACCAAAAATAGAATTCTAAGCCCCCCAGCCAACTGAATGAACCCCTCTTTTCTGGCAAGGGAATTCCAAAGTAAACCTGAAACCCTAGCTCAGGCCACGATGGAAAAGGGTGGTCAGACATGCCTCATTATACCCTCCTCCCTCCGAAATTCAGCACAGCTGACTGGCATTAACATTAAAACAGAGACCTTCAGACTAACAAAACAGACTCTTTGTAGCAATAGGATACCAACATGATGGACAGCAGGCCCTGAAAGAAATTAAAGTACTTTAACCCAAAATGTATTTCTTTTACATATTTTGAAATGGCCCTGAAAAGCTGTCTCTTGTGGGGAAAATCTACATTCTTTAGAGAATTCCTTCCCTTTCCAGGTCTTTTCCTGATCCAGGAGAGAATTGACTAAGAGTCTGGTGCCTTTTAAAGTCTGATAAGAAACCTTTACAATCTATTCTCTCTAAAGCCAGCTAACTGGAGGCTTCATCTGCATAATAAGGACCTTGGTCTCCACAACTCCTTATCTTCACCCAGACACTGCCTTCTATTGATTCCAGGTCTTTAGATAAACTCTTTCAACCAACTACCAATCAGAAAAATCTTTGAATCCACCTATGACCTCGAAGCCCCCACTTCGTGTGGGCCTTTTGGCTTTTGACCAAACCAATGTACATCTTACATGTTCCAATTGATGTCTTGTGTCTCCCAATAATATATAAAAGCAAATTGTAGCCTGACCACCTCAGGCACATGTTGTCAGGATCCCCTGGGGCTGTGTCATGGGCCAGGGTCACTCGTATTTGGCTCAGAATGAATATTTGACTGAACAGTCAAATATTTTACAGAGTTTTTTTGTTGACAATAATAAACTTGACACAAGAGCTTTCACAAATACAGACCCAAAGAATCAGGACAACTGTATATTTTTATGCTAAGTCTGATGAAGTGGACAGTAGTGCAGAAGTATAATTAGACAAACAACATAAGATCTAATTGTAGTAAACTAGGAGGAACTTAGCGAGGCCTGTGTGTTCAGATTCTTTTCTGTGTCCCAGTGTCTTCAGAAATAACAAGGTTCCTTTTCTCCAGGTATAGGGAGAGTACCTCTGGAATGACCTACTTTAGAGGAAGGTCAGAGAAGTCTTCTATGGTTACACCAAGGGAGAGAGGATGGGGAGTCAGAGAAACTTTGCTGCTTCTGCTCTTTTCTCAAATGCCAAGGTACCATATTGTGGGGTAGCATGTCCTGAGCATTATCATATTGAATAAATATAACCAGATAAATATGATTCAGACAGCAAGCAATGTGTTGGTCAGCAAGGGACTGGTAGTTAAGGCATAATTTCTGGAAAGGACAATGAGATAATACAGGAAAGGAAAGGGTTTATTCTATATACATTTTAAGAAAAACTGAGCCCATAAACTCAAGACTCTCTGTTTGGTACTCACCTATCAACTTTCCCACAAACTTAATCTATCAAATCTTAGGCAGAATCAAGTTTTTATAGTTCCATGGTGCCTCCCAGGCCTATCTCTTGTCATCAATCTGTGGAAGAAACCCTAGAGAAGGAAGGCTCAGAGAATCTGCAACTGTGATCATATTTCCTTCTTTTTCTTTTTCTTTTCTTTTTTTTTTTTTTGTTGAGATGGAGTCTTGCTCTGTAGCCAAGGCTAAAGTGCAGTGGCATGATCTGAGCTCACTGCACCTTCCGCCTCCCAAGTTCAAGCGATTCTTCTGCCTCAGCCTCCTGAGTAGCTGGGACTACAGGTGCGTGCCACCATGCCTGGCTAATTATTTTGTATTTTAGTAGAGATGGGGTTTCACTGTGTTAGCCAGGAGGGTCTTGAACTCCTGACCTCGTGATCCGCCCGCCTTGGCCTCCCAAAGTGCTGGGATTACAGGCATGAACCACCGCACCTGTCCCATGTTTCTTTCTATAAACAGATTGACTGTATCACATATTGTTTGGATGAGGAAATTTTTTAGAATGACAAGGTGAAATGTAAACAATTAAACATAGGATGATAGCCATAAACTACAACTGTCCTGGGCAAACCGCAACATTTATTGACCCTATTTTTTAAGATTCTAGAATTTCTGGTTTCTAGAACTAGTTTGCCTAGGTCTTTGTACATATTATCCTCTGAAAGTTGCCAATCATAAGTGTTGCCCATGGCTCCTGGGAACTCTATGGTAGTGTGGCTTGCTAAGAAGAAGCCAGGTACCCCAGCCCCCCAGTAAGGGAGAGGGACAATGATACAACAAAATTAAATACAAAAGCAATGAAGATCTGTGCCGTACTTCTTGTCTGGATCCCTGGAGATAGACGTCTTGTAGGTGTGAGTCATCCTGGCATAGGAATATCTAGAGATGACTGCCTAGGATTTCAGAAGCAGATTGAGTTTAGAGGTCGCCCTACCTCTAAGTTTCCTTTTCCCCAGAGTTTCATGAGAAAACACCTACATTTTTCAGGGTCCTCCAGAAGGATATAGGAGTTGCAAAAATAAAAGCCAAGAGACTCCCCTCCTCCACCTTCTCTTTCATACGCAATTCTTCCTAAAAATTTCTCCGCTGTATCTTCTCTCCATCCTTTCTTCCATGGTCTCTGCTCATGCCCTCACATTCTCCCTCCCGGACTATTCCATGGACTCCTGGCAGGATATCTACCTCCAGCTCCCATCCCACCCTACCCCTCCAAATCCATTCCCTCAAATCCCACCAAGTGATATGTGTGATACCAGAAATGACGGTGGCACTACACAGATTAAATGGCTTTAGGGAGCATCTATCCCTACATTACAAAAGCCAAGCTCTATAATGTGGTTCAGAAGTGCCCACACACACTGAAGGTGATCTAGCTTCTGCTGACTTACTCCTTGTCTGCTTTCATGTAACCAACAAACTATATCCAACTGTCATTTGTGGTTGCCCCTCCACACACTATGCTGTAGTCCCCTGTGCTTTTTGCTCCTATTGGGCCTCTGCCTGACACCATCCATTCTTTGACATCTTCGGGCTCACCCCTGCAGTAGCCTTCTCAGCAAAGCCTCTCCTAATAATACCCAGTACAGCTTTCTGTCTGAGCTTCTGACATTATATTAAACTGATCTCTTCATGTGCTTGTTTCCGTTACTAAATCGGGAGTTCTTTACTGACAAGAAATGTGTTTTATTTGCCCCTGGTTGCAATATCAATATATGTTCATTGATGCTGAATATCTATTATACTACTAATAATATACATATTAATATTATTAATATATTAATATTAATAACAACTGAAATTATATTGTATTTAGCACATACTTAGATATAGTATCAACAGGTACCATATACTCTTCGCAAAAAAAAAAAAAAAAAAAAAAAAAAATACCCTCCGAGTTTCTTTCTGAAAGTTTTCCTTTTCTTTCCTGTGGGAAAGTAGCCAGGGATTATTCTCTAAATGCCCTCTCTAAGGCTACCTTATGTTTGTTTGCTGTTCTATTTTTTATGTTTCTATGTTTGACTGCAGGCTAAGCAATTTTATGGCTTCCTGTTTGTCCCAGTAGAACATGTGTACTTTTAATTTATTTTATATTCCTGAAAAAAGGAATAAACTAAATGAGTCTCCCTTGTTTTGATTAGAAAAGCACAAAAAGTCAGGATGAGACATAGGGTTCAGTGGGAAGGAAATCTCCAAGCAATTTCCACACAAACCAAGACATTTTCTCAGATAAGGTCTACATCCGGACATTTTCCTCTTCTATCAATTGTGTTTATCAACAAGCCACAGAAATAGCAAAACAGTCACTAAAATCTGATACTGAGGAGGCAATGCATAAGCAAGAGGCTCAGCTGCATTTTCCCAGAAAGTGAAGGGTATATTACTAGGGAAACATTTTTATGAACAGATTTGACACCCTTAGAGTTAATGGCATAGAGAAAGGGAAATATTAAATATGATGAAAGGGTGCTGTCAATTAATTCTTGGATCACTGTTCAAGAAATGTGAGCTTACTCAATTAAGAAGAATGCACTTTCCTATTCTCCTTTCTTTCTCATAAAAGGATAACTGCTGTTTATTAATTATGATTACAGAAGGATAGTAAAATGAACCAGAGATTAGGTAAGTAAACTTAAATATCATCAAGGAATCCTTACACAAATGGGAGGCTGCAATTAGAGGTGGCAGGACTTAGCATGGGAGTCCTGCTAAGGAGTGGGAGAGAATGGAGATACAAAAGAATCAAACCAGTTATTTAACCTTATGTAATCTTCCTAAAGATCAATTATATGTTTAAAAATATAGCTTTCAAGTCAGTAAATGTATTTTTAGTGCCTAGCCTGCTAACACCGTGAGTAACCTTGAAGAAATATAGCACCTTCTAACTTAAATCAAAAAGCTTACAGCAACATTTTCCATGTCTGTGAGCACTGTTGTTTAAAAGTTCCATGATAGACATTACCAGTGGATGTCAGAGAAGGCAAATGAGCACTATTTACTGCGATTAAGTTGGTAGAACATTTCTAGAGAACTATTTGGCAATGTAAATCATAAGCTTTAAAAATCTGCGTATTAGATGCTCAATATCATTAATCATTAGGAAAATGCTAACCAAAACCACAATGTGATACCACCACACATTCATTAGGATGGCTACTATGAAAAAAAGAAGCAGAAAATAGCAGGTATTGGTGAGGATGTAGAGAAATTAGAAGACTTGCACAATATTGTTGAGAATGTAGAGCCACTGTGGAAAACAGTGTGGTGGTTCTTCAAAAAATCAAAAATAGAATTATTATATGATCCAGTGATTTTATTTCTGGATATATACAAAAGAATTATGAGAAGACACTGGAAGTAATGTTGTCCATCCATGTTTATAGTGGCAGAACTGGCAATAGCCCAAAGGTGGAATCAGCCCAAGTACCCACTGATAGATAAAATATAGCATATGCATCAAACAGAATATTATTTCAGCTTTTAAAAGACAAGACAGTCTAACATATGCTGCAACATGGGTGAACCTTGAGGACATTATGCTAAGAGAAATAAGCCAGTCACAAAAGGACACAAATGGTATGATTCCACTTATATGAGGTACCTAGAATAGTCAACAAAGTCATAGAGGCAGAAAGTAGAACGATGGTTGTCAGGGGGTTGGAGAGCGGGGAAGGGACAGTTAGTGTTTAATGGAGACAGAGGTTCAGTATTGCAAGATGAAGAATCCTGTGGATGGATGTTGGTAATGGTAGCACAAAAATTTATTTAGGGCCACTGAACTATACAGTTAAAAATTATTAAGTGGTAAATTTTATGTTACAAGTATTTGACTACAATTTTTTTTTTTAAATTGTAGTGTGTATTTTATGTTTATGGGATTTATCCTTATAAAATCGTCACCCAAATGTATAAATATTTCCATAACAAAATATCTTTACTTTGTTTATAATGGGCAAAAAATAGAAATAACTCAAATATTTGCCACTAGGAAATTAATTGCATTACTGTATATTCATACATGGAATGCTATTCAGCCATTAAATAAAAGTACTTGCACATATATTTATTAACATCAAAAGATGACATGGTACAGTAAGAGAAAAACAGATACGTTTCAAAGCAACATGTATGATGGGATCTCATTTTGTAAGTACAGAAAAATGCACACACAAACACCTCCCTCTCTATATACACACACACACCTGGAAAGATATACATTATAAAGTAAAACTGGAAGTAATTTTATTGGATGATGGGTTATGAGTAATTTTTCTTTCTATTTTAAGATTTTTTTCTTGTGAAAACTTTTTTCAAATATGAGCATTTATTTGGATATTTACAAAATACAAAGTTATGTTTATTTTTTTGAAGTTATTATAACTGGAAAGTTTCATTCACAAAGAAATAAGAAACTTTAAGGCTTAAAAGGTAATCTGAAATAAGTAAGCTAAGGAATCTACTGGTTATTTTCCAATATTCCCCTAGGTTCATACCAGAAACCCAGAAGCAATGAATTTTACACAAATCTTGTCACTGAGTTTTCAACACATATATCTGTTTCATGCATTTTTTTATCCTGGCAGTATTCTTCTGAAAAGCTTATCCCTAATGCTGAGAGCATAATTACTCCTGTGCCTGCAAATAGATAAATGACACAGTCCTGACCCTGTAATAATTTGGTGTTCTGCGGGCTTTTCTCAGCTCCTTGAATGACTGGCATCCTGTAGAACAGCTCTTTACCAATTCGTTCTTTTTCCAGTCCAAGCACTGCTAGAACAGATTGTCTCCTATGGTATAAACCCAATCGACATTTGATTCACCAGCTGGCAGCCACCCAACCCTATCTGGACAAGCAGGTCTCACTAAATGAAGGACTTGAATTTTTTTTTTTTTTTTTTTTTTTTACAGTGTTTATCAGCTGTTTTCAAGCTGTTGAAATAAACTTGGCAATACCATTCAAAGTAATCTCTCCCTCCTCTTCCCCACCACCATTGTCCTTTGAAACACAGTTTCCATTCTGTGTTGAGATTTATTTATCTTCCAGCCCTGACGCCTATGAGGCCTATGGAAGTTATCAATCAAACCAAATTTATGAAGTTCTTTTGTGGAAGCACTGCAAGCCACTGGACAAAAATCAATGGAGAAATAAATAATGGGGAAACAAATGTTTAAGCTCAATTAAATTAAGCAGTTTATAGTTTCACCTCAAAGTGTAAGCATAGTTAGAGAAACGGCTTAGGAGGAATGCAGCCAGTCTACTGACTTGTTTTCAAGTTGCCTGCTCTGAGAATCTAGTTTCAGTGTGTCAGAACTAACAACAGCAATAGCTAGTTTAACGGACGAGAGAAATTAGATTAAAAAAAGAAAAGAATTTCTGCCTCCACATTCACATTCTGGGAGAAAAGAAGAATTGACTTAAGGATTGACTATTTTGTTGAGTAAAAGTCATTAGGGGTTTTTAGATGTATACAGATACACCAGGAGCTTAATCTCAATTAAGACCAAATTGTTTTGTACAATAAAGAAACCAAATTTGCTCTGAGGCAGCTGGGGAAACATGAAAAGGGTAATGGCTGAAAAGAAGCCTAGGAAAATGGGAGCAAAAAAGTCCATGGAAAAAGGTAACAGAGACAAATCCCTGCTACCAGTGAGACCCGGGAATTTTTAAGAAAAGTGATGTCATGTATTGAAATTCTGCTGTATTGCTGGGTTCCCCGTATGTTACTCCCATCATGTGTACATGTCTGTTAGACACAGCAGTATTAAGGGAAAGATGGTCTGAGGAGTGAGAGGAGTGTCCTGTGTGAAGCTTTCTAGAAATTACAGCAAGGACACCAATTGTCAGGAGACAACAGAGCAGCAAGCTGTGGCACGGGCAAGCTCAGGAATGGACATAACTCAAACCCTACATTCCCCAAATCTGCCAGAGTCTAGATCCAACCCTTAAATGAGCAGGGATTTCCAGGTGGCAGCTCTGTGGGTTCCAGCACTCTGTGTGAAGCAACTACTCTGTGTCATGTAGTTTATATCATCACTTCAAGGTAAGTATTATTATGGTTCTCTACTTGGGGATGAGAAAACAGAGCCATGAAGAGAGAATTAAGTAACTAATCCAAGGTCACTTGGCAATTAACTGACAGAAGGAGCAGAGAATCAGAGCCCAGGAAGGTCTGACTCTCATCTTGCATCCATTCACCAGGTCTCTCTCCCTCTCCCTAACACCCATGAATGTTCAGGGATTCCTCCACGCCTGACTTAGTGCCATTTGGAACTTACTGTCTAATGGCAGAGCCACCACATGCAGAGTATAAAGTCATCATTACACCTTGCTTTAGCAAATGAAAATGTCCCTATGTGTCACCAGCATCCAGTGACCAGTCTGTAAATCTATGAGGATAGGGTCGTGTCCCTTTTCTATCCGTGTCTCTGCATCAGCTATTTTCCCCATGACAAAAGCTGTGCTCCAAATTACTTATTGAATAAAAGACTAGCCCATAAAGGAAAAGTTTAATCTCACCATTTTAAACTGAATATCCATGCCTAATCTTCTTTCCTTGATCAGCTCTAGAAGAGGAATTTCACATTAAATGTAACTGATAAAGTTCACTTTAAAATAGGCTTTTCTTGACTTAAAATATTAATACAAGTAATCCATGCTCTTATAGAAAAATTAGAAATTTCAGATAAGCAAAGAGAAAAAACTGAAACTATCCATAATCCCAGGGCCTAGAGATAAATCGTTATTAATGCTTTGACATGGAGCGCTATTCACCGTGAATAATGCTGTGTGAATTGATGCCCTGTTTAAAGAACCATGAGGCATACACAGGGATTTGAACCGACACCACCAATGTCATCATCATCATCACAGCTGTGCGGACTGACACTATGCCTTTCAGGAAACAAACAGTAACAACAGCAGCTTCAAAATCTCTGTAAACAGAACATCTTTTCTGGTTCTTTCTCTACAAAGTTTTTGGAAGTTATAAAAGCCCTTTTGGACTGACTAAACCTATAGATTTCATAAACATTTCAGAAGAAAGAGGGACTCTCCCACCAGCCTCCTCCCCACCAAAGATTTACTGCATTTGCTGCTAATCTAATCATAGAAGTGATCAAATTAGACTGCATTTGAAAAATAAGAGCTGTTTTATTTGTACTTCAGGCTGGACTCATAACATAAATTATACTACAAGGATGACTGTAATACATCTTTGCAATTTAGCTGGCTTACTTTATATACTGATATGTCCCAAGCGTATAGAGGGTATCTGGTTCATAGCAAATAATTAACTCATTTGAAAAAGTTCTTGGAAGGGGAATTGCTACCCCTAAAGGCTCAACTTTAATGCTTAAATTCATATTGTCAAAATACTCAAAATGAGACCTGCAATCAGTGGTAAGGTCCTTGTAGGTGAATGGCTCCAATTTACTTCTCTAATCCTCAATTTTATTTTTTCTCTCATTGGATCCCTGAGGCTCCACATTCACCATCAACAGATAAACAACTGTAAAGATATTTAGGAGGTCTCCCAGCTAACTTTTTAAGAAATTATTTTCAAGGACATCTACAGCTGTTTCATTTTAATAACTACTGTGTCAAGGACTCTACACTCATTATCTCATTATCTGATCCTGACAATTGAATGTTGCTATTATGTCTACTTTACAGACTAGGAGCTGAGGCTCAGAGAGAGTAAATGACTTGCTTAAATGTATATAGCCACAAAGTAGCAGAGCCTAGATTAAAATGCTAGTGTATGTTATTTTGAAACCCATCCTCTTGATGAAAAATTCTCGAGACCTATTGTTTAGCCTGGTGACTATTATTAATGGCAATGGACTATATATTTGAAATTTGCTAGGAGACTAGATCTTAAAATAATAAGTATGTGAGGTGATGGATATGTTCTTTAGCTTGATTCAATTATTTCTCAATGTAAACACATATCAAAATATCACATCGTATGCTGTAAATATATGCAATATTTATTTGTCAACTCTACCTTAATAAAACTGGCAGCGGGAAGAGAAGACACCCTTTCAACCGCTACCTGCCACATGTGACAAGGGACTTATAAAACACAGATGCCTTCAAATGAAGGGAATGGAAATTTGAACTTTTACCATGCTCTGATTTTTATCAGATGCTAAATTGTGTCTCTTGATCACAGTGACTCCCTACAAGGCGGACCTTCAAACAGTGACCTAAAGGGAAGAGGCTCAGCTGAAGCCCTGCAGCCTGAACCGATCCCTTTTATCATCAGCAAGCAGGAGGGCATTCCACCAGGTGACAAGGATGCTCCGAGAACTGGGGGCACAGAAATGGTCTCTGATCTTTCGAAGTATAACATGATGATTTTTGGAGAAATATTATTTTTTTCCTATCAAAATATCAAACTGCTAAAATGATTGTAAATTCCAGCTTGACCTAGGGTGTGTAGCTATATTTATAAAGCAAGAAGTTTCAAATAAAAAGAAAATTAAGTCTGACTACACTACAGCCTTTTCTGTAGAAAAAAAATTATTCAATTATGTAACTGGTAATTAATATTTGGATGGGTTAAAAAAACTGTTCAATTTTAAGGATCGCTTTATTTACTGATTGAGAAAAATGAAGTTACATTCTGGAATATAAACTAAATATATTTTCTATACAGTAGCTTGAAGCATACACAGAGGCAGTATGGCATAATTCTATACAACAAAGTTTTTGTATAAACTTCTTGTTCTCCTCACTGAATAATCCTGCTTCTTTTTCTGCTCAAGTTATGTTGATCTCTTCTGGGAAACTCAGTTTGCTTGGGTCAGGTCAGCTGCAGTTTGGGCTTTTAGGTAAGAGTCCATAGTCAATTTCTACGTATGATCTTGTTCTGTTTGCTTTATGCCTTTTTCTTCCTGCCTTCACGCTCTGCATGTCTGCCCAATAATTACATATTCCTCTAAACAGAAAAAAAATTCTGCAATGCTAGACGTAAGTTCTATTTTTTCATTTGAGCCCTCAGTGCTATAATTTTCTATACATTCTTCCTAGTTTAAGAACTAGTTAGATAAGTAACTAGTTAACAATATAGGATATAAAGGCTCAGATATTTTTGATAGATTATTTCTGTTACCAATATGAGCTGTGATTTTCTATAATTTTCTATAAATTCTTCCTAGTTGAAGAACTAGTTAGATAAGTAACTAGTTAACTATATAGAATATAAAGGCTCAGATAGTTTTGATAGATTATTTCTGTTATCAATATGAGCTTTTAGTGATTTTCATCTTGAATTTATTATATCTATCATTTCAATTACTATATATGCTTTCTTTTTGCAACCAGTTGCCTCATACTTCTTTAAATATCTACTTTTCTGGAAACTTCGGAGGCTAAATTTTTAAGTTTGTGAGTCTGTTGTTTCATAAACTTAATATACTATCATGTATTGCTATTACTAATATGTTTAGATTTATTCCTCTCTTCTTTTGTGCATCCAATTTTCCATTACTCTTTTTAATTATCTATCTTTTGTTGGATTGCTCTAGATACTGTAGTCTGGCTCACTGAACTCTGATTCCACCCCTCCTCTAGTTTGCCTTCCTGTTTTATAGAGTTTGTCACTCTGGAAACTATGTTCCCAATCTCCCAGAAGCTGGATATTTACATGGGACCTCAGCTCTACCAAGCAGATGTTCCCACATGAGGCTCAGGGCAGCAATGTGTAACCACAAGGGAAGGCCAAGCGCAGAGAGCTGATGTTTGGGCAAGCACAATGAAAGGGGTACCAAATTCCTCTGGGGGCTATGGCAGAATTCAGTGTATGTAGTTCTTAGCATCGTAGGTGATAAGCAGCAAGTGGCTACAACTGTAGGGCCTTGATGGCCCTGTCCAGTGGTTTGGGTAAGTGCCCCTGCTCTGATTGTGTTGTTCCTGCTGTACAGCGTGCTAACCTCATTCTCTGGCCCTCCAAGAGGTTCTGTGAGCTTTCTAAAGTCCTTTCATAAATCGTTTTCTGCTTAACCTTGATAGACACAAGGTTATCTATGCTCTAAGAATCCTGACTGAATCAACTTTTATGTTTGAAAACGTGTTTACGTTGCCCTTGTGTTTGAATAATAGATTCACTGGGTATGAAATAAGAGGTCCAGATACATTTTCCTTCAGGATTTTCATATTATTCCATTTTCTTCTTGCACTTGTATATCTGTTCCTCATTGCAATGTTAATCTATTCCTTCTTTCTAGAAGTTTTAACAGGTTTTTTCCTTATTCCAAGTGTTCTGAAATGTGTCTGCCATTTATCTAGGTATGAGTTGCTGTTACTGTTTCCTTTACCCTGCTTAGTACTCAATGAGCCCTTTCAGTCTGACATTTAATGCCAAGAAATTGTACTCTTATTCTTTGCATGTTACCATCCCTCTGTTCTCTCTGGTCTTTTCTAGATTTCCTAATTGATTGATACTGGAACTTCCTGACATATCCCATATATTTTTAATTTTCTTTTATATTCTCCATGCCTTTATTTATTAACTACAGTGTATGTCCTATCTCTGTGCTTCTCAAACTTTAACGTGCATACAAATCACCTGGGCATCTTATTAAAAATGAAGATTCTGATTAAGTATCATGGGGTGGGGCCTGAGCTCAATATTGCTAACAAGTTTCCAAGAAATGCCAATGCTGCTGGTCTGTAGACCGTAATTTGTGCAGCAAGGTCCTACGTAGGACATTAGGCATGGAGGTACAGAGATGAACAGTGATGAGCACATGCTCTCCCCAGCCAGACAGTGTGGGAGTCTTTCTCCACCACTCACTGGACAGATGACCTTGGGAAAACTGACCCAATCTCATTGAGAACCAGCTTTTCTTCCAACAAAATAGAGATCTTAGTCCCTGTGTTTCTGATTTCCTGCAGTGAGTAGTGTGATTTTTAGCCTGCACAGACCATAGGAGGCATGAAACAAAAAGGACAATCCTGGGCTTCTGCTGTCAGGGTAAGCTTTAAAGATATAGGACAGGAAGTGTCCTGGTACCCACGTCTCTGCCCAGTGGGGAGGGCTCTATTCTCAGCTTTGACCTCAGCCATGAAGTTCTTTGAGTTGAAGGCATTAGAACAAAACACCCACACCTGTCTCATCCCCACACAGACGTACACTCCACTCATAGAATAGGAAAAAACATGCTCCATTTCAAGAAAGAACAACCTGCAGTGTCAGCCACATGGACAGAGAGAAAAGTTATTCTGTGATTAGTGTATATATTGAAAGAGCAAATTTCTGTTAAGATATAATTTGTAAAGGCAATTATTAAAGAGGAAATCATGGAAAGTCAAGAGCAGAGAATGAAGACATGCCTGATGTGTGGAGGGAAAGTTTCTTGACCTGAAACCATTTGACGTGTTTGCTCTGAACGGAGGGAATGAACAAGGAAGAAATGAAAGGAAGAGAAAATAAGGAAGGAAGTAAACATCAACGGAGTAACTCTTCATGCCAGGCATTTTGCAAATATCGTCGTGTAACACTGGGTCCATTAAGGCTGAACTGAGCACACACCACCCTAAGTCGCCAGCCTGCAAAAAGAGTATGAACCACCAAAGAGGGGAGTAGCCTTACACAGCACAACAGGAGGAATTGGTCCAGATGAATGTTAAAATCTTCTGATATTAGAAATTTAGTTATATGTAAAGTTTTGGTTATAATCTTGCTATTGACACATACAAGAAAACGTTCGGTTACTATTTCACTGTTTCACCGTTTAGAGGCCAAATGAAAATTTTAGTCTTGGTAATAACATTTTTAGAAACAGGGAAAGGTTGAATAACCCTTGTTAAACCAAATACAAAAAGAAAAAAAATGCAAAAAAAAAATCATTAGATTCCTGAAAGAAGGGATAACAGATTTTCCAAGAACAAATTTTAGTCCCATTAATTCCCATGAAGTTTACTTGAAAATTGCTTAGCATTTTTTAGCCCTGCTAATATATTCCCAGAAGGAAGTCATAAATTATATTTGCACAAAAAGATTCTGTCCCAAACAAAGTTTGGTGAAATTTTTTCTTGGCTAAAGATTTTTACATTTACTTAATGAAGAAAAACCCAGAAATTAAAAACCCATTCAATATAAGGCATAGTTTGCTATGTAACAAATTAAAAGACTATTCAAGAATGGCTGCAAGCCATTTTCTCCCTTTAAAGGGGGTTTCAAGAGAGAGATCCCTGTCTATTTCAGCCAAAATTCAACTTTCCAGAGTAGATGAAATGGGTATGTGTCACCTCTTAAAGTCCTTGAGTGGGATGTTTTTTGCGTGAGTGGGCTACACACTACACCAGAGCATATGTGAAGTGTCTGTCACTTAGCGTGAGCTGATATTCACATTTTGTTCTTTCTTTTGTTTTATTTTCCTTCCCTCTTTCTTATCTTTCCTTCCTGCCCATTAGAGCTGGACTTATTTATGACAGTATTTCAGGAATCCAGAGGTTCTCTCCAGGCTCCTACAGTCTTCCCAACCTCCTCTCATCAGTCTCAAATGCATTTAAGAGAATACAAACCGGAAAATTCCAATTTTTTTTCCATTCTGTCACCCAGGTTGGAGTGTAGTGGTGTTATCTCAGCTCACTGCAGCCTCGACCTGCCATGCTCAATCAATCCTCCCACCTCAGCCTCCCCAGTACCTGGGACTACAGGCGCACACCACCATGCCTAGCTAATTTTCATATTTTTTGTAGAGATGGGGTTTCACTATGTTGCCCAGGCTGGTCCAAAAACCCTAGGCTCAAGCAATCCTCCTGCCTTGGCCTCCGAAAGTGCTGGGATTATAGCACTTGTAATGGAGCCACTGCACCTGGCCAAAATTCTGTATTTGAAGATTAAAATGCAAGTAACTAGATGCTGTGGTATTAATGCTTGTGTCCCCAAATTCACATGTTGAAACCATATCCCCAGTTGTGAGGGTATTTGGAACTGGGGCCTTTGGTAGGTGATGAGATCATGGGGACAGATTCCTCACGGATGGGATTAGTGCCCTTATGAAGGAAACCCCAGAGATTCCTTGCCCTTTCTGCCATGTGAGGAAACAGTGAGGAGATGACCATCGGTGAGGAGAACAGACATTGAGCTTGCTGGTGCCTTGCTGTGAGACTTCCTAGCTTCCAGAACTGTGAGAAATAAGTATTTGTAGTTTATAAGCCACCCATTTCTGGTATTTTGTTATAGCAGCCTAAATGGACCAAGACACTAAGATCAAGAGCATAATGATGGAATAATTAAGTGCACAGCATAGTGCTTAGGATATAGCATTCTATCAGGCAGCTATTGGGGTATATAACATACAAACCCAAAATTCACTGGCATGACAGCAATAAGCTTTTATTCTCATACTTACAGGTCTAGAGCTGCCTAGGGTGAAAACGTCAAGTTGCAGGTGTGTAGGGAAGCTGAGGAGGCTCTGACACATGTTTTCTTGTTTGTTTGTTTTGTTTTGCTTTTTTTTTGTTTTGTTTTTTGAGACGGAGTCTTGCTATGTCACCCAGGCTGGAATGCAGTGGCGCTATCTCAGCTCACTGCAAGCTCCGCCTCCCGGGTTCACGCCATTCTCCTGCCTCAGCCTCCCGAGTAGCTGGGACTACAGGCACCCGCCACCATGCCCGCCTAATATTTTTGTATTTTTAGTAGAGACGGGGTGACCTACGTATGTTTTTATCCTAGGACCAGCAGGGTCCCTGGGGTGTGTTCTTCTCGGGGCAATGACACAAGCACCACCACAGAAGTACCTTTCACGTATTTGCTTGTTATATCCACTACCACCCTATTGGCTCGAGCAAATCACTTGACCAAGCCCGGCATTAATGGGACAGAGAAGTGGGAGGGGAAAAGGAGTATCTGCTAAACGATCATGCGAACTATTACAAATGATTATCTTGTTCATATTTATTCATATCCTCTTCATAAGCAAAACTCATTCATCCCCCAGCCAAAGACCCACCAAAGTCTCATCTAATCATAGCCTCATGTTTTAGGATCTTGTGATTTACATCAGGTCCGAATGTAACTCGTCTTAATCCAGAGACCTCTTAATTAAAGGAAAAGTTATCTGTCCAACACAAACTGAACATACAAAGGTGGAATAGGAATCGGATAAAAGTAAAACTACTCCCATTAGAAAAAGGGGAAGTATGGGAGTCACACAACAGTGACTGCCTTGTAGATAAGGTGAAATCCTGCTGGTGAAATGTTGCCAGATGCCCTCCTCTGAGGGTAGGAAATGTTTCTTGATGCCACCCTGCTTCTGCTCCTGGAAGTGATTTCGCTGGTTTCCACAGCTCTGCCTTCTGGAATTGTCTTCCTTTTCCATCATTCTCCTTGGCCACCTCAGGAGATAGCACTGGAGAATACACCATTTTTGGATATTGAGCAGTTTCCCCAGCTCAATCCCTGCCTGAGGAAAGCTGGGATTCCTGAGATTTTTTCATATCTCAAATGATTTCAGTCTTTTAGGACAGCCTGGCAATGCTTCCTCTAATACAGCTTTTTCCAAAGCATTGTAAGTTCCAAACATGGTAGGCCCCAAAAGCCATACTCATACTTACTTTTGAGATGTCTGTCTCTAGACACTCAATCACAGATACTTTGGAGGTTTCCAGGTTCTATAAAATCAAGATTTTAATCTTTCTAGAAATCCTTTTGTGTACATAAAAGGAGCTAGTAGGCACCTTAATTGTTTCAAAAGCCTTGACTTAAAGGCCTTTCAACCAGTTTTGACTTAGTCTTTAGCCTTACCCTTAGCCTTGACCCTGAGTGTCTTTTTTAGCAATACCCTAAATTTGTTCTTTTCTCTGACACTATATCACAATGACCACATGGCTTTGGTGAGGAACAGTTTTATTTTCTGTTTCTATTCCCACTGCCGTGTATAATTTCAACATATTTATTAAACAGAACCTGATTTCTGATAGTAAGGGATGACCATCTTTTCTATCATTCTTACAAAGAATAACACTGAGAGCATATGGATCCCTCCAAATTGTAGATATTGATCTTTTGAATGTCTTCTCAAACATGGTTAGAACGAAGGTAACATGTAGGGAATTCACAAAGTAAGAGTCAGAAATCCAGCAATAAGAGAAAATTAATGATTGCAGTTCAGGCAAAACACCTATTCTTGGTTTTGGTCTTCCCAATGCAATAGAGAAACCTAATAAAGAGCTTCAGAAAATGTTCATGGACTAATTCACTGCAATGCAGTGAGCATTACTGATGACTGAGAACAATCATTAATGGTTATACCTGGGACCTTGTTGTGAAGAGAGCAATTAACAGTCACTCAATTAAAAAAATATGAAGGAAATGAATGTCCGTAATGATTCATAATGAATACCACACAATTATGTGAAACAATACTTTCTTACAGAATCACTGGGGGCCAGAAAATTACTCAGTGTCATCAAGCAGAACTTCCTGTCTTGACGCATTAAACTGTAAAATATAAAGCTAAATAGAATGACATAAAGTCATGCTTTTCATCCTGTCTTTGCCATTCTTGGCACCCAGAAGTGGCTTCTAGTTTCCTCTCAAATAAGATAAAATATCTAGTCATATATACCCCACGCACCAACCCCATACAACTACGAATATTTCCTGAGTATACTTTTGATGATTTCTCAATTCCTTGTGGCTCTTATAGCCCTTCATTTTCTCTGACTTGAATATGATAGCTGTGCTGCTCCATCATCCTTAGTTCTTACTTCCGTGTCTTTCAAAGCCTTGTTTCAAAGCCACTTTCTCCATAAAGCCTTTCCTAATGACCCTGCTCAGAATTGTTACTACCTTTTCATAGCCCTTTGTTTATTCTTCCTTTGGGAATAATAATAATCCCCCAACCCTTACTAGAGTCTGCTATGTCTAAGTCTATTGCCCCCCTGGATAGTGAGATTCACAAGGTAGCAAACGGACCTTATCCCACTTTGCCTCTTGCACATGGTGTTCATTGTTCTAAATTATGTATAATTCAAGACTTCTAGCATATGAATCATTTATAAAATGATTTTGATTTACCAATATGATCAGACCCCAATTAGACAAACATAAGCTATCATCCTATTGACCTAACTTAATCCTTTATTTTTCTAAGTTTTAGTTCTACAGTCAATCTAATGCTTCCCAAGCCCTTCAAAACAAACTTCCTATATAATTTGAAGCCAAATTTATGTTCATACACTTGGAATTCTGTTAGCAATCGTAATTGTACTGACTCTAATGTATTCACTAGATCATTATGAAAATGGGGAACTACAGATAGGCTCACATGCACGCAGGTAGAAGGTTTTTCAACATTTATAAACTAATGTTTCAGAGAAGAAGCTTAAAACCTAACGATGGAAACAATCAAATACAGAAGAGCAATTCCTGAAGATGTATTTGATTGCTATCTGGCAACTTGAGCATATTTTTTATGAAGCCAAAGATGAATGAGACTGGCTTGGAAATCACTGAACCTAAGAGTTAATTGAGTATGCATGTACTTTGTAAAGGTCAGGTGATATGAACAAACAAGTTTTCTGAGAAAACTTTGATGTAAAAACTGAAGTTGAAAGCTCCAGTTCACCACTCCATATATTGTATTTGGCCTCACAAAGACGCAAGTAAGTTAATAATTGTACAGGGAGGTTCTCAAGACTTTATTGGTGGTGATCTCCACTGAGAAATGAGAAAAGGAAAGTTAGAATCAGCCTAATTATGGAGAAGAATTTTCTAAAAGAATTGATGCAATTACTTCACCACGAAAGATACAAAAGGCAAGGGAAGGTCACATTAAACATATTTTATTCTGGATATTGAGTTTGTTTTTGTTTAAAATACATGGTGAACCTCAGATAGTTTGGAACGAGCACAAACTAGTCATAAAAAAATGTTGAGCACAAGGTACCTAAGTCTTTGTCCTCCTCAACAAGATAAATCAGTTGAATCTTCTTTTCCCTGAGTAGCTCTTAAGAATGAATAAACTATTGAGAGATAAACCCACATGTCTGATATTCAGAAGCTGAGAAGGTAAGCTTTTTAGAAGATTGAAGGCTGAATTTATTGCAATTAACATGCTATATACATGTGTCCAGAAACCCAGCTCTGCTCCTTTATGCCCCTCCCTTTCCCTCATGAACAGGATCCTTGGCACCTACTGCTGCTGAGTCTCAGTCAAGGAGGTACTTTCAAGCCTGCATCCTTCGCCAGCCTCATTCATTCCAGTGGAAACTGCCTTGAATGCAGAGTGTCTGGCCATGGGCCAGGGAGTGAAGGCAGGCAGTTTCTGCCACTATTTACCAAATAAGTCTCTATTTCCTTTTTATTTTTTAAGTGCCTAGAATTGAATGCTCAGTTCTATTGCTACATCTGAGTGGGTAAGGAAGAAGCTACAAAACTCTGGCTAGATCAGCGGAGGTACTCCTAACAATAATTAACTTAATGAAAGTGGAATGGGTGTATATTGTTAATTGGTATAAATGCATATTTCTTTCTCTAAGGTACTTTTGTTATAACATAAATGCATTTTTTTTTTTTTTTTGAGACAGAGTCTAGCTCTGTCGCTAGGCTGGAGTGCAGTGGCGTGTGTCACCATGCCTAGCTAATTTTAAATGCATATTTTAAATCAGCTTTTCCTGTTAGCTGTTATTGGTTTCAAATCTTTCTCATTGCATTCAAGTTATCATCTGACATTTTCCTGTAAATCTCTGCTCAATACACATTTTATCATGGATCTGTTCCAGAGAAACTATCTGGTACCTGAATAATCGTATGTTCTATATCTTTGGCCCTGGTATGTTAACAATTGGTTTTCTTTATCTCCACTATGTACCCTTCAAGACTGAAAACTGTGGTTTCCTCTTTCTTTGGTGATTCTGAAGCATTTCCTTGTTTGGTAGGGTCCTCCACTCTTCTCATACCCAAAGGAAAGAACAACTATTGAATGGGTTGCTTACGACCATTCTTTTTCACAACCGAACTATCGCCAAATCCTACTGATTCTGCTTCAGCATGATTTCCCCTTCTCCTCCTTCATTGCCACCACCCCCGTACTCTGTGTGTATTTCCCTGATGCTTCCTACCTCTCCTTGCTAATTCCAACATAATTGTTCTGATCCATTACCACCCTGCTGGCACTATCATTCCAAAACACAGGCATGATTTTGCTTTTCTGCATTTAAAAGCCTTTGATTTTTTTCATTTCTTCAAAATTAAATTGAGTAGAGTACTTTGCACAGTGGGCAAAACTATTCTTAACTTTCCTCTATCTGTGGACCTTCATCTCTTGCCACTTCTCCCCATGTGTCCTTCTCTCTCATCACCTGAAGTTACTCCCAGTTTCCTAAAACATACTGCTTTTGTTCATGTTGTTCCTGCTTCCTGATGCCCTGTGACCATTTACAGAAACCCCACATCTATATATGGAGTTACTCTACATTCTACAAGACCCTCTGTAACAGGATGTTTTCCCTGGAGGCATTCACAGATGTGCCCTGCACTGTCTTTATTCTGTGTTAGCATCTTTCTATTAATCTTTTTTTTTTTTATGTAGAAAAGCAATTTATTCCATTTTAAGCACTTACACAGTTAGTCATGGAGAGTAACAGGCCTGCTGGTGAAACAGGTCACCCAAAATGGAGATGGCATCAAACTAGTGGTCAAGGGCTAACTCCTAAAAAAGGCAACTCTTATCAAGGTTTAATTTAATTTTTAAAACAAATATAAGTTATTGATTCACTCTTCTCAACTTGACAGTCTGCCTGTGGTATAACTGTCAGGTAAAAACTTACATCTTTAGAACTTGGTGGTCCCAAGTTAAAAAACAACAGCAACAAAAAAAAAACACACCATTTCACACACAGGAAAGAAACAACATGAAAACAGCTCAAGAAATACACTAATGAGCAAAAATATATGACTATATGGGGAAAGAGGAACGTGTAGTTTTGACTTAACTGAGGAAACCAGAGGAAACTGGTCTACGTGTGATAATGTGCATCCTGGAAAGTCAGGTGTCAAGATTTTTGAGTAGGAATCTATATGACTTGAATCTCCCCTATTTCCTGAATAAAAGTGACATCTTTCAGTATTTATACTTCATGGCTCAGACACCTACCTCATTTGGCTCTATTCCTTACTCACTCTAGCCTTTACTTAAATGAGTCTGAAAAACTTGGGGATATACAGCATAGGAAGAAAAATAATCACACATAATATTCTCCCTTCTGTAGCTACTTTAGACCTGGGTTACTAGAAAATTCCTGAAGAAAATTTCAACGTAAGTCTGTGGCTTTGCTGAATCAAGCCCCCCCCTATTAATATTTAGAAAACACCCACTGTTTGGGCTAATAGCATTATTGGTGGTACCTATTATATAGAGGGATAGCTGAAAAAAGTCTGTCTCAAAACCAGTGTTAAATCACTCTCAGGGTTGAGAAGAAAAAAGGGGAGTCTAAAATCACAAGAAGTAAAGATATATCTAGGACCCTTGTCTTTCTGGATCCACGCTTCCTTCAGGGTCTTCATCATTATAAATGGTCTATGCCATTTGCCACACTTGCATGATATTGTCTTCTGATACAGAACAAATCACCCAAGGTTCATTGGGATTCCAGGAGAAATCAGATATCTTGGCAATGTGACCACCATGAATAAACAACAACTCTGGTGGCCCATCTTCTGCATCTTCTGGGGATTGTTCCTCTCCAGTTTTACTTAAATCCCATTCAGTCTGTGATCACTACCACTGGAAGCCAAAATAGTCTCATTGTGAGGTGACCACTGAACCTGGAATATTTCATCCTTATGTGACTCAAAGGAATGCAACTTAAGTATCAGATTTCTCAGATCCCACAAGGCAACAGTCTTGTCAGCTGATCCTGTGGCAAGAATGAACTCACTATAAGGATTGAAAGAAAGGCAGTTCACTTCAGCAGTGTGAGCGTCAACTGAGTGACTTGGTTTGGAAGTAGTGTTTGAATGAGTATCCCAAATCATAAGTTTCCGATCATCAGCAACTGACCCAGACAGAGACTCATGGAGCAGATGCCAGGAAACATCTTCTACTACTGCCATATGCCCTGTAAAGACGGTCTTCGCATCCACCACTTTTCCCTCCTTTGGAACAGCACTGATGTCCCACAGGCAGATGGGGTGGTCATCTGAAGCACTAAGTGCGTGCCCACTGAGATTTGGGTTCCAAGAAAGCCCATAGCCTTCCTTTTGATGTCCACGGAGACGCAAGTCTGGGTTGCGCTCTCCAGAAGGATCTGGTTTAGAAGGATGTTTTGTATAGTCGAAGACAAGAACGTCACTGGAAGGAGTCTTTGTTGCGATGATACAAGGGTTCTGGGGCATATAACGGGCCCTGTTTACTTCTCCTTCATGGTTGATCTTGATTTCTATTTCAATTTTTCCACTAACTGAACCAAAACCTCCAAATTCTCCTTTCTCACCGTCGTAGTGTGACGCATCAAACTGAGCATCATCATTAGGGAGTTGTGCACTGCTATAACAAGATGGTTTTGTTCATCCGATGTGTGTGTCCCCAGGACAAGTGGATGAATGCTGAAATCTTTCCCTTCTGGTCTGGTTACATCTGGAAGCCACTGGGCAGTTAGGCTGGGCCACTCCAGAGCATGGGTCATCACCAAATCATAAAGAAAAGGGGTGTTCTTTTTCCATATTTTGTATTCCTCGTTGATCACTAGTTCTTCCACTGTATCATTGAACGCTGCTTCCTTGTAGGCCATGGCGGGCAGACTAGCCAGGGGAATCCTGGGGTTGAGCGTTGCAGGAGGGGCGGGGAGGCAGCAGGCACTCGTTCTGCGCACCCGGCCTCTATTCCTTTCCATTAATCTTAAATGTAATATGTTCTAAACGTGAACATGTGTTAGTGCAACGTAAACTGATTCATTTAATCAAATTCCGGATTCCTTTAACTGGGTGAACAGGAATGATAATAGGCCAAGGGATTTCCAAAGAACACTTTATGGACAAATATTTATTTGGCCAGTCTGTTATTTTATTAAGGATTTACCACATGCCAAGCATTGTGGGGAGCAGGTAAGGAATAAAGAGTTGAACAAGACAGTTTCCTCATGAAATTTACATTCTGAAGAGAAGGGTGGTGGGGCAGAAAGAAATTTTAAAATAACCATCCGATATTAGCGAGAGATAGAAAAAAAAAAGATAAAACAGTGTAACAGGAAGAGTGACAGAGCATTCAGGAAAGGCCTCTGGAGTGGTAACATATGAGCACAGAGCTAAACCAAGTGGGAGTCTCACCAGACATGTGAAGTCTCAGGAAAGTTTAAGTGCAAAGGCCCTGTGGCAGGAATGAGTGCGCTGTGTTCATGGACCAGTTAGGAGGCCTGTCCAGCTGGAGCAAAGTAAGTGAGAGGAGAGTGGTGGAAGAGAAGGCTAGAGGTGAAGGATAGAGGGTACATCTGGAAGGCCCAGGTACAGGGTGACGGTTGAATTGAATGCGCTGGGGTTGTTCCCCACCTGTCTTCATGAAGCAGAGCCTTGGAGTCATAAAGACCATGATCCCAAATTGGGTAGAGAGGACTGGAGCTATTAGTGACTTCATTCTGTCTGCTTCAGACCTGTGACTTTCTAGGCCTTCCCAAAGACAAGATCTAGAACATCCATAACAACTCCTAAGAAGAAAACTCACCAGTGTTTTGTCTGTTTTTTGCCTCAGAGGTCCACAAACCCACCAAGTTCCAGACATTACGAGTATCTACCATTGGAATGAGGGGTAGGGGAAGACAAAGAAGGCTGTATTAAGCTTCCCATGTGACCACAGCTTGTCAATGCCTAAGCTTCTGCTTTTGGAGCCTAGAATTACATTTGCAAATGTTATAATGCAGGAATCACCTAGGAACTTTGTTTAAACTGTAGATTTCCATGTTCCCCAACAGTCACAAATATGCAACATTCACAAATACAGAATCCACAAATAATAAGTATCACCTGTACATAAATGGTGACGGAAGGGACCAATTTCCATTCTTACCATTTGTTGCTGCAAAGAGAGCCCCCTCAAAGGTGCTGTGACTATATAGAAAAGTTGCCAATGGCAGCTGTTTACTTAGTAATAATAGAATTTACTTCCTACATATTTAACGTTGTTATTATTCTATTCTATTACTCTCCTACATAAGTCAAACACTCTTGGAATAAAATTGTCTTCTGAAAGTGGCCTCATTCAAGACTTTTCACCCATAGTTATTCAAATACTTACTTTCTATTTCTTCCCCAAGTTACATGAAACTCAATCTTTTCAGATCAAAGCGGCTCAGAGAGGTATTTAGAGGGCTCCTCTAACGGGACCCAGTGCTGAGGTTAAATGAAAATGGGCCATGACAGAAGTTTCCCTGACATGCAAGGCTCTGTTTTGTTACAGTTGCCTTCCTCTTGTCATCTGCATCTGCTGAGTGGCCAACCCCAGTGACAGACAAGAAGTAAATGTGAGATTTCACAGATTTGCTCTTGAACAACTGATCTTGCATAACAAGACTGCAGCAAGCTGTCAGATCCTTATGTCCCTAGTCTCTGGACCTTTGCACCTTCTCCTGTGCTGCATCCCTGCTGACCTATTATCCTAAAAGAATAAAATGCTAACTTGCTGTCCGACTTGGTATTTTCCACGAGATCCCACAATTTATAAGACAGGAACGCGGTGTCTCAAATTCATTTCATTTCCTAACTTGTTAAATGGGGACTGGTGAGTCAAATGGGAAATACTGCAGGTTTTTAGGCTTACGGTGTTAGAAATACCAATAACAGCCATCCACAAGTACCACAATGCACACAAAATGACAAAAGGATAAAGAAAGAAATGACGGCAGAATCTTCATCATCATAACAGTGGCTATCCTTGTTTCCCATGTGAGCTCCAGCAATTTAAAAATCTAAAATATGTGAAGCAGTTAACCCATGACCAGTAAGAACTCATGTGTTTATCCAATGAGAAAATGTCCTTTGGGCATATTTCTGCAGCTTTGCTTATTTGTCTTTGTTTACAAATAACAATGAAGCCGTCTTGGGATTCATCCCAGTCCATGACAGAATTTCATGAAATGTTTAGGCAATGATTTGTTTTCAAAAGCAGTCTAGTTATCCAAGAATAATAAAGAAATTAACAGTCATAATTTCAAGTGTTGATCTTTCCATAAACCTAATAGTTTAAATGTTCACTGTTTTAGCAATTCCTTTTTTCTTTCCCAGAACATTTCCCTGTTTCTTATATCAAAGTTCATTTGCCAGAATAAAACCCAATGAAGACACCTTTATTTACAAGATGTTTTATAAAAACAGAAAAAATAAAATAAGACATTAGTAGTTCAGCTTATCTGACTATAGTTTTTGTCCCCTGCCTACAGACATAAGCATCCAAGAAAGCATATGGGGGGAGGCTCAGATCTGTGCACCTGCCCAATGTCCTCTGTATCTCATTTGTTTGCAGAGGCCATATTTTAGACACACCGTATCTGAAAAACAAATGGAATTTACCTAATTAGGTGCATCTTTCTGGCAGCAAAGACAGAGAGAAGATAAAGCACATTCAGAGGAAAATGCTATAAGTTGGAAAAAAAAAGGGGGGGCGGGGGGGTCCTCTGCCATGGCTAGTAGCAAGAGACATTAAATGTGAATCTGAATGTCTTTCCAACACCCCGTCCTAGTGCAGATGCAAATACTAACATAATCCAGCAGATGGCGCAAGGCTAACTCCAAAGCCTTTTGGAAAGCCAAAACGCATTTGTTCTGAAGGGCCCCAAATATCAGACTGGAGAACTAAGAACTGTTATACAGTATACCTTGGAGCTCTTTAATTCTATAATTTTTTTTTTCAGTTCATCACAGTCTTAGAATTACCTATCACATTCCTTTTGCTCTCTTTTTTCTGCACACTACAGTAAATCTGGGTGGTGCTTGTCAGAGCAGACAAACAAAAGTCACTAAATACACACACACTTATTCTATTCTGTTTAATCTGCTGAATCTACTTGTCTTTCAATACATAATTAATGTACCCAGATCTATTATTTTTTCATGTGATTTATTCATAATCACATAATTAAAAGTAAATGGAACTGACAAGTGTGGAAGGCTTTAAAATAGGAAGGAGGAATCCAGTGGTCTTTAATGATGTCAAAAGCTCTCTTTCTTATTCATCGATAACTACTACTTTTGCCTCAAAATTTCCTGTTTTTGCAAACAGTGCAAATCTAATTGTCTGTCTTGTACAAAATTCAGAAGGAAAATTTTTCTCAATTACCTAAGTTGTAAAACTACTCAAAAGAACACTGAGTTTTTAATAGCAATATTATTTAGAGAAACAGAAGACCTTCCAAGAATGAAAACAGGATGAGTGTCATAAATGGACAGTCATGAAATTCTATGGTGTTTTTATTTTGGGGATCACCATCCCCACCATTATGTTTTGATTTTACAACAACATATAGCTCCTCTTAGGAAACGCTTAGGATGATTTCTACATAGTTGATTCTTCCCAGCCTAATAAATAAGCTAAAGTGACCATGTGTTTTTCAGTCATAAATATCAGCGTGTGTGTTTCCTGCTGACTACAGCTTGTACCCACTCACTTCCTTGCAATTAACATGCTATACTGTAATTTGTGGATCATATCTTTACTTCTCCAACTAGATTGTAAAGTTCATAAGAACATGTACTTTTATCTTTATACCCCCAGTGTCTAGGAGGACCTAACACATAGAAAATACCACACAATGCCAGTGAAGTAGTCAATTTAATAAAATGTTCATTCAATCAAAAAGTTCACTTTAACCAGTTATGTATAGGCTTCTTGAACAGATTTTTTTTTTTTTGCAAGTAATATCAAACAGTGGTGACATCTCTGGTGGTCTCTCAGCTCACACTCCTTCCAAGAACTGGAGATACTGTTCTTTCTAAACAATTTGGCTCCCCTTCACCTGCAAGAACATCAGCAACAGCTATACATGGGAAAGAATATTAATAAGAACTTCTACTTCCTGAGAATTAAATGTGGTTGAATGACCATGAGTTCATTCAAAATAGTATTGTCAGTAGCTTCAGACAAAAATTGTCAGAAAAGGCAGTCAAGAGTAGAGAGTTGGCTGCTAGAGCTCCAACCGTTCAAAAAAAATTTAAAATTTTAAAATAAAATGAAAAAATTTCAAAGTAGTTAGTACGCTTCTCTTGATTGATGACTGTCAACAAAGATTTTTTTCCTACCATTTACAGGTGTTTTCTCCTAATTCCATACAACCATTCTTACTCAATTTACCTCTCCCCCTTCTTGACAAATTTTGCAGTTGCTGAAAACCATACTGAATGTAAAAAGAGGAAAGGAAACACCTACTCAGTGGGGATACGATCACATGAAAGGATGTTGCTCAGTTAGTCATGTGGGCCACCTACCTATCTTGAGGCAGTCTGTGTTCAAAAACAAATCCTGAAAGATAATAATTATAGTCCCTTTCGCTTTTTATTTTTGAGTGTTTAAAATTCACATACGTAAAAGATGCTGGTAACATGTTTTCATCTTGTACAATAGTATCTAATTTTCACCTCTACAACCACCCCTCAGTTACATTTTCCAGAGTGATTGTTCCAACATTTTATTCCTTTCCAGAAATGTTGTAGGTATATATAATAACATACACATACATGCGCGTGCACACGTGTGTGTATGTGTGTGTGTGTAATTTTTTTTTCTTCTTTAGAGACAGGGTCTTACTATGTTGCCAAGGCTGGATTCGAATGCCTGGGCTCAAGGGATCCTCTCGTCTCTGCCCCCCAAGTAGCTGGGACTGTAAGTACTCACTACTGGGCTTCACACACATATGTATTTTTTAAAATGGAATTGCACACCACAAACTGTTCTAGGGCTTACTTTTTTCAATACACACTACTTGTTTTAGTGCTGAGTAATATTTCATCATGAAGTTGCACTGTAATTTATGTAACCAATTCTTTTACTGACCAATGTTTAGTTTGTTTTCAATTTCTCATTTCTAAAGGACACTTCTGTGATCATCCTTCTATCTGCCTTTGCATGTTTATACAAGCATATCAGTAGGAGAGTTTTCCTAGTAGTGAAATTGCATGATCAAAGGGAATTCACATTTTAAATTCTACTACGTATTTCCAAACTGCCTCCTAAAACAACGCACCAAATACACTCTTGGTGTATACACCAAGAGTATACAAACTCTCTCCCCAGGTGTATTTTATTATTCGCTCACAATTACTAAAAATAAAAATAATCATGGATAATTTATAAAAATATAGGAATAGCAGAAAACACAGAAGATAAAGCTTATTCTTCACACATTATATATTACTATAATTTGTGTTATTTTCATTATTTTTGTAACAACAAAAATCCAAAGCATACTATAACAAAACACGGAAGGATATATAATATCCATATAATCAATGTATGTGTAAACTCCAGTTTGTTCTGTCTGTGAGTCCCCTGCTTGCTGAGACAAAGGAGGTAGGCTGTTGGCTTTAACCAGAAAAAAATAAAACTCTATTACCCACAATTCCTTACAACTTCCCTGCTTGTTGATGCACCAGTGACAATACAATAAATCTGCTTGTTCATGAGAGGCTGACGTAGTCCAGTTTAGAAAGGTAGCACACGGGGGCCTGTGTCATCATACATCACCTGCAGGTGCTGCTGACTGTGCTCTGCCGAGTGACAGTGCTCTGCTTTTCCTCTTTTATTGTCACCGACTCCTCCAGGCATCACTGTCTCATTGAATGTAGCTGATTCCTGGCCATATTTTTCCCCTTCCTGCCACCTTCCATTACTTGTACTCAGATAAATCTCCTTGCTTTGGCAGAGGGGTTGAATATACAACCTTTCTCCCAGCAGTGATCAATACCTACACAGAGATAAGCCAGCCAACAAAGGGTGGGCAAGAGCAAAAGGACTGGCTCTTTCCATAATTATATGTCACATGTGAGGGGTTTCTAACCTCCACAGTGTAATCCGTAATAATACTTCACATTTTAGGAGGATAGGATCACAAGCTGGACACTATTGTGATAGTGTTATAAACACATGCCAGAGAGGCTTTACAGTACAGGCTAAGGGCCCTGAGCCACCAAGCCCAATGAGTTGCGCTTCTGGCTCTGTCATGATTTATTTGTAACCCAAATCTTCTAGGCCTTACTTTTATGTGGAAAGAAATGAGATTCACAGTTATCTATGTGAACACTAATTTCAATGGCATTGATTCCATCTACTTATGCAATACCCTGTAAAGTCTGATTCAATTATTTTGGGGAGTCTGCAGGGAGTCACCCTAATGTGCTCCTATACCCAGTTGTCAGATCACTCCAGAGTTACACTGCAGCACCTGCCATGTTCTCTTCGGTCTGCTCCTTCGTAACTGCTACCGGCTAAGGCACTTGAAGGTGATGCCCTCCTGGCCATGTTGTCTGTGAGGACTTGAAGCTCTCTTTCCAGGATCAATTTCCTGATTTTTTCCTGCCTTTAAGGAGCTAGTGTGGCCCTGTGTTCCTTGAGGAAGCAGAAGCATGCTCCTCTCCCTGCAGCACCCAGGTACAAAAGCAACTTTGTCCATGCCCCTTGTCCCACATTCCCTCCCAGAAACAGCTCCATCAGTCTCTGCCTCTAGTCCCTCTTTACAGAACTCAACGTAAGTTCCCCCAGAAGCAGCAAACCTGGCTTGGACCTCTCCTCCCCTGTTCCTGGCTTTCCTGAAGTTTACTTCCACTCAGACCCATCAACTCTTGCAAACAGAGGCTGAGGAGGCTCCAACCCTACTGGCTCCTCCTACAGTCCACCTCCTAGGTTGCTTCTATATCACTCATTTAATGTCTAATGCAATTCTATGGTGCCAAAAAGAAGTTACATGCATAGCTGCATTCTGTAAAACATGTGAAAGACAGGCTTATGCAGTAAGTCTTTACTAAACAGTAACAACCTTCTGGAGTTGCCTTCTAGACAGAGTTGTTTTTAATCGCAGTTTTGTGTATTCTAAAATTCACAAATTTGAACACAGTTGAGCATGCTGTGTTCCTAACAGGAATCTTCCCTGTAAATTCAGCAATGAAGACAATATGTAGCCTGAGGTACAAGAGCTTCACCATCTGTCCCTCCCTCTTTTTCCAGCTCTGGCTCCACCTCTTCCTACTCACTGGCCAATCACAATGAATGACTTTCAGTTCCCCAAATATGTTTTTGTTTTTCATGCTTATAAACCTTATAACCCTGCCTTTATGTAACTCAGCCTAGAAGACATTTCCCCCTATCTAACTGCAGTTCAAAACCCAGGCAAGCATCGCTACAACAATGCAGACTTTCCTCTCTCCCTTGCTACCCTGAAAGAATTGGTCACTTCCTCCACTGACCCAGCCCCACACCCCACAGGTACTTCTACTACATCACCACCACAGTTTATTTTACAAAACTTGCTAAACTTAAAGGTGGGGTTATTTCATCAGTGCCTACCTCAAACCTCAAAACATGGTTGTATTAGTCTGTTTTTACTCTGCTAATAAAGACATACCCAATACTGGGTAATTTATAAGAAAAAGAGGTTTAACGGACTCACAGTTCCACATGACTGGGGAGGCCTCACAATCATGGCAGAAGGTGACAGGCACGTCTTACACGGTGGCAGGTAAGAAAGAGAATGAGAACCAAGCAAAAGGGATTTCCCCTTATAAAACTATCAGTTCTTGTGAGACTTATCCACTACTACAGGAACAGTATGGGGGAAACTGCCCTCTTGATTCAGTTACCTCCCACTGGCTCCCTCCCACAACATGTGGGAATTATGGAAGCTACAGTTCAAGATGAGATTTGGGTGGGGACACAGCCAAACTGTATCAATGGTATTCATTGATACATAAAAATAAAATCAAAGGTATCAGCACATCTTTGCAGGGATATGTAGATAATAGTAATCAATTCATTCTTTTTTCAAAATGGTTAATATAACTATATCAAGCCTTAGATAACTTTTTTGTTTGTAGAAAATTCCTCAATAGAGAAATAAGCTGAATGCTGCAATAAATCGAGAAAAAACGAGGCGAAAAAATTCAGACAAATCTACAACACGGGCTCCAGTGCCCACATTACATGCCCTTGGCCCACCTCTGATTGCAGCTAGAGTGGAGAGATGCTGGGTGAGTGTTTCCATGTTCTTGCTCAAGATGTTCTCTGATACCCCATAAGCTCCAGGCCTGTATAAGCACAGCTCAAAGCAGAGAGAAGTTAATGTCTTCCTTCCCAAGGGAGGCAGTGAAATATCTCAGACTCCTGTCTTTCAGGTGGGCAATTCCAGGGGCATTCTGGATCTTTCTCAGAGATCCTGGCAGAATTGAACCCCACTGCTTACAATGGCAACTTTAATAACACATCTATCTCTCCATTAACATTTCCTTTTTCCTGTTTGTTTTCCTGCTCCTTAACTTCTACTTTGTGGGATCACATTCCCAAAACTACTGGCTGCTAAGTCTTTATCTCAGGCTCTGCTAACCAGGGGAACTACACTAAGCCATGGAGCTTAGTTTAATTTAGTCATCCTGCTGGATGACTGGTCCGTTCTTTCTGACACATTAGTGCATGAAACAATGTACCACACCAGACTGAAAGAGATCTTAGAGATATAACAATTAAATGCAATAAGGAACATTTTTGAGACAATTATAAAAATGTGAATATAGTCTGATATTTGATGAAATAAAGTAATACTGAATTGAAAAACAGACACTGTTAACTAAAGAATCAGATTACCCCCAACATTATATACATATATATATCCCAAAGACATAAAAAGTTATCTGGGAAGATGTATCCACTGTTCAGTCTTTAGGCATTTGCAATATAGTCTATTCTGCTAGTTTTACTTTTCTGTGTTTTCTAATATTCTACCACACTCATATACTCCTTCTGTATTCAAAAATTATATTTTTAAAAAGCTAATGCTGTGCCTAACTTTCAACTTGTTATTTTGCTATTCCAGGGAAGTTTCTATACAATTCAGTGATGAATGAATCTGAGAAACACGGAAAAAGGTAAATGGACTAAGGACGCCCCCATAATGCACTGTGGCAGGATAAGAATATACAAGCCATGACCCGGCTCCTGTGCAGACAGGAGCCCATAAATATCAGAGTCCAATTCCATTTGAGTTATATTCACTCTTCCCTGTAAACTCATTCACATGCATTCATTAAAATAGTGAGAGGACAAAGACACATTCCTCAGCCCAGATGCTTGCTTTAACTGGTATTTCATAATTTATGATTGCAGGGATTAGGAGCCAGCCTTCCTGCTTACTAACTGCACCTGATGTGACTCGGCAGGAAACTTCCACCAAAACACACACATTCTCCATAAGCTGGTCATCCTCCTATACACTTAATCTTTCCCAACCAATCCTCCCAAAAGAAAATAAATATTTGTAGATGAAAGGAGAACTGCCTTCTCATCCTTTACAGCTGCTGGTGTGCAAGCTGTTAAGCATAGAGTGTTTAATTAATGGATAGATACCATTAGAGAGACAGCTGGACCTGCATCCAGATGAGTTTGGATTCAAGGTGCCAGGAGATAAAGATCTGAAAGTGGGAAAGCTGAACTGCAATTGGGTTCATTTATAAAAGAGGCTGTTAAAGGTCAACTGTGTTTTCTTGTGCTAGAGATAAAGAGATGCTATTAAAAACAATTGGAAAGTAATTCATAAGGGAGCAGTAAGTCACTCATGTTAAATTAATTTGTCTTTCTGATAGCGTGGCACTCATGATGGGAAAGTAAATTTACCCAAAATCAAGATCTTTCAAAAACAGCCATTGATCATGTCTTCCCCGCAAAGCCACTGAAATAAACTCCTTTGTGCTGGGACCACTGTTGCTGTGTGATCATAGCATCTCCGTAGTTCATTGAAGCTCCTTCCCAGGCTGAGAATTAACCAATTATTCTGAAGGACAGCAAGTGCAGTGACATTTCTGTGGATATGCTGAGATGCCTGAGCCTGCTGATGTCTTTCTGTCGCCTCTGATGAACTAGTGACCAAGCACCAGAACAACCCATGATGCACAATTCCACTTTCCTGAATTTAGCAACGTATTAGAACATTCTAGCCCTCTGAGCTCCACTTACAACCCTCCCACCTCTCTGTCACTACAACACACCCCATGTTCAAACATATACTTACCATGATGAAAACTTTTTAATTTATCCAAAGAATGTATCTACAATTACGAATGGCAGTTTAACTCCACATAGTGACATCATACATTTTCTCTGTTCATCTCCTTTTCAAGGTAAAGCCTTTCATTGAAACACTATGAACTGTTCTCCTCTTCAGTTTCCTGATGCCAGCACATGGTATGACAAAGGGTGATTGCTTAGT
Organism: Mandrillus leucophaeus; assembly: GCF_000951045.1. Classification (NCBI taxonomy): domain Eukaryota; kingdom Metazoa; phylum Chordata; class Mammalia; order Primates; family Cercopithecidae; genus Mandrillus; species Mandrillus leucophaeus. The sequence goes on from NW_012104087.1 coordinate 319,557, forward strand.
GCTCAGAAATGCCAGCCTGTTAAGACACATCTTCATCTTTCTCTGGGCAAGATGGAGATTGTGTCTATCTGCTGCCACGCATGGGGATGAGAGGGGAAAAATCCACTCCATCAGATTGTGATTCCTGTAGATTTAACCCTGGGCATTACCAGGTTCTCTCTCTCTCTCTTTGTTGCCAGAGGATAACTGCTTGTTGCTTCTTTTTCTTTCTTGAGATTGAAAACTAATTGGGGTCTTTCTTTATTTCCTAAAATCATGGGAATAATGAGCAATTCCCCGCAAAGTTCTATTTATGAAAATGTCTGCACTTCCAGGCATACACTAATTACAGCCCAGCATAGCGAGCTGCTCGCCATTTTCCCAGCATCAGTCAGGAGTGTCAGCCAAAGAGAGACAAAGAGTTACAGGCAGTTAACGTCTCCCATTCCATTGCTGATCATTTGCAGGTTTTAACAACAGCTTTGCAATTCAGATTCTGCACCAAAAAGGATTTCCAGGTCGGATATCACAGGGTTTCTTCTGAGCCTGTCACCTTTGAAAAACTAGAGACATGGACATGTTCAACATTAATTGCACTAGAATTGATGCACCTTGCTCATGTTCAGACTTCATAAACATGATTTTAACAGCATGTGCTTTAGGCTGCAGTCAGTGGAGAGAACTCCAGAAATGCAAGAGACAAAGTCATGAAGGCTCCCCTCCTTCGGTGGAAGCTAATGAGAAATAGCCCACCACAGAGGGGCCAAGAATACCAGCCACAACAACAGCTACCACTTACTGAGTGCCTGCTATATGTCATGGACTAGAGCACTTGTTTTACATACATTGTCTCATTTAATTCCTTACACCACATTGGGAGATGGGAATTATTATTTTCATTCAAGCTTCCCTAAGATTAAATGCCCAGTAAACAGAGGAGACGGGATGCACTCATGCTCCTTGCCCTATGTTAGGTGTCTGAGGTCATTTGTTGTGATCCAGAGTTTCCAATGACACTATGATTTTAGAAATAACTAAAATGTTCAAAGTGCACTTTTTTTTGTTTTGTCTGCCAAAACTTCCTCTGATCTTAATGTAGCATCAGAATTCATGTCTTCTGGGGAATGTTCCTTCCACCACATCCAACCAGCTGCAATGTTTTTCCAGACCCTCCACTCCTCTGTCCTCACTGAATTCGCCCAGGGATGAACACCTCCCCAAGCAAGGTCACGTCCTAGGACCTCTCCCACCTCCCTGGCAACAACAGTTTGTGAGTGGGCATGTCAAAGAGTAATCATCATCACCATCATAACTAAAATATATTAGTGTTTTTCATGTACCAGACATTGTATATTTAACAACTTTTATTCTCATAAAAATTCTATGCTGTTACCATCCCCATTTTACAGAGGTAGAGAATGAAATACAGATAGGTAGGCACCTCCCCCAAGGTCAGGTAGCTAAGAAATCATAAACCTGAGACTTAGTTCGTATCAGTTAACTATTGCCTCAAAAATTCTAGGTTTACAACTCAGTGGCTAAAAACAACAATCATTTATTTTCCCTGGTCTGGGGGTAACATGAATGGCAGCTGGACTCAGCTGTGCAGCTCTGATGATCTTGGCTGAGCTCGCTCATGCAATTAGGTAAGTTGGGGGTCAGCATCTGCAGCCTGGACTAAGCTGAGTGGCTCTGCTCCACAGGCCTCTTATCCCATCCTGGGACCTGAGAGCTGGCCTGGACATGTCCTTCTCATGAAATAGCCAAAGAACAAAAGCAAGGCAGAAGCAGAAGTCTTTGAGACCGGATACTGCCGTCTCCACTTCATCCAAATATGAAGTCAAGAGGTGGGAAATGTAGCCTGTCTTCTGGGGAGAACCTTCACAGTGAAAATCAAAGAATAAAGATTCAGGGAGAAATAAAGATTTGGGGCCAATGCCACAATCTACCTCATATCCCCTCTAGTCCTAAAGGAATTTATCATCTCAAGCTGGGGAATTTTTCAGTTCCTGTGGGTAGCAAACACGATGAGATGTGAAACTCTATGCCTGTCCGCATCCACGTTCCCCCGTGTGAGGAGAAAGACAGTCTGCCTTGGTACTGGAGAGTGATACAGAGACAAAAGACAGGAAGTCTCAGCATGTCCACAATCCTGGGACCAGCTGTTCTCAAGCCTCAACTGTGTCCCTGCCCTCCCTGTCATTTGGTTGCTCAAGCCTGCTTCTGAGGTCTTTACCCCAAACGCTTTCAAGTTAGTTTGATTTTCTGTGACTTGTTACTCAAAAAGTCCTAAGCAACCCAACCCTCTGTAATGAATGAAACAAATAATAAACTTCACTAATTTATGTTACCATATGCAACACTCGACATGTATTTTGTGCATCTACTATTCGCAATGAATTACATTAGAAACTGGGGGTCACAAAGAATGGGTAAGATTGAACTCATTATCCCTGTCCTCAAAGAACTCATTTTCTAGAAGACATAACACATCCACAGCTTGTAACACTGCAAAATGGGCACAATTTGCTCTGAAAGGGAAGCACAGGAGAGGGTGGAATTAAACTCTGATTTGGGCAGAAACAGGAATGCCTCGCAGAGGAGTTGGTGTGGGCTGTCAGGTTCAAGAAGATAAGATGAATTTCTACAGTCAGAGAAGAGAAAAGGTGGGTGGCAGTGAGGGGCTTTGGGTTGGGGGAGGATGGTGAGGGCAATGGGCAAAGTCCCAGAGGTATACATCATTTGGTGATTGACGAGAAATATTAAAGAGGAAAGTTGGACAGAAGAACTGTCAGTGTGCCTCTAAGAACTACGCAAGGGAGCAGGGCCTTGTTTAGTTGGCAGAATTGTTCTGTCCTACTTAGCAGGCATTATGTCCCCAAAGCACCACGGATTGTCAAAAGTGCCCCCTTGAGATTGTCCTACTCCTTTTATCCCGACATTGCACTTGCGAAGCAACCTTTTCATCATAATTTGGTTTCCCACATAGGCTGTCCTCTAGGGAAGAGAATGAGCTACCCAGCCTACAGTAATACCCCAACTTCTTGGCAGTTATTTCTTAGCATAAATTTTAAAATTGGCAGCCTAGTTTATAAAACAAACTCTTGGGAATACAGTGCATAGCCAGCACTCTTTATTTTACATGAATCCAACCTACGCTAAGCAAAGAGGTTTTCTGGAAAATGATCAGTTTGGCTTGCAAAGGAGGAATATCAGGAACCAGGGCTGCTTTGAGGCCTGCAGGCTAGGGAACCTAGCACTCCACATTCTGTTCTTGCCATTGTTTGGGGCTTTTCTACGTGTGGAAAGATGCTGGCCGCTCTGAGGTCATAGTTTATAGCTCACAAGGAAAATGGGAAAAAAAAGTGATTTTGCTCATTCCAGCAAAGGAAATCCTAAAGAATACTTCCTATTGTTCAGATTTGGATTATATGTTCATTTGTGAGAGATGCCAAAGGGATGAAATACAATGATTAGTCTAGTGTGGGTTCAGGTGGTCAGAGATGGGTACAACTCCTGTTACAAAGTTTGGGAGGATGGGGGCGCATCCTTCAACAGAGAAAATCAGCATCACCACCTTTGTTTATCTTGAACCAATTATGTTTAATGCCCAATGATCCCAAGGATAGTGGGTGAAACTCAGTTCTCCACAAAGTAGAGAACTGCACATGGATCTGCCTCCCCCACTCCCCTCTTCTCCTAAGGATGGAGCAGTCCAACAACTTTTACTCTGGCACTGCATTTCTTTAAGTTATAATTTGTGACAATGCAAGTTGAACAAGCTTTCTGACAGGTCACAGATTAAGTCTGTATAGGTCAACACTGTGAGTGGGGTATTAAATTTACACCAGGGTGGAAAAATCTGGCTGAGCATCAAAGGATAACAAAAAATGGGTGTCTTTATCGATATCGTTTTCTTGGGGATGCACTCATGTGCTCTGCAACATTGACAAAGAAGCTTTGGAATCAGCAATATTGTAGATGCTCAGGGGAAACAGTAGGAAGAGGAGTAGTGTGCTCAAAGCAGATGCAGTCTGATAGAATTTAGATATTTGCCCCCACCCAAATCTCATGTTGAAATGTAATCTCCCAAAGCTGGAGGTGGTCCTGGTGGGAGGTGTTTAGATCACGGGGGCAGATTCCTCATGAATGGCTTGGGCCATCCCCTCAGTGATAAGTGAGCTCTCAGTCTGAGTTCACATGAGATCTGGTCGTTTAAAAGTGTGTGGCACCTCCCTGCCCACACTCTCTTGCTCCTGCTTTTGCCATGTGAAGTGCCTGCTCCTGCTTCACCTTCCTGCATGAGTTAAAGCTTCCTGAGGCCTTCCCAGAAGTAGATTCTGGCACTGTACAGCCTGCAGAACTGTGAGCCAATTAAACCACTTTTCTTATAAATTACCCAGTCTCAGGCATTTCTTTGTAGCAATTTGAGAACAGCCTAATACACAGTCATTCTCCACATATCAGCCTAGGGAGCCGGCCTTCCCTTACTGCTACCCACGAAGCTCAGCATTGCCTTCAGAACAGCACAGGAACCTGCAGTCCTCACAGCTGCGAAGGTCAATGGTTTTACAATGATGAATGATTTCTTTCAGCCTAAATTAAACTAAGGACTACTTATGCAGGTCAAAAGCAGCCTATTAATAAAGTTGTTAAATTAAGAGGAGTTAAAAGCATGGCTAATAACACAAACTTTTGAAAGTGAGGCTTGAAACATAATAAAAAATGCAGTGGACATCAGAACACCAAATTCCCATTGCTCATCTGTGTCACTCTTGACCAAGGCCCAGCCTCTTTGATGCTCTCTCTTCATCTGTGAAAGGAGCCTGTGGGACAAGTTCATCTCTAGGGATCTTTCCGTGTTGAAAGATGTAGGATTCCACCAGACTACACAATTCCTAACCTTTTCCAGGATGGATGCCTCAATGTGTTCTCAGTGTATTTTGTTATTTGTGAGAATGGTGGGAACACTGGTGTGGGAACTCTGTCTATGTGCTAAACCATCTGCAATAACTAATTTATACGGCATAGAAGAGCATTCAGCACTCAGCACTTGGAATCACACAAAGCTATGTTCAAATCATGCCTCCTCCTCCTCCGCCATGTGAGGAACATTGTGAAGAAAGAATCTATAAGACTTGTTTCTGGCCTTTAGGGTTTATGACACTCAGCAATGGCTCCTTGACTTTGATTCTGGAAGATATAGGAAGATGAGGGTGCAGAGTCTAGTTTTAGACATTCTGGAGAAGCTGTGAAAGAGGCAGAGAGAGAAGACAGAGTGGAGATCCTGAGCCCTGAGCTATACATTCTTTTTTTTTTTTTTTTTTTTTTTGAGACAGAGTCTTGCTTTGTCACCCAGGCTGGAGTGCAGTGGTGTGATCTCAGCTCACTGCAACCTCCATCT